>NW_027494006.1:0-359028 GCF_021521415.1 Bidens hawaiensis
AAGAGGGGATTGATTATAATGAAGTGTTCGCTCCTGTCGCAAGGTTGGAAGCCATTAGATTGTTTTTTGGCGTTCGCTGCTTATAAGAAGATGAAGGTATTTCAGTTGGATGTGAAGAGTGCGTTTCTGAATGGGAAAGTTGATGAGGTAGTGTATGTTGAGCAACCTCCGGGTTTTCCTGACCCAGACTTTCCTGATCACGTGTACAAGTTGAGCAAGGCATTGTATGGACTACATCAGGCACCTCGTGCCTGGTATTCAACTTTATCAGACTACTTGCTTGAAAATGGGTTTGAAAGAGGTCAGATAGATAGCACGCTGTTTGTGAAGAGACAAGGAAGCGACTTCCTGCTAGTGCAAGTCTACGTGGATGACATTATTTTTGCTGCATCAAAAGTCTCCATGTGTCAAGATTTTGAGGCCGTCATGAAGAAAAGGTTTGAAATGAGTGCTATGGGTGAACTAACTTTCTTTTTAGGATTGCAGGTTGATCAAAAGAAGGATGGGATGTTCATTCACCAGACCAAGTATGTCCATGATGTGCTCAAACGATTCAAGATGGAGGACAGCACTCCATTCGACACTCAAATCTGCATCAATCACAAATTGGGTGCTGAGTCAGACGGTGATGCAGATGTGGACCCAACTCAGTATCGGGCTATTATAGGTTCTTTAATGTACTTAACTGCTTCTAGGCCTGATATAATGTTTGCTGTTTGTCTTTGTGCTCGCTTTCAGGCAAACCCAAAGGAATCTCACATGAAAGGTGTGAAGAGGATCTTGCGGTATCTCAAGGGCAAACCGAAGCTGGGGTTGTGGTACCCGAGAGGAGGAGACTTGGAGCTACTCGCCTACACAGACTCTGATTATGGTGGGTGCAATCAGAGTCGGAAGTCAACAACAGGAGGATGTCAGTTTCTTGGTGGCAGATTGGTGTCGTGGCAATGCAAGAAACAGACTTCGGTCGCAATTTCAACCTGTGAAGCAGAATACATGGCAGCATCCAACTGCTGCTCCCAGGTTCTTTGGATTCAACAACAATTGCGCGACTATGGTCTGAATTTCTTACTTACACCTATTTGCATTGATAACACAGCTGCTATCTCAGTAACTAACAATCCCGTGAAACATAGTAAAACTAAACATATTGACATACGTCATCATTTCATACGGGGTTGTGCTGAGAAGAAACTGATAGTGCTTGAAAAGGTGGATACGCTTGATAATTTCGCTGATCTTTATACTAAAGCGTTTGATAAAACAAGATTTCAAAACCTTATCGAGCTAAATGGGATGATCAATCCCGAGTAACCATGCTTTTCTTGTAATATTTAAATAAAAAAAAAAAAAAAGGTCACTATCGCTTAAAAATATGTCGGTTACATCAGTTTGAAGGACTTGTCTTCGGATATGTTTTGGTCCTCATTTTCTACTTGTAGATTTTGAGGATAGCCATTAACCAGATTACTGATTGTGACCGGGGCGGTTTATGATGAGTTTTCTTTTTTTCGCTTAAAATTAGTCGATCATACTTAGTTAGAAGGACACATACTAGTATGTGGTCGGTCCAGCTGATCCATTGGATCTTCGGGATAGCCGTTTACCTGAAGACTTTGTTTTGATCGGGGCGATTGAAGTCAAATTTTTTGAGGGAAATGAAATTATTTTTCAAGTCTACTACTTCGTAAGAAGTACGTTTGCTATGTTAAACGGAAAATTGATCCAACCTTGGAAAATGATAGATATACTAACTTTGTGTGCTTAACTAGTGAAGTTATTAGGCTTAAAAGGCTTTAGGACAGTCATTGTATGTCATGGTAACTTTTCATGGTGCGTAAAAGTAGACGTGATACAAACTAAATCTACTTGATTTTACGTGGAAACTCCTTAAGAGTTTTGCTTGTCTACATTTTTATCTTTCCAAGTGATAGGCAGAAAAGCAATTACCCAGTCATACACGAGCCCATGTGTGTTCTGATTCCCGTGAAGATAGCGTTTCAAGAAACTGCAGTGATCCAGATTCGGAACTTGCAGTTGGTTACTACTCTGAAGTCTATGTAAATGTTTATCAAAAAAAAAAAAATTGTGAGTATTGAAACATTCTAGAGATGAAAGTGCCAAGACTTCTCAATCATAGAGTAAGAAGGAGAACGGGAAGCAGATGGAGAGTAATTACAAAATTAATCAGACACTATGAGTCAAGGTCAATTCGGGGTGACTTGGGGAAAGCCAAATACGCTTTGAGAATAGATAGGAGGCATCATAATCTCTGAGTTGTTGCCCACTTAAATTTTGAGGCATAATTGAACCTAACTCGTATCATAGAAATGATGAAAACCATCTTAAGTATATTACCTGCTTACAACCTGTCTCTTTATGTCATAATACAGCTAAACACGGATCTATGTGACAGTCACTTACTTAGTATGATTCCTGTTCGGATCTTTTCTAAAACGTAGCAGTCCCTATCGAGACTGAAATTTGATCCCTTATACTTAAATTGTTTAAAGTTTTCTTTTTCTATAGTTGTATTTGTTTATAACGGGTTACTTGGACTTGATCGTGTCATTTAGTTCTTAAAGGAAAGTTTTATAACTTGATTGAAAAAATGTTAAAATTATAAGGTTAAATTTTGTAAATATAGGCGATGTTGTTGAACAGGCGAAGTTGTGGATAACTTCGCCTAGGCGAAGTTATCCGTAACTTCGCCTGTATAACTTCGCCCCTATATAAGGATTTTCAAGAGTCAAACAGTTCATTATTCTCAAACTCAGCGAACTTATTCACCGTTTACACAGCGAACTTATATTCTGATCCTACTTGTTATCTTGTTCTTCGATTTCAAACCGATCTAAAGGTTGTTTGGGTTCTTTTATCACATGTTATATGTTCATTGATGTTAATCTAAGGTTGTTTCAACAACCGGTTAATAACCTCGAACAACCGATCTTTAAACCCGAGTTCAAACCTTGTTTTACGTGTTCATGTACAAACTGGTCGTTTAGTTATCATTAATATCATGTGCTTGAGCCTCCTCAATCGTCAAAGTTAATCGAAACTCCGGTTTTCCGGATTTCGATTAACCTTACTGTCACCGTTTCAGATTCAGGCGAAGTTAAGGTTTAGGCGAAGTTATCCGTAACTTCGCCTGGAGCTTAAATTCGCCTGAGGCGAAGTTATCCGTAACTTCGCCTGATGCTCAACTTCGCCTGAAACTTAAATTCGCCTGAGGCGATGTTGTGGTGAGGCGAACTTAAAGATGAAGCGAAGTTGTTCCCAACTTCGCCCCAACTTTAACTTCGCCTGGAACCTTTTTCACTTAATAATTTTTGGTCGAACTTAAAGCTGAAGCGAAGTTGTTCCCAACTTCGCCCCAACTTTAACTTCGCCTGCACAGTTTTTATCACAACTTCGCTCATGGTAACAAGCGAACTTGTGTTATGTCTTAATGTTTATCTAACTTGGTTCGTTTGTTGCAGAGATGGCTGCTGTTGCCGGTGCTGGAGGTGCTGGAGGAGATGACGGTGATAACCAGAGGCAATTCTTTCCGGGTCACAACATGTTCATTACCTTAGACCCGGAAATGAGCGGTGTTGAAGACTACCGTGAGATCATTTCTTTCCTCATACGCTCGAGGATATTTCACGCAATCACGACGACTCTGCCGATATCCTTACCCAATATCGAGGATTTCTGGCAGACGGTGGAGTATGATTGTCGTGTTGAGCCCCCGGTCATGAGAGCAACAGTAAATAATCAAGAAGTTCAGTTCTCATCTGAACAAATTCGGGTGGCGTTACGCTTTGGAGGGGAGACTCGGAACGACCCTACGGAGTTTGTGGCTCCGTTTCGTGATGGAGCATTTCTAAGAATGGGCTATTCTGGTCCATTGGGCGATACCCAGAGACGGAAGGGGTTCCTACTTGATCAGTGGCGCTTCCTCATGCACGTTATGATAGTATGCATGTCTGGGAGGAAGGCGGGCACTGACGGTATGGGTGCGACCATGCAGTCCGCAATGACTGCACTGACCTATAACAAACGTTATAGCTTCAGTCAGATGGTCTTTTACGAGATCGACAGACAGAGGAGGGCAATGGCTCGTGAGCGGTTCATAATGTATCCAAGATTCATCCAGATGATCTTGAACCATGTGGCTCCAGCTTTGCCTCAACGACGCCCGATAAGATACGTGGAGAATGTGAGCAAACGTATCTTTGCTCAATGCCGTACATCCAGTGCGAGGAGCAAGCCTGAACGTCGTCCAAGGCATACTCCACTCTTTGGGTTCTTAATAAACCCGGGGTATGTTCCTGCTGCTGGGGACGAGTTCAGAGATCCTCACCCACGACAGGCGGGAGCACCTCAAGCTGTACCTGCTGCGCCTGTTGTGCCGGCTGAAGAGGATGTAGACCTTGATGCTGCATTTGGCGGCCAAGGATTCTTCGACATGGATCGTTTTGATCCACATGAAGAAGTGCAGGTCTCTGCTGCACAGGTGAGGGAAGTGATTGTGACTAGAGCAGCTACGACGGTGGCTGACTCCGATCTTGACGACGTTATGGATGAGGCGAGAAGGATGTTGGTGACTAGAGAGAGGACGTTGGGGAAGAGGAAGAGGACGGTGGATGATAGTGAGTCAGAGGAAGAAGAGGAGGACATACACAAGTTGATCAGACGTTCGAGACGTGAAAGGACAGGTGCTGGTATGGGAGCTGGAGAGACTTCACGTGTTATACGTTTTGCTCCATCCGCACTGTCAGGTATGTCAATTGTTCCTACTTCTGTACAGGTTACAAGCGCTGCAGATGTTCCTGTGGTGGCTACATCAGCTGTTGGCATCCCATCCACTACACTACAGACGACGACTCCGGAGATTGTGTCGTTACCACCTCCAACGCTTACTCCTTCAGAGGTGGTGGCACGGTTTGTAGAGTCGACGGTCGTCGCAACTGCAGGGTTGTCGGTCACGATACCACCTGCGGTTACGTCCACAACTGCTTCTGAAGTCCCAGTTGCATTCGAAATCCCTGCTGAGTATACTCCAGATACATCTAATATGAGATTTGATTTCGATGCAACCATCTCAGACTCGGAGAGAATAGCTGCACTTGAGCGGGTCGTGGCAGAGCAATCAAGGATCAACTTTATCCAGACCCAGGCTATTCAACGCCTTGTAGCAGAAAATCAACTACAGTCGTCCCTCCTGGTTGAGCATGGGAGGATTATAGATGCTATGAAGGCGTTCTTGGCATCTCAGGGGGAGACAGGCTGTAGAGGCGACGAGTTAAGGACTAAGAAGAGAAACGACAGAGACGATGATCCCAATGCACCGAAAGGTGCAGGTGGTGAGTTGCCAAGAACTACTCAAGCTCTTGGGACTTCCACAGCTCAGGGGGAGTCTGCAGGTGCAGTTGGTGGTGATGAGGTGGTAATGGTTGATGATGAAGATGATGTGATTGATGCGTTGAGAGAGTTAGATGATGATATGCTAGATGATGATGTGTTTGATGATGATGTGCTGCCGTGTGAGGAGATTGAGAAGATTGGGGCACAGATTGTGATTGAAGATGGGATAGAAGAGGGGGAGATAGTAGAAGAAGACGTTGAACACGAGATCCCAGATGTTGAGAAAGCTGACATGGGTACTGAGATGGATGAGACTGAGTGGGAGGAGCAGCCTAGGTGGAAGGAAGGCTGTGCTCATTGGTTTATTAAGACCAAGAAGCCTGCTGTTCCAGCCATGTTCAAGAAGAGTTATAACATCAAAGGCTATGCTGAGTCGAAGAAGGGAATTATCTGTTGGATATATGATGAACAGATAAAGTTGTTTGTGGTGAAGCGTTATGATGGTATTCAATACTTCAAAAGAACCCTGAGATCTCTCAATACGTTGCCGGAATGTGAGGTGAAGGATTTGGCCAGGTTGGGCCTGATAAATAGAAGTGACGACAACATGGCAAGAGTGATTGGGAAGATCGTGTGGAAAGAAAGCATAAAAGAGAAGAAGTTTGAATTATTAAAGCCACAGAAGGGAAAGCTCGTGGAGGATACAGAAAGGGGAATGAGAGCAGATGGCAAGCCATGGATGGTGATGAAGTACAAACCGATCCGATGCATCAAGGAGGTTCCAATGAAGATTATGCCTCAAGATGTGTTGAAGAATCTAAAATGGTGGTACGTTGATTGCCAGACTGCTGAAGCCGTGATGGAAGACGAAGACGAACAAGAAGTGCTGAGGGTGTATGATCCGATGCATCTTGTTAACTTATCGAAAGCTGATCTGCAAGTGTTGAATGAAATGAAGATATTCTATATTCCTGCTTGGAAGGACGAAGCAAGGAAATATCAGCGAGTAGTCACGGTATGTGTTAGAGAAGGAGTGCATGCGTGAAGATACAGGATTACAAGACAAGAGCTTAAAGATCAAGATATGAAGCTACTGCCAAGGGGGAGTCTGTTGGTGCATGAATGTCAGTAGTTCATAGTCTAGTGTCTGTAATCGAGTCTGTAATGTTATTTATGTTTTTGTACAAGCGAAGTTGTCAACAAGTTCGCCTAGGCGAACTTGTTGAACAAGCGAAGTTATGGACAACTTCGCCTGAACATATCAGGCGAAGTTGTCGTGTATATAAATACAAGCTTACGGCTTGGTTTAGTATTAATCGTTCAATCAGTTAGTTAGCAGTTTTGGTTATCGAGTTTGTTCGGTAACGTGTGTTTTGTAATAGTGATATTTACATCACGTGAGTTCGGTTTTAATATATAACGTGTTTCGTGTATTCGTGTGTTTGTGTTCTATACTCGTAACGATCTACGCAGGGATTCCGCACCTGAGTAGACCGCGATATCTCGTGCGATCCGTCCAGGGAACCTACATTCATCTTCTTAAGGACATCGTGTTGGATGATGTTGACCGAACTCCCACCGTCAACTAGGATCCTGCGTACATAATGGTTAGCGATAAATAAAGTAATAATCAAACCGTCATGATGAGGATCCTGGATGTTTAGTTTGTCTTCCTCATCGAAGAAGATCCTTTTGTCTGTTGTTAAAGTGGTGGATACTATTGGTCGGTCCCCGTTATCCAATTTGATCTCTTTGGCAAGTCTTTTTGCTGCAGAGAAAGAAGTTCCACATATGTCTAAACCTCCAGATATGAAATTGACCATCCGCACATTTAGCTCATCCTGGTGAGGATCCTGGATACTTGAGTCGAAGAAGATTCTCTCATTAGTCACTCGAGTAGTGGGGATGAGTGGTCTTCTTTCATCGTCCAACTCGAATTCTTCTGTAGGACAAGAAGTTTGAAATATGTCGTATTCTCTGGAGACGAAGTTGATCACATGAGCATCTGGTGGTGGTGGTGTTGCTTTTTGTGAAAGATCTTTAGGATCCTGGATCTTGGTTTTCTTCCTTCCCAAGAGCTCTTTGAAGTGGCCCTTGCTCAGGAGGTATCCAATTTCCCTCCTTAAACCAATGCATTCGTCTTTCATATGGCCAAAATCTTCGTGGAAGGCACACCAATTGGACTTGTCTTTGAAGGTGTTCGTTTTCTCATTCTTACAGGGTCACCTAGCTTTCTCCCCTAGATCCTTCATGGCACAGATCAAACCATGGGTATCTACGGAGAAACAATACTCAGAGATGCAGGGATAGTCTTCATCATCATCTCCTTCTTCGGCTGCTCGTACGTTTTGATTGTTGAACTTGGTGTACGGCTTTGAGTTGTTGTTCCTGTATGAGAATCCTTTATTCTTGTCAAGGGATTCATCTTTTGTTTGAGCGCCCAATCTTTCTTGGATCCTTTTGTCATCTTTCAGCCGTATAAACCTTAGTGCTCTGTTCCTTACTTCATCTAGAGACCTGCGGGATGTCATCACAAGATCATCATAAAAGGGGGAGCCCCTCTGAAGTCCCATCTTGAAGGCTTTAACTGCAGTAGCCATGTCAAGATTAGGGATTTCCAGAGCTTCCCTGCCGAACTCGTGACGAAATCCCTAAGGGATTCATCACTTGGTTGGACAACTTGGTATAAATCACTAGTTAACTTCTTAAATTTCCTTCTACAGGAAAATTGACTGTGAACAAGTTAACTAAATGTGAAAAGGAAGTAATTGAAAAGGGAGGAAGACTTAGCAGCCATTTTAATGCTAATCCTGTCAGTGTGGATCCAAAGCCTTTACACAGGCATGCTTCCTTGAGTCTCTCAGGAATGGGGTTGATCTCTATCATTTCTCCGTATAGTGCCACATGTTCTTCAGGATAAGTGGTTCCATCATAAGTCTTCATGTTAGGGGTTTGGAATCGCTTCGAGATTTCAGCATCATATATAGGCGGAGCAAATCTGGATAATTTGTGGCTTCCCTCAGGTATCTCGGGGATTGGTCGTATCACCCCGGGAACACTAGATATCATATCCTTGAGCTTCTGTAGCTCCTTGGCCATAGCTTGGTTGATATTTGCATCCTGCATGGAACCACGGTTAGCATCTAAGGATAAAGGATCATACAAATTACCTCTTTGTTGGCGAAGGTTGGCATCTCGGATGAGTATCTGGGATAAGATGAGTCAGCGATAGGAGTTGGACCACCCGTCGCGATAGTCTGCATAGGAATGAAATCTCCTTCATGGACTTCGGAGGATCGTTGATGTTGGACTCCTGAGGATCCTTGATTATGATAGAAGGATCCTTGAGGTTGGGAATTATAGGATCCTTGAAGATATAATCCAGAGGATCCTGATTGAAGGATGGCTGATCCTTGTCGGAAGTGTGAGGATCCTTGAGTTTGCTGACCCATGGACCCTTGTTGAAGGATAGATGATCCTTGCTGGAACTATGAGGATCCTTGAGTCTGTTGACCCATGGACCCTTGTTGAATGATAGATGATCCTTGAGTGAACTGAGCCATGGATCCTAGACTAGTGAAATCTAGCATCCTGGGTATCAGGGGAGTGTGATCCTCCGTTGGCCTCTTAGTCTTCTTGACATCTTCTATCTCACAAAGGATCCTCTGGTTGGTCTTGTTCTGCTGCTCCATATATGCTTTAACCTACGAAAACATAGATGAAACATCATTGTTAGTATAACCACCGGCGCAGCAGCAGCGGTTTTCGAGCTCTGGAAGACTGGTAACTGCGTCGTGCTTCCAGCAGCAGCAGCCCTTGGTGCTCCCGTGATTGGCGGAGGCATCGGCGGCAAAGCTCTTGATGAGAGAGAAACCGAATATGGCATAGTTGATGAAGTAGAGGTTGATTGAGAGGCCGTTGATGGTGATATGGGTATGAAAAGTTGAAAATTGATAGCGAATAATCTGGATTATAGCACCAATGGCCCCACGATGGGCGCCAAATTGTTTTGGACAAAAATCTGGTAAGGATAATGTATCCAAATCTGTTAAAGTGATGTATAGTGCTATGCTAATAATAACGATTATATAAATGAAAATGGAGTGAACACGGTGATTTGTTGTGAGGAAAAACCTTTTGACCTTGTTCAGATCAAAAGAAAAAAACCCGGGTGATGACAACTCGTCGATCACCGGTTTATTAATATCAAAAAATGGGTTACAAAGGTTGTGGAGATTATATCGATGTTACAAGAATTGCTAATGTGTACAGAGAGAATAATTGTTTCTGCTCTAGTGTGTGTGAGTACAGTGATATATCTAATCGATCGTTCTCAATGTATATAAAGAAATTGCATGTAACTAAAAGTCCTAACTATCCGCCATTATTCCACTACTCTTCCAACGTTCGTTTGACCACGTGCATGTAGCTTCCAGTTTCGAGATTTAAGGTAGACCAAGTCCTTTAGCCGTTACTCCTGTTGAATAATATCCTACACATACGAAACAATTGTTAATAATATTAACCTCTGAGGATCCTTGATCTTCGATATGGTTCTGGAACTCTTCGGGAGGATAACTGATCCAGACACATCTTCAAGGATAATATATCCTCAGCGGAGAAAATATCAGCCCTCACAAGCACTAATTTTTTTTCTTATCATTATTAGGTTATGTGTAGTGGAGATGCTACGAAATTGGGCGACTTGCGTCATGTGACGTTTAGTCAGCAAAGGATGATCTTTTATTTTAAGGGTGTAGTCGTGTTGTAGCCCTTATTTATATATATATATATAAATATATATATATTACATTGTAATAGATTTAGGACTTTTCATCTTCCTGAGAAGCAGCCGTAATATTTATTACTCTCACTATCTTACCGCCGGAAAAAATTGATTGTTCTCCTGTACTCCGGCGACTCTTCCTCTCTGCCTATTGTAACGGTCCTCCCATCAATACTCCATTCATGTCAATTGATTGATATTAAGAACTGTATGTCGTTACAGTTGTTGCTCGTTATACAGATTTCAACCGTAACCCTAATTCTCTGCCTCATCTATCTCGCTATAAAGCCTTAACCGCAGTATAATATGCAAAACACAAAACCCTACCAACATCTCTAAATCATTCAAAATTGGTGCTCCGGGATCTAGGATGAGGAGTGGGGAAAACGAAACGCCTGCGGAAACTGTAAATTCCATAAATTGATGCTACCGGATTTAGGGTTATTTCAATGGATACTAGAAGTCAATTGTAGCTGCTGGTGATGGAACTGGAGGTTCTGCTATGGCACTGACTGTGGATAAACCCAAAATCGCTTCTCATACAGTATATTCTCAATTCTACCAAGATTTTTGTATGTTACTCTTAAATTGACCAATCAGTATTGATTTTCTTCATTAATTATGTTCACCAAAGGTTGTATTTTAGCCATAATTTACTAAACACATATGTTATTCATGCTAATGCACATGTAATTTACTACTTTTTAATGTGCCAGTGATGCATCAAATTGTTTATGTCAAATTTACAATATCTAATTACACTGAACACGTTTAAAAACACAAGTAAATTGGTAAAACGGGTCAACCGATGAACCCACAGGGCTGACAGTTTAGCTAAACATGTAAGCGGGTTCGACACGAGTTTTGGTATAGCAAAATTTTAAATCGTGTTCGTGACTAATGAAGAATAAAATTATGCATGGAGATGGTAACGTTATGAATTTAGTACCTGCTTGATGCATTGATCTTGTTATTATTCATGCTTGCAAAGATTATGTATTTTTGTTTGCAGCAATACAAACAAACAGAAGCTTCTCAAGAGTCTTTTATGACTTGAAAAATGGCCAAAGGCAACGGTTTTGGGCTTGCAAAAACTTCAGGTTGTTTTAGTTTTATATTTGAAGAGGGTTAAGTTTCACATAACCAAGATATTGTAGAGCTCCAGCCTGGTTCTGAAGGGATTCCTTTGTTAGGTACTTTAATTATTATTGGTGATTTTTTTAAAGAATTGATGTTTTTTTATAAAACAAGCAACGAAACATTAATAAACTATCTTTTGTTTTAATATTAGAAGTGATGAACCTCTCCCGGTATGTTTATATGTTTATTGATGAAGTTGTCCCTAAACCGTATCATAACTCTGCATATATGCTTTTTGTGGTTATGAAGTTCTTTATTTGGTAATTCATTCGATTTGTCACTGCTGGAAAATGCACACTCTTTTTTAGCTATATGCATATTTTTGTTTTTGCCAGAACTGATTTTGAAGAAACTGAATATTCCAAGTAACACTTTGGTGTGAAGCGTTGAGATATTGTCAGTATCGTCGCGTTTCAGGTTTGCAATTTAAACATGCAGTTTGCTTTGTTTATTTTATATTGTTAGAAGTGTGAGTGGCTTTGGGTGATGCACTTCATGTGTTTGTTAACGTGTTTAAGCACACTTAGAACCCACCCCAATTGTTGCTTGATTTAAACTATTTATTAACTTACTTTTTGACTTGATTCATTGTCTTATTTGTTCGTTAAAAACCAAAAAAATTGGCATTATTGAAGATGCAAATAATGATAATCTGTTTACATGTTATTCTACTTGAACTATAAAGTGATCCGAGTCATTTTAAAACATGGTTGTTAGGGACATTCCCCTGATGTTAGGGACATTCCCCTGATGTGGGTACACTGCTAGCTGGGGGTGCACCAGCTGCATATAGAGTTTACAATATGACACATGGTCATGGAACCCATGAAGCAAAATTGAACCGAAACAAAACCACCAACAACCAAAAACCTGAAACTGAATGAAACCTAAAAACCATAAAAAACAGGATATCCAGGGACAAAAACGAATAAACAATTGAATTCGAACCGAACCGAAATGAAACCAGCAATCAAAAAAATCAAACCTGAACGAAAAAAAGCCTAAAGAAAACAAAAAAAAATAACTGAAACGAAACCTAAAATAAAAAACTAAAAACTAAAATCCAAAAAACTGAAACCACACCGAAACAAAACAAAAAATTGAAAAACTAAACCTGAACCAACACTCGATACGGGTCAAAACACAGTATGCGAATTGTAATTTTAGTTAACTACTCATAGTATTTATTTTAATTTACATTACTTTTAATCAAGTGATTCATCATTTGTTTGTTTTCGTTTCGTGGCTACATGAACAAGAGGAAATTTGAAGATGAAATTTTGGAGATTCGTGTGGCAAAACACACCTGTACATATAATAATAGGCGTTTGTTATATTGTTTCAGATAACTTTTCAAGAACTGAATTTCAGTTTCTTTTGTTGCTAAGTTGAAGATGTTATTTGTCTTGTGTTGATCTTTACGCTTTTATAGCTTTGAGATCTTTATTATTAATCGTGACGACTTGTCTTTATCCATTGTTATAGTGGACTCAAAATATTGGGTGTTTGTGTTTCTCTACCAGGTGAAATATTTTAGACAATAAAGGCTTTTTTTAATGTGTCTTTCCAAAATGATTATTGCCACTTAGAGATTTAGAATTACACATTTAAAGCTTACTGATGGTTTTACATTTATCTTGATACTAAGTACTTGCAAGTTGCAACAACGTTTACATGCATCTCCAATCAATCTTTTTGGCCGTAACTAATTAAAATTACGAACATAAATGTATGAATTTGTGATGTAGGTGTGATTCTTTTTCAAACACGTTACAGGCTCAATTCAATCAAAATAATGAATTCCAACAATATTTTTGGCAAGTTCATATTAGCTGTTTGATGAAATATCCAAATGAAGTTATGTTTGTAATAACCTGCTTTCTTGATTAGTTGATTGTATAGTGTGCTTTGAATGATGATTTAATTGTGGGAAAAAACAAACTATGTGAACACAAATATTTTGTTTGTATTTATGGTTCAGTTACAAGTCGAAACCATGTTTTTCAATAACGGGTCTAATTTAACCCGTTAACCGGTTACACTTTTGGTAATGTTAAGGGGTTACTGATCAAATTTCTCCAAGTTTACCATTCGGTTGCCGGTAAAAACCTTGTTTTTTAAAAACGGGTCCAAGTTAATCTATAAACGGGTTACATATTCTTCGTATTTACCATGTTATATTTCACACCCGCTGCAAAGCGCGGGCTCTTTGCTAGTGTGTATATATATATATATAGATATATTACACAAATATAATACGATTATAATAAACACATTACACACAACAGGTGATAAAAACCCGTCGCCCCCCTTATCACCCAGGGGGTAGCGTTTTCTCCTTTTTATCGCCCCAATTTGGGCTAATTATGGCCCCGTTGCGGAGGCCAATTACGGGGCTGGTGCCTTTGGATCTTGATTGGTCCACGTGGCACCAATCCCGTCTAGACACTTCATTTTTTATTTTTTTTTCGATTTTGTTTTCGTAAAGTTTGACTGGGCCACTTTGCGACACATTATTTGGTCTCTTTTGGATTTTTTAGTTACGGTCCGACTGAATGCCTATTTTGTATTTTGTTTTGTTTTGTTTTAGTTCTGGTACCATAAAGAAAATGATGAGAACTGACCGAATTCGAGTAGACTCAACGTTTTTTGTTTTAGGTTCAGTACCATAACAAACATGAAGAAAACCCACCAAATGCCGGTTTTATTTTGTTTTTTATTTTAGTTCTGGCACTGTAATGAACTTGACAGAAACCAATCCAATTTACGTAGACTCACCACCTCAACGTCGGGATCGACAACGGTCAAGTTTTACCAACACCCGAGTTTTCCAGTTGACGCCACCCCATTAGTCCACCTCAAATTTTATTGTTTATTGTTTTTATTTTGGTTTTAGTTCTGATACAATAACAAACGTAAACGAAACCGTCCGAATTCGTGTCGACTTACCACCTCAACACTTGCGGCCAACAACGCTTGGGTTTTACCATCGCCCGGATTTTATCGACCTGTTCCGATGCAACGCGCTAGGTAAATCACTAGTTTATAAATAAATTCACTCTCTACTATTTTTTTTACACTCATACAATCATTTTTTACTCTCTTATATTTCTATCAATTTAATTATATTTTTCCCAAAAACATCATATTATGGAACAACCAAATCCTGGATCGAGAATTAGAGAGGGCTAAGAATATGGAGCTATGAAGTAGCAATGTTACCAAATGCTTGGGTCCATGTTCCCAAAAACTTGGACCATGTGAACAATTAATGAATGTCGAGTTTTGGCAACGAGTATCCCTATTTTGTGTCAGAGAGAAGATCAAGAGATTGTACCATGTACCAAGTGTCAGGACCAGCCCTTAGGGGTGGCTGGGTGGTCGACGACCACAGGCACGACATCCAGTTAGGCCCGAAATATTTTATTTTTATAAAAATTTATATGTATTTTTATGAAAAACAACATGTATATGTAATGTTTAAACTTAATTGCAAATAACTAGTTTGGCTTAGTGGCAAATGGTTATGACTATCAACCAAAAGGTTGTGGTATCTAGTCTCATTTTAGGCATGATTAAGCCTATTTTTATATAAAAAAAATTTTACATAACCCAAATCATAAGCAAGTATGCTCATTTAAAAATTAAATTGTTTAAACCCAACAAAATTCTCATTTTACTTGAGGTCCAAAATATATTGTTCGCCTTCGGCCCAAAATATTTTTCGTCTTCTCGTAGCCGGCCCTGCCAAGTGTGTTCAAAATGACAAAATATGATGAGACAAATTAACGCTTACGATAACGACTCATTTAAAGTAAAAGCGAAAGTTAAAAAATAAATGAAACTGAGAATAATATTTTTATGCATATCTTTTTATGAATGAAGTATTGTCGGGTTCGAGTCTTATTGTGTCACTTGAGACATTGTGAAAATATTAGTTGTTCATAATAAAAGTATTGTTTAATTATTTATGTATTTTTAAAATGAGATCTATGCATTTTTATTTATTTTTTGTGCTTTTTTTTAACAATTTATTAGTAATTTTTAATTAAATATTCAAATTATCTATACTATATATAATACATGTGACATAGACAAATTAAGATACCCAATTTTTAAGTAATTTACAACTTTTAATGCCTAAGATACACCTTATATAGCATGTAAGATAGAGACAAACTTGTCCATTAGAAAATATGTCTTGAAATAGTTACAACAATGCCCCCTCAACTTTACTCAACTTTTGTAAATTTAAGAAATAGTTACTACTTTGGACATTCATCTTTACATATATATTCATTTTAGTTTTAATTGTAAATAACTTCCCACCAATGATTTTCCAACAACCATAACTTTTTCATACCTTAATATTTTTTATAAAGCACTATAAAAATGAGCATTTTATTGTCTTTAATTTGAGTATGGTATTGCTATATATATATATTTTTTAATAACATTTACGTATGGGTGATCACAATTCAGTTTTAACGGCTTCTAAGATATACCGTGAGCCAAACCGTTGGTTCGATTTTTTGTTATTGAGAACCGAAACTGAACCGTTGAAACTTTAAACTGAATCGTTACTAATGGTTTGATTTCACGCATTGAGCTTCAGTAATAAGTTTACCGTTCGGATCCGGTTTTATATAGCCAATTTTCTGTATAAACCATAAACCAAACCGTTTGCTATGGTTTGAACATTCGGAAACCAGCTGACCAAAAGTGATAACTGGTTCCACCGTTTTCAAGGTTTCAAATGAACCATAAACATCCACAATTGTTACACGATTACTATGATTTTTGTTCCCCGCTGTATCACACGGGCACCCGTCTAGTTTAGAGTGTGACGCGATCTCTTTTAATAGTGCAAAATAGTACAACTTAAAATTAAGATAACAATATTGGATTGATCAGGTTTGGTAAGGTAGTTTGAAATGTTTATAGTTATATCTCAGCTATCCAAAATGTTAACAGTTGCTCTCAAGTCTAAACTCTAAACTTTTTGGTTGGTAGCACACTTCATTTAATGCTTACTTGATAATCTACAACTTATACGTACGCCAGTTTATAAACTTTTATTATCAAGACAACTTGATAGTCATCAAATATAAATTTTTATTAAACACTTGGATTACTTTGTTATGATATTTTTATAAGATACTAGGACCTTTGAGATTATTACCTCTTATCATAGCATATTTTTTGCAGCAGCCATGGCTGACCCTTCAAATCACTTCTTCAAGTTCATTCCACCAGGCTTCAAATTCAACCTTGTAAGCTTTTATATGCATCGATCATCAGGAGCAATGCTCATTTATGATATTTTTTTTTACGTACTGACTCCACATTTTCATCCAAATTTCGCCAATATGCATCAACGCAACTAATATTCATTCACAATGTGATAAATGTTTATTAAGAGATTTGTTAACTTTCAGATTCAAGTCATCAATGGATTATGGATCCAATAAAAACAAAATGAAAACATAATAATAATAATAATAATAATAATAATAATAATAATAATAATAATAATAATAATAATAATAATAATAGTTTGTCTATATTTGAATTTACAGTCGATTCCAAAATCTTTTTTGACGAACTTGGACGGATGGAGATCCAAAAAAGCAATACTGAGACGAGGGTGTCACAAATGGCCGGTGGACATTAGCGACGGAGGGGTTTGGTGACGGATGGAGGAAGTTTGTGGTGGATAATGGAGTGCAAGAGTTTGACTTTATTATATTCAAACATCATGGAAACATGGTGTTTGACCCATCTACATGTGAAAGGCAGTATCCAAATCTATGTGACGAGGTAGAAGATTCTCTCCTAGAATCTCATTCGCTTCACACACATAGTAAGCTCTCTTTTTTTGCACTCCCTGCTTCATAGATTGTACTTTCTTTTATGTTGGTGCCTTTATGAGTTTAGAGGTGCAAATTTTTGACATGATACAAGACTAACATCAAATTTGTATATAAAGGGGTTTGCGTCTGTTTTATGACGAACCCATGAACATGTTTAGCTAAACGGGTTGTGTACGGGTTAAACCCGACATGCTTGCGGATTGACCCGTTTTGGCCATTTATTTATTTTGATTTTTTTAATATTTTATGTAATAAATAAACCGGAGGTGTATCTTATGCTAAAGTTTAAAACTTGAAAAGAAATTAACATGCAATTTTATAATTAAAAAGGAATTGTTTTATACAAATTTGTGTGTGTATATATATATATATATACTAGTTTTTATCCCCCGTATTACGGAGGCTGTTTTACATTATTCGTTTTTAATTTATACTTTTTTGGAGTTTATATTTATTTATTGTAAGAGAATTTATAATATACTTAGAGTTTGATGATAAAATGGTTTCACAAATAACTAAGATGTTATAACCCGGTTTAAAAGTTAGCTGGGTTTGGTGAGACCCAGACCCGCTTATTTTTTTTACTATAAAATTGTTTCTTAATTATAAATAATATCTTTTTTTTAAATTATATAATAATTTTTAGTATATCTTATTTTAAAGGATTTTCACATCAATAATTTGGTGAGAATAATTTTTAATTTAATGATGTTATAACTCGTTTAAGGAATATCTGGGTTTGGTAAGACCCATACCCATGAATTCGGGTCAAATGCATGAAAAACCTTCATTTAAAAATCAAGCAAATCCGGTGACTCCAAAAAAAAGGGAGCGAACATATCGCGACAGTAGGATTTTTATGGGTCCCCCCGTATTACGGGGCTGTTTTACATTACTCGTTTTTAATATTTATATACTTTTATGGGTTTAATTTTATTTATTGTAATGAAATTTATAATATACTTAGAGTTTGATGATAAAATGGTTTCACAAATTACTAAGATGTTATAACCCGGTTTAAAAGTTATATGGGTTTGGTGAGACCCAAGACCCGCTTATTTTTTTTACTATAAAATTGTTTCTTAATTATAAATAATATTTAAAATAATCATATAATAATTTTTAGTATATCCTATATTTTATAGGATTTTCACATCAGTAATTTGGTGAGAATACTTTTTAATTAAATGAAATTTTATAGCCCGTTTAAGGAATATCTGGGTTTGGTAAGACCCATACCCGTGCATTCGGGTCAAATGCATAAGAAGCCTCCATTTAAAAATCAAGCAAATCCGGTGACTCCAAAAAAAAGGGGGAGCGACCACATCACGACGCATAAGATTTTTATGTTTTCGTTTATATATATATATTGCTTTTAAAATGTTAAATACGTATTGATATGCAAAAAATATATAAATAAAAACCTTTCAGTTCAAACAGGTCGTGTTTGGATCAAACCGTGAATATAAGTGTCGTGTTCGGGTTGACGTGTCTGACATGATTTTTGGGTTTGGTTTGGGTTCGGGTTAAATTTTTGGGTTTGTGCTGGGATGGACCCAACACGACCAGTAACAACCTTGGCTAATTTTGTTTTGATATGTGATTAGAGAGATCGAAGATGCTCAACAAGCGCAAGAGGACGGACCGACTATTCTTCTCCAAGAAAAGATGTACCTCCACTGGACGATGATCGTTGTTTTGTGACCACAATGATGCCTTACTCGATCCAAACCTCACGAATTGTAAGTCAACTTAAATTTAGATTGAACAATTTTTTTTTTGTTAAAAGTTCGAAAATTTAGTTACTTGATTAAACTTGAAGCAAATTAGGATACATCGCCAATAGGATGTTCTTGGGCGGCTTTGAAAAGCCATGTGGCCGGTTTTGACATTCCTCTTTGGAATACACGATGGATATAATTAAAAAAATTAATAAACATCTTAGAACCAAGAAATATGAACTCCGAGAACCGCATAATGGATTTGTACATTTTACTTTATGTTATATTGAAAACGGGTTTATAACGTGCGAAGTATGGCTAGTGTGCGAAGCATTAAAATAATTGTTACGCTATAGTTTTAAAATTGCGAAATAATTTTACACTACAACAAAATTTGGACGAGGTTAATACTTATTTAGTTACTTTAAAGCTGTACGGTAATGATTGTGGATGCTCTTATATAATGATATAATTGGTGTTAAATCTGTTTGCCACAAAATTCAGTTCCACTACATCATGATAAACTTCTGTTCCAGATGTCCTGAAAACAAAGAACAAATGTAGTTGGTCGAGTCCAAATTTAGCGGTTGTGAACGAGTGCATCATTATACGTGTTTTGCAGAGTGTTCCTTTGAAGTTCGCTCGATCAAATGGATTAATTACCAGAAAAATGCATACACAAGTAGTTCTAGTGGACGAAGCAGAGAATACTTGGCCAGCAACGGTCCATATCAGGACCGATCAAATTCGTTTAACAGGCTGGCGTAACCTCATAATAGCAAATGACTTAAGAGTTGGAGACGCGTGTATGTTTGAGCTCGTAAAAGCAGGAGAAATGCCTGTTTTCAATTTCTATAGTACGTATCTCTCCAAATCTTTCAATATATAGCTATTTATTTTGTTTTTTATTAATCTAACTTTATTGTTAGATATAGCGAAGAATCCCACCAACAACAATATTCAAGTAAAGAAGGAGACCAGTTTGACGATACAGGTTACCAGCTCAACACGTTACTATATTTCTACTCTGAAGCCATATAGCTGTGAAAGGTCATATTTGTTAACTTCTCTAACACCTTATATTGATATTTTGGTAAAACGAAATAACTAGCTTGCATACATAAGCATGTTTCTTTACATATGGTGAGTCTTTGTAGCATCTTCCGGCTAAATTTTCAATATCAAATGGTTTAAGAACGGGAAAAATGATTCTTAGAGACGATAAAGGTAGATCATGGAAAGTTCAGCTCAACAAAGAACGTGCAAATTACCGATTTTATCTTGGATGTGGTTTTAAAGATTTTTTGATTGCGAACGGATTAATGGTAGGTGATAGGTACAAGTTTGAGCTCCTTGAGAATGAGAAGGACAAGTCTCCCGTTGTGAAGTTTTCATGTAAGCTATTATATCTTTTCTTTGTTTTCATTTTAGTTGTTTTTGTCTTCGAATTTGATTCAACTTGTGTCAAACGTCTGTTATCTTTTTAACTTTTCGTGTAAGTTATACTTTTATCAATGTGATGTTATTATTCTTTTAGATCTGGGAAATAAGGCAATCAAGGACAATATTCAGTTACAAGAGACTAGTTCAAAGATAAAGAAGGTGATTGGTTCAACTCTTGTAATAAAACAGAGTGCTAGCATAGCGCCAAACGAGTCAAAAGTTAAGCTCGTTTTAAGTTGAGTCTTTCTAGCTGAATTGCCATCAGACTATTTAGCTGGTTTTAAAAAGTCTATTAGCTCCCACCAAATTTAAAAGTTAAGCTTGTTTTAAGTTGAGTCTTTGTAGCCATTTTGCCACCGAACGTTGATTATTTTGCCACTAGACATCATGAAAGGTGATGGGTCCGACTCTGCTAATTACAAGAAATTATGCTATCTACCATTCTACCAACGAATAAAAGTTAAACTTGTTTAATATGAGTCTTTCTAGCCAGTTTCCCACTTAATTATTTTGGATATATAATTATGTAATATGTCACGGCTGCTCTAATAGGGTTATGAGTAGATCCACTCTTATGCACTAACATGAAAGGTGATTGGTTCGACTATGATTGTGAAAAAGGAATGCTAGCTCCCAATAAATGAAAGTTTAGCTCGTTTTAAGTTGAGTTACTAGTCAGTTTGGCTCAACTCGAGTTATACAAAATTATGATAGCTCAGAATGAATCAAAAGTTAAGCTCATTTTAAGTACATCTTTCTTGCCAGCTTGGAAATGGCTAGACATTAAGTATTTTGTCACTAGACTGCGTCATGAAAGGTGATTGGTTCGACTATGGTTTTGAAAACGTCTTCTAGCTCCCAATTAATCAAAAGTTAAGCTTGTTTTAAGTTGAGTCTTTCTAGCCTCTACACATCAACTAATTTCCACCAGACATCATGAAAGGTGGTTGGTATGACTTTGGTTATATATAAGTCCAATAGCTCCTAATGAATCAAAAGTTAAGAATGTTTGGTGTATCTAGCCAGTTTACCACTAGCAGTAACTGCTTTGTTATTTTGGATTATAAAAGTGGAATATTACTTTTTCTTTAGGCTCATGAGATCGATCCACTTTTGTGCACCAACATGTATATGTGACATAACTTACATATCTATTGCAGTGGAAGTAGACTCAACTCCATCTGAAATAGAAGGCTGCCCACACTACAACGGTGAAGTAAAGTCCTACATAGAAAAGTCGATTCTGGCTATTCAATGCATTATAGTTTTCGTTATTAGAAAATCAAAAAGCACAATGTATAGTCTGCGTTACATATAAATTAATAACAATTTGGTGCATGTAGTACTTGCCTAGTAAATTTGCAAGGAAAAAGGGATTATTCAACAAGGAAGAATTGATTCTCGATCAAATACGACAATGAAAGGTTATGGAGTGTGCCTATAAAGCGCTCTGGGGACTATTGTTACATAGGACGAGGATGGACGGATTTGTGCTGCAAATGGCTTGAAGGAAGGAGATCTTTTCAAACTTGAGCTCGTCATCAATGGTGAAATACATGTCGCAAACTTTCACAGCCAAAAGGTCCATTAGTTACATTTAAGTACTTATAAACAAGGCTTGCCTTTCTTGATGGTTAAAAATATGTTGTTTTGTAACGTATTCTGACAAAAAAAAGAAGTATGTATTAAACTACATCTAGTTTTTGTAAAAGCATCTGAGATGCTTGTAGTAGAATTACCAACTATTTCATAGTGAATGATCACATGGCAACCATAGCATGCACCACTTCATCCCATCGACAAAGCCACCATTGTTAACCACTGGTCACTACTCTAGTCCTTTTTACATCACTTTCCCTACCATCACGGAGAACGATCCTTAAACTCTTTCATTAGATAACGATTTAGAATAGTTTGCTTTATAACACAACTTTTTGAAGTAAGAGATTATAGGAAGGTGAACAAAGTATGGTTAATGGTACACCAGTGATAGGTTAACTCTACATTAGGAACATGTCTCGTATGACATGTATACGAGTCGTATAGCCTGTCAATGTTACCCAGCAATCTCATATTTTTTTAAAACAAAGGAATATTTTGCATTTAAACCCTCTTTGATCAAGTCAAAGATGGTAGCTGGCAACAATTAGCTAGTTAAGTGATATTTTCTTGGACATATGTAGTTAGGCGCTTCCCACTCCATAGCGTCGGGAAGACCGTCCCCGGGCGCCATGGAGGGGGGGGGCTGCCCACACAGCACCAGGTGAAGAGGAAAGGTTGGTTTTGATTGGTGGGTTTTTATATGTTTATATGTTATTTTTTTTATAAATAATAATAATAAAATAATAAGGTAATAATTGTTGGGGCCTCATCCACTACACAAAAATATCCCTATATTAACGTGGCGTCACATGTTGCACAACGCCCACAAAAAGACTATATCCATTACACATAGTCTTAGGCCTACTTAAAGTCATAATTCACCTACTTCTTGTAAACTCGGAGGTCTGAAGAAAGAAAAGCAACATTAACACATGGCATTGAAATATGAGTAAAACAAGAAAATATTGTGTTATTTAATATTTGTTTTCTGTTGTTTATTAGTATAAAAATATTACCCCCTTTTTATATTGCCATTTGACTTTCCAATCAAATTCATCGTAACATTCATAATGATCAACTTATCACCGTATCAAGATAAGTTTTACTTTAGTCGACCATTCAAGTCCCGATCGATAAACAAACACGAACTAAACGAATAAATCTTGTCTATATTAATCAGAAAATATTACTCAAAAAACTAATTACAACTCTCAAACCCAAACTCGGTTTGACTCTTGGTTAACCCTAAGTCGGTTACATCTCATGTGTGCCTCTAGATGAACCCTAACTCGGTTGCATCCACACCTCACAATCTATAATGTTTAACCATAACTCGGTTTATATAGATTAACATAGCTTACTAGTCAAGACATTACCATTTATAATAAATCCATAATTACAGCCCCATAAATCCATTACATATTAATGAATCTCACAGGCCCAATACATCTAACCCGTTAACCTATATATGACAGGCTTATTAAGTTGTGAATTACATCCAACATTATCAATGTTACCCATAGAGGCAATCTCATTGTTTTCTTTAAAACAAAGGAACATTTTGCATTCATTAAGAAACCCTTTTGATCAAGTCGAAGATGGCAGCTAGCAATAATCAGCTAGTTAAGTGATGTTTTCATTAGGCCTATTTAAAGTCATAATTCACCTACTTCTTGTAAACTCAGAAGTCTGAAGAAAGGAAAAAAAACATGAACACATGGCATTGAAATCTGAGTAAAACAAGAAAATAGACAAGACTAATTCTAAAAAAAGTTAATTGACAAATTACTTTAGATAAAATAGGTATTGTGTTATTTTATATTTGTTTTCTGTTGTTAAAAAAACTTATAATCTTATTCGTATAAAAATATTACCCCTTCTTTCTAAAATTGGACTTACCAATCAAATTCATCGTAACAATTATAACGATCAACTTATCA
Source organism: Bidens hawaiensis (assembly GCF_021521415.1). Lineage (NCBI taxonomy): Eukaryota > Viridiplantae > Streptophyta > Magnoliopsida > Asterales > Asteraceae > Bidens > Bidens hawaiensis. The sequence continues at coordinate 23,855 of NW_027494006.1, forward strand.
CCATATAAAGATAAGTTTTACATCTATCGACTCGTATCATTCTTCCGATCAAAATCTGTAAAAAATCCGTTTGGAACTCGGAAAAAAACTTAACGACGATATGTTTTTTTAACGGGGTCCATTGAGACAAAAATAGTAGAAAGGTTGGACCGTTGGTAGTGATTTTTAAAGCTGAGATTATTATCGACCAATACGTAAAATGTGGAATTATTTATTTCTAATTTACCCTAAAAAAGAATAAATTAAGGTATTGAACCCATGGCATTGAAACTTGGAAGTATGAAAAAAGGAAAGCAACATGAACACATAGCATTGAAATCTAGTAAACAAGAAAATAGACAAAACATGACTGATTAAAAAGAAAGTGACAATTTAGTTTAGATAAAATACCATATATATATATATATATATATTTAAATGTAAATGGTAGTTATCTCACAAATATCACTATTCATAGGATGAAACACTTACCATTTCACATTTGGTGTAAAACCGTTATATTATATGATAAACGTATGGACACTTCATTTACAATTCTAGGGTAGAGATATTGTACGATAATGGCTTAACGTACGAGAGGTACGCGAGACACTCAAAGGCAAAAAACAAAGGCAAAAGTACTAAAACGCTCAAAAACGCTCACCCAAACCCTAAACGCTTAGCCAAAAACCTAAAACGCTTAAAAAACGCTCAAAACGGTTTCGTGAAAAAAAGTGAAAAATTGATCGATTAACAATCCAGAATTGTTTTTTCGGTGAACCAATGATTAATTGGATATGTATTGACAATTCCGAGATGTTGGAATGTGATTTCATAGATCGATTTCGTGAAAAAATAGATTCACATATCTATTATACGTTAAAGTATTATTGTATTAGATCTTTTTCCTACAATTCTAATCCATTAACTTAATTGATTTAATATTATTATATTTTTCATATAATTTTGTTAGACCTTTAATTCAGCTTACTTTCTATATTTTATTTTAGTATATTCTTTTCTTTCTTCTATAAACATCTTTTACATTTTTTATATTCCATTTATGAAATTCGAAATATAATGTTTTCTTAAATAACGAATATATTGTTTTGAAATCCTTATTTTTATCTACATTTCTATATAAGTTTCGTTCAAAACCATTCTAAACTAAATATAATATACTTTCAACATTTTTTTTTCATAACATGATATTGTTCTAAATTTCGAATATACCGTTTTCACGTTAATATTTCTATGTAAGCCTCGACATAACAAGTTCTCGCAATGCGTGACCATAACATAAGGTTTAATATCTTCTTTTTTTAGTTATCTTCATGACAACTTAAATTTTCATAAAGACAAACTTAATTAACTTTATTTTTTATCAGTATTCCTATCGAGACACGTGGGTTTACGTGTATCAACGTTTCCGTAGCACCGCGCGGAGATGTTTACTAGCATTGTATTATTTTATATTTGTTTTTTTGTTGTTAAAAAAGATTATAATCTTATTAGTATAAAAATATTACCCCCCCCCCTCTTTTTACCATTTGACTTCCCAATCAAATTCACCATAACACTCATAATGATCAGCTTATCACCGTATAAAGATAAGTTTAACATCAGTCGACTCGTATCATTCTTCCGATCAAAATCTATAAAAAAACGGTTTGGAACTCGGAAAAAACTTAGCAACGATAAGTTTTTTTAAAGGGGGTCCATTAAGACAAAAATAGTTAAGGTTAGACCATTGGTAGTGATTTCTAAAGGTGAGATGATTATCGACCAATACACAAAATGTGGAATTATTTATTTCCGACAAAATTACAAAAATTGTCCTTTATCTTTGCGCCAAATTCCAGTGGTTTTTCTTTGTCTTTAAAAGTAACATAATCTGTACTTTACGTTTCAAAATGTTACACCTTTGTCATTTGAAACTAACCCAGTTTGTTTTTCTTGTTAACTTTAGTCATGTGCAAGGCACATAAGGGTAATTTGATCATTTTACCTATTGGTTTAAAAAACATTTAAATGAAAGAATAATTAAAATTAATAAGATCAATTAATATCTCTCACTATCTTTATTTCTTTTTTTCTTCTTTCAAGTTTCACCCATTTTTGTTTCTATTTCTTCACATGTTACCACCAACCAACCTCCCACAACCACCTTCATCTCCGACGACCACCATTGTCTCCGGCAACCACGTATGTTCCGTTTGTGTGTGTGACTGGGGTTTGGCTGATCTAGGGTTTGTGTGAAGTGGCAACCATAGATGAGGAAGACAATGACAACCATAACTTCCCCTGCTTCTCAATCAGATCTAGGGTTTGTTTTGTTGATATATGACGATTCAAAACAAATTAATTATAAGATGAAGTTAGAGGGATTTAAGTACAATTGATCCATGACACCATCCGTGGTGATTTTGCAATTGAGGGATTTGATGCTAAAAACCTTGCAGAGTCGGCTCCAGGCGCCATCTGTGGTGAAGGATATAGTGTATGTCTAGTGGCGTGGTGGTGTTGGTGGTTGAGGTTGGTTGGTGGCAGGTGGTGGTGTGGTGGTCATGGGTGAGAGAGAGAGAGAGAGATGACACGTCAGCAGCATCCGGTGCCTCCGGCACTAGTGACGTAGGAGTTAGATCTAACGCCGGTGGAGGTGACGATGGAGATCCGGTAGACGGTACGGCGGTCGGAGGAAGAAGTGGGGGGGGGGGGAAGTGGCGGTGAGTGAGAGTGAGAGTAAGAGTCGTCGGAGGTACTGAGGTGTGGTGACGGTAATGACGAGGTTCCGGTGGGACGTGAAGATAGGGTTAGAGTGAGAAGAGTAATTATTAATTTTTACTATTATAATATTTTGTTTGTTAATCTTAATCGTTCTTTTTTTTAAATGTGTTTTAAACCAATAGGTAAAATGATTAATATACCCTCATGTGCTTTGTACATAACCAAAGTTAACGAGAAAAAAAAACTGGGTTAGTGTCAAAGAACAAATGATGTAATATTTTGAAACGTAAAGTACAAATTATGTTACTTTTAAATATAAAGGATAAACACTAAAATTTAATGCAAAAGATAATGGACATTTTTTGTAATTTTGTCTTTATTTCCAATTTACCCTAAAAAAAGAATAAATCAAGGTATTGAACACATGGCATTGAAACTCGAAAGTCTGATGAATTGAAAGCAACATGAACACATGGCATTGAAATCTGAGTAAAACAAGAAAATAGACGAAACTTGACCGATTCTTAAAAAAAATAATTGACAACTTGGTTTAGATAAAATACCATATATTGTTTTATTTTATATTTGTTTTTTTTTTTTAAAAAAGCTTATAATCTTATTGGTATAAAAATATTACCCCCTCTTTTTACCATTGGACTTCACGATCAAATTCATCATAACACTCATAATGATCAACTAATCACCGTATAAAGATAAGTTTTTACATTAGTCGACTCGTATCTTTCTTTTGATTAAAATCTGTAAAAAAAATCGGTTTGAAACTCGGAAAAAAACTTAAGGACGACAAGTTTTTTAACGATGGTCCATTGAGACAAAAATATTTGAAAGGTTGGACCGTTGGTAGTGATTTTTAAAGGTGAGATGATTATCAACCAATACACACATAATGTGGATTTTTTTATTTCCAATTTACCCTTAAAAAAAGAATAAATCAAGGTATCGAACACATGGTTGAAACTCGGAAGTATGTTGTAATATCGTTAAAATATCGGGTTTAAAATGTAAAGATTTCAAAGTCTAGGGATCAAAATTGTCAAATTTCAAACCTTAGGGTTAAAAATAAAAATTATGATTCCCTGACCCATCGCGATACGCGATGGATCAGAAGAGAGACCCATCGTGTATCGCGATGGGTTGTCTGACAACAAGGCACGTGGCGTGCCACGTGGCCACACGTGGCACCCCACCTAACGCGTGTCCCGACACGTGGCCACACGTGACCCGTCGTCCACTATGCGTCGACATGTGGCACACCGTATGTGGCAGACCTATATCTTGACTGGCGCGACCTACGTCGCGATACGCGACGGGTGATCAAGGAGGCCATTGCGTATCGCGATGCCCTCCCAGATTTGCCTATACATATCGGGCATGAGCCCATGCATTTCTCACACCAGACATCAGCTCTCATCTCTCTCTCTAGAATTTCCTCGAAAAGTGTGCCCTGATTCCTCGATTTTCGTGCCCGTTTTCTCGATTGTTCATACCACCTTCCACCAACATATCAACCAAAGCGTTTGTTATCTCTGACATTATAACGACTATCCTCGTAAAGCATGCCGACAAGCGGTGAAGTATTGGTGTTCATCGATTGGTGTGCCAAGGAAAAGAGTGACGAAAAGAAGTTGAACAAGAAGGTGAAACGGTGTTGAAGTGTTGCTCGAGTAATTAGGGTTTATAAGCCGAACAAAGGCAGGCATAATGCCCGAATAAAATAATAATAAAATATTATAAAGGATTAAACCTTAAGTCGAGGTTATACTCGATACCTCGATAAAATAAAAGAAAATATAACAAAGAAAGAATAAAAGATAGAATTATGAATATTTATAAATATGTATATATGTGTGTAAGTATATATATATATATATATATATATATATATATATATATATATATATTCTTTGTTATGAAAATATTATTTAAGTAATAATAACTATTCTTAAATAACAAAGAAAATAAAGTACGTTTCTTAGAGAAGAAGAAACGTAGGGTTTTATAAATAAACTAAAGGTTTATAATATTACTTTTTAACTAAAGGTTTTAAAGTAAAAGAGATTTTGAACTAAAGGTTCATCGAGGTAAAGTTTATAAAATAAGACTAAAGGTCTTAAGCCGGATTGTATATCCGACTAACAATTGGTTATACTCGTACTATAGGTGCGAGAGAGCAACGGGAAAGACCATCAGACGGTGTTTGAAGCCGATCCAAATTGAAAAAGGTGAATACGCCCCAACTTTATAAACTTGTTTTCAAAAGAGTCAAACGTGTTATATGAAAAACTTTACATGGGACTAAGTGTCTTTAAAACATTTATAAACAAAGGTATAAACACTGGCCTGGCTATCGTGTACGTTCGTCTGAATCCTTACATGTGTGATGGGCACATCACACCTGGTCACAATTACGCTCGCCTGCGGGAAGTATGACCTTGTGTATGCGTATAGAAACTCAACTAGTCGAACGCTGCGGTGTTTGCCGGGGGAACCGAGTGTAGAGACTTGAGTTTATGAATTGTGTTGTTTTAACTTGATTATTCCTAAGCCACATTGGGCCGAGACCTACGTAGTCTCGAGGGGTGATTAAGTGAAGAAAATATTTTTAGCGTCAGCATATTCACCAGCATTCGTTGCTGACGTATTTTCTTACATTTTGCAGGTGAACAAGGTTGGCGCTTAGGATTACGAAGTGCTCAAGATATCCGATGGCTCGGATCTTTTTATTTAAATTTAATATAATGATTAATGGTGGTTTTTGTAAAACAAGTAATCCTTAAACATCAAACGGGAAACTTTTAAATCCCGTCTTTTATATATGTAAATATTACATTTTAAATCCACAAGTTTTCAAGACTGCCACTATTAAAACGTATCTCTAATTTAATTACAAATGTGGTACCAACATATGTGTCATACACCTAGACCGAAGTTTGGAGTGTGACATATGTAGAAAGGAAAGCAACATTAATACATGGCATTGAAATATGAGTAAAACAAGAAAACGGAAAAAACTTGACCCATTTTATAAAAAAAAATTGACAACTTAGTTTAGATAAAATACCATATATTATTTTATTTTATATTTGTTTTTTGTTGTTAAAAAAGCTTATAATCTTATTAGTATAAAAATATTACCCCCTCTTTTTACCATTGGACTTCACAATCAAATTCATCGTAACACTCATAATGATCAACTTATCACCGTATAAAGATAAGTTTTTACATTAGTTGACTCGTATCTTTCTTCTGATTAAAATCTATAAAAAAATCGGTTTGAAACTCGGAAAAAAACTTAAGGACGACAAATTTTTTTAACGGTGATCCATTGAGACAAAAATATTTGAAAGGTTGCACCGTTGGTAGTGAATTTTAATGGTGAGATGATTATCGACCAATACACACGTAATGTGGAATTTTTTGTTTCTAATTTACCCTAAAAAAGAATAAATCAAGGTATTGAACACATGGTTGAAACTTGGAAGTCTTCAGAAAGGAAAGCAACATGAATACATGGCATTGAAATATGAGTAAAACAAGAAAATAGACAAAACTCGACTGATTCTAAAATAATTAATTGACGACTTAGTTTAGATAAATTACCATATATTATTTTATTTTATATTTGTTTTATGTTGTTAAAAAAGCTTATAATCTTATTAATATAAAAATATTACCCTCTCTTTTTACCATTGGACTTCCCCATCAAATTAATCGTAACACTCATAATGATCAACTTATCACCGTATAAAGATAAGTTTTACATCAGTCGACTCGTATCTTCCGATCAAACATTGTAAAAACTCGGTTTGAAACTCGAAAAAAACTTAACGATGGTAAGTTTTTTTAACGGAGATCCATTGAGACAAAAATAGTTGAAATGTTAGACCGTTGATAGTGATTTTTAAATATGAAATTATTATCAACAAATACATATAAAATGTAGAATTATTTATTTCGAATTACCCTAAAAAAAGAATAAATCAAGGCATTGAACACATGGCATTGAAACTTGGAAAGGAATGAAATATGAACAAATGGCATTGAAATCTTAGTAAAACAAGAGAATAGACAAAACTTGACCGATTCTAAAAAAAATAGTTGAAAACTAATTAGTCTAGATAAAATACCATATTTGTGTTATTTTATATTTGTTTTATGTTGTTAAAAAATATTATAATCATATTAGTTTAAAACTATTACCCCCTCTTTTAACCATTAGACTTCCTAATCAAATTCATCGTAACACTCATATTGATCAACTTATTATTGTATAAAGATAAGTTTTATATCAGTCGACTCATTCCTTTTTTGCAATCAAAATCTGTAAAAAAAACTCGGTTTGAAACTCGGAATTAATAACACCATTAAGTTTTTTTAATCGGGGGTTTATTGAGGCAAAAATAGTTGAAAAGTTGAACCGTTGGTATTGATTTTTAAATGTGATATTAGAATCCATCAATACACAAAAAATATTATAATCATATTAGTTTAAAAATATTACCCCCTCTTTTAACCATTAGACTTCCTAATCAAATTCATCGTAACACTCATATTGATCAACTTATTATTGTATAAAGATAAGTTTTATATCAGTCGACTCGTTCCTTTTTTGCAATCAAAATCTGTAAAAAAAATCGGTTTGAAACTCGGAATTAATAACACCATTAAGTTTTTTTTAATCGGGGGTTTATTGAGGCAAAAATAGTTGAAAAGTTGAACCGTTGGTATTGATTTTTAAATGTGATATTAGAATCCATCAATACACAAAATGTGGAATTATTTTTTTCCAATTTACCCTAAAAAGAATAAATCAAAGTATTCACACGTAAGCAACCAGCGGACTCGGGGAGGTGTTAATACCACCACCATAGTATATTATCTAATTAGTATATTCAAGAACTTTGGTGTCACAATGTAGTGTTAGTATGTTTTAGTATATTTGATAATAGTAGAGTTCACGTTAAATAAGCATTTGGCTGGATGGTGGTTGTCTTAGCTTTAGAAGATGGAGCCTGTTTGTTGCCCTGGTTCGATTCTCTACTGTCAATTGCTTGCAGATGTTAGGTATTTTTTTTAATTTTTATTGCATGTGTTATTAATTTTCTTTCATAGTGGTTGATGATATGGCTTTGATTTCCAACTTCTAGGCCGTTATATTTGCGATGAATGCGTAGTTTTGGTGTAGTTGTCATCATTGAGGCCGCAAGTTAGAGCCTTTTATTGAATTGGGTCGAAGACATTTTATGGTTATTAATTTGGGAAACGAAATTGTTTTAGTCCCGGTATCCTAAAGAACGTGTCAAAAATCGACCGAATTCACATAGACTCACCACATTTTCTTTTAGTTTCAGTATCGTACCGAAAACTGATCGAAAGAATATTTTTGTTAGTTTTGGTATCGTAACGAACGTGACGGAAACCGAACACATTTGTGTAGAATGACCACCTCAACGTCCGAGATCGACAAAAGCTGAGTGTTACCAACCGAAGCACCCAATTGGTCTACCTTGATTTTTATAAATTTTTTGTTCTATTTTTTGTTTTAGTTCTGGTACAATAAGGTATGTTTGAGTTTTACCACCATCCAGGTTTTACCGACATGTTGCGCCGTCACTAGTTTAATATGTTTAAATATGTTCCTTTCTCGCTATGCTACTTTTAATTTATTAAATTCTAGCTTTTGAACCCGTAAATTACATGAGATATGTCAATTGATAAAAATAAAATAAGGTCCGTTATTTCAATTTTGATTCTCAAAACACTTATAAATTAATTTAATGTAGATTTAATGGAATAAAACTAGCACGGTTAACGAAAAGTATTAAAATAACATGATTTTAATAGAAACGTCATGTGTTCATTTGCAAAAAATTTGAAAAATGTAATAAAGTTGCGTAGTTGGTCAAATATCAGGTATAAAAATGACACTTAATTCAATAATGAATAAGTATCCACACTATGTTATAACCCATTTGACAAAAGTGTTTTGGCAAATGACTCATGGATAACTAGAATTAATGAGATGAGAGATTAGAAATTAGGTGAAATATAGGTTTTACACCTAATCTTCAATATTTTCTCTTATTAGTATAATAAGATAGTAAGATTAGACCACATCAAATTTGTTGGATTATATTTTGACGGATTTTACCACAAGCAAATGAATCGTAGAATTAGAATGCGTATATTACCACATATGAACTCTCTTACATGCTATTTACACCATTAACTCATGAATCACGTATACTCACTTCGTCCCTCTTTAAAAAAATACACAAAGTTCAAGGTAGATTTAATAATTACTCTTTTTGTTTGCCAAATGACTATAATGCCCTTGAAAATTGGGTCCATCAATATTGTTTATTAATGCTAGTTGTGTGTGTTTAAGGCTAAACTTGAAAATTAACTAATAAATTTTGAAAGTGAACATTTGTCATGAGACAAATAAGAAATAAAATATAGACACTTTTAATTTAGTTCTTAATGAATTGCAACTGAAGATAACCCATGAAGCACATATTAAGATCTTAGCATCTATAGGTGTGAGGAAATTTGTTGATCCATTTCTCGTTTGGATAGTATCATAGTAGATTGAGAAAGTCTATTAGATGAAAGACTTTGCCACATGATTGATTACTAAGGATTGTTGTATACATTCATAGCCCATTTAATATTCTAAAGTTGCTTTCATTGTTTAATATATAACTAACCGAGTTGAACCTACTTAACCATCTCTCTCATCTAACTCGTCATCTAAAGTGGCAACGAATGGGGCGGGCGGGCATTGCTTTGGAGTTAGTATAAGGGGGTGTTTAGGTAAGCTTTTGAAAAATGCTTATAAACCACTACTACTTAAAACTAGCATTATACCCGCGCAATGCTTCGGCAACGATAATGACGATTCTTAGTAGTTACAAGACATGTAATGATTAGATCATAAGGATGACAAATAGCAAACCATATTAACAAAGTCCGTGATACTCGAACGCGTTTTGACCCATCAAAGTCTTTGATCTTTGACCCAAAACAACAAAAAATATTTTTAAAAAATGATCGAAACTCACCAAAATTTATACTTCTTCTAAAGTGACACAAAATCATATTGTTTTATATCATGCACATCTGTATTTGGTAAATCTTACATTGGAACGTCAACAAAAATAAACACATCGTGATTGTAAGGTTGAAATTTATTAAAATTTAATTCAAATATATAAAAGAAAAAAGAAAATATAGATGAATATATGGATAAACTTAAGAGGGTGGAAGGGTAGTTATAATTTAAACTTACAAAGTTAAATATAATTGAAGGATTAAATTGATAATAATATTTTAGGTTTATAAGTGCATATTTGAGTTGTACTCTTATGCTTAATTGACTTGTACATTATCACAAACACCTCAAAATAAAATAAAATAAAACTTACATTGAAACATCGACAAAAATAAGCACGTTGCAATGGTAAAGTCGGGTTATTTTAAAACATAATATATTAAAAGATATAGAAGAAATAAAAATTTTAAATGAATATGTCAAATAAATGAGTAAAGTTAAGGGGTTTATTTGTACTACTTCAAAAATTAACAAAGTTTTGTTGAAGTTAAAGGATCATAATTGTAACTATTTTCTAAACTAATATTCTTAACCGTTCAAGATGTCTAAAATACTATATTACCCTTATATTTTCAAATTTTTATGCATTAAAGAAAGTAATTTATGCAATAGTGCTTGTACCTCTTAAATTTTAAGAGGTTCTTGTCATTTGCTTTATATATAGTATAGATAAGCACAAAAGTACAAAACTTGATTTAAAAAACAAGGGTAAAGTTAAAACACAAAGGACAACAAAAATGAGAAGGGTGAGAAGGAATACAGTCCATTGATCTTAGATTTGAATGACTGAGATTAATTTAATAAATAAAAATTGATGAAAAGTGCATGAAGGTAATAACACACCTTTGTTGACTTTTTCTCTCCACATGCAAAACATATGTCAATTCCCCCATCATTTTAAAATGTCCATAACTTTTTCATACGACACTATTTTTTTTTAAAAATTCACCATGATAATAAGCGTTTTTTTATTTTTAATATGAGTATCATATTGTTATATAAAATTAAAAAAAAAATTAATGGGTTTTTTTAATTGTGTTTTTTTTTGTTCATTGTGTAATATGTTGTTTCCATTGTGTCTTACGTTTTAGGTCATTGTGTTATACGTATTCACCATTGTGTTTTACGTTTCAAGTTATTGTGTAACATGTATTAATCATTGTGTTTTATGTATTAGATAATTTGTGTTGTTTTATCATTATTTTTACATATTATTATTACACAACAGTGTTATTAGTATTTAAAAAAACATGATGATGAGTTGAAAGACACAATGACGAAAAAACACAATGACGAAAAAAGACACAATGATGTGCGAAAAGACACAATGATAAGCGAAAATACACAATGACGGAAAAAGACACAATGATACGCGAAAAGACACAATGGTGTGCGAAATGACACAATGGCGAAAAAAGACACCATGATAAGCGAAAGACACAATGATAAGCGAAAATACACAATGGTGTGCGAAAAGACACAATGACGAAAAAAGACACAATGATAAGCGAAAAGACACAATGGTGTGCGAAAAGACACAATGATAAGCGAAAAGACACAATGGTGTGCGAAAATACACAATTACGTAATTTTTGTTTTATATTTTATATAACAAAAATCATACTCATATTAAAAATAAATAAAAAACGCTTCTTATTATGATGATTTTATTTTTTTAAAAAAATATCATACGAAAAAGTTATGAACGTTCTAAAATGATGGGGGTATTAACATGTGCCTTGCATGTGAAGAGAGAAAATATGTACAATTACCTCTATACCGTTTTCCTTTTGATCCCACTTGATACATGTCAATTATTTATAGCTTCTCACACTTTTCATTTTTGTTACTCTTTATAGAATAACTTCCCTAAAAAACAAAAGGCAAATCCATATGCAATTCATAACAAATATAGTAAGCAAATCCAATTTATCTTTCAAAACTAACCTAACAATTCTGCATGTTTTGTCGGCCTGAAGTTGTTTCTTTATAATAATTTATTTGTTCCTGTTACGCTTTGTGATGTATCTATGCTAGTAGCAAACTAGGCCTCTAAGACCATATGTTATGGGGTGCCTTTAAGGGTTTTTTTTGGATGATTTGGGCGTGGAACACCAAGGTGGGGCACCAACGGATGACGGGTGGCAAGGGTTCGGCCAACACAACGGTCGCCGAGGTTCATTTAATTTTGATGGGTCCCTCTCCAATGTTCATATAACAGCTACTTTTTAAAAAAAAACTAATTATTTTATTTATAAATACCAATCCATTTTATCAATTTTTACTCAAATAAATACCAAATTTCATTCAAATAAACCATCAAATTTCACTACAAAAATCTCTCAATTTTCTATCATGGATTCTTTCTTAAACTTCACAAGCTCGAGCTCAAACCCGAACCCAAACCCGAACACGAGTTCGAGCTCAAACCCGAACCAAAACCCAAACACGAACCCAAACCCGTGGAATCTGGCTCAAATGTGGTGGGCTAGTGTGCTCGCAAACAATAATGATCCTACCAATCCTTTCTATGCCAACCGGAATCTACCCGTAATGCCTCCAACTGTTGGTTTAATAAAGGGGCTTCGAAGCACCCTCACCATAGAGGAGCATCTTTGGGGTGAGGCTTTGAAGCCCCCAGTGCCCGCGTGGCGCTGACATGACACTGGGGAGGGGCTTCGAAGCCCCTCACCATAAAGGATGATCTAATAATTTTTTTAAATTCGTATATGGTTGGAGTCTCATATATTTTTTAAAGTAGTTTCTTTATCCTATAGAATAGATATGGTGTGTTTACAACCCACACCCTCCCAGGCCTTACCTATAGCTCATTTACGAGTAGGGATGGTAACGAGCCGGGTTCAAGCCGGGTATTGGTAATCCCATGTCCATACCCATTTGTAAAACCGTGTCTCATACCTGCCCCATTACCCGTCGGGTTTCGGGCAACCCGCGGGTATCAGGTATACCCGTTGGGACTTTCAAGTACATTTTTTTAATCGTTATATTTATTTTATACCTTTTATAATTTTATTTATACAAAAATTATTACAAATTTAAATATAATGCATTCGGTAATAACATTCGAGTACATTTATTCTCTGTATCTTATTGAATATGTATACCCTTACGTGTACGTTTATGCTTAAATATCTCAGTTCAAGGATTACCCGGGTATTGGAACATGTTGAATAATGGACTAGTAACACCAAATCCACCATCAATAAACAAGTTTTGCCCGCTAATGTACTTAGCCTCATCGCTCGCCAAGAAAAGGGCCGCTTTGGTAATATCATCAGTCTCATGTGTCACACCTTTGAGGTTTGCGTGTAAACTTGCCATGTTCTCTAGAGTTTCCTTATTAATCCCAAGAAAACTTGTGGCCAATTGTGTGGCTATTGCATAAGGTGACAAACAATTGACTCGAATGCCAAATTGTCCAAGCTCTGCTGCTAAATTCTTAGTCAAACCTGTTACAGCATGCTTTGCACAAGTGTAAGCATGTGTGCTTAGACCACCAATATTTGAAGCAACACTAGCCGTTGATATTATTGAGCCAGCTCGTGCCGGAACCATAACCCTAGCAGCATGTTTCATGCCAAGAAACACGCCTGTGACATTAACACTAAGCACACGTTCAAAATCTGCTTTTTCGTTGTCGATAACGCGTGCCTTGTGAGGATCCAATATCACTGCATTATTGAACATGATGTCGAGTTTTCCAAATTTGTCAATTGCGGTATCTACAGCGTGTTTAACATCTTCTTCGTTGGTTACATCGCAATGGACAAATATGGAGTTTGATAAACCTATAGCTTCACAAACGGCCTGTCCGAGTTGGTCTTGAATGTCTGCTATGACAATTTTTGCACCATGTTCCGCAAAGAGTTTTGCGGAACACTCCCCAATACCACTTGCTGCTCCGGTTATCAGTGCTACCTTTCCCTCTAGTCTACATTAGTTGTACCAAAAAAGAACTACATTATCATAAAATTCAGATATTCATACAAACATTAATTACGCTAGAAAAGCATGATTTTTTAATTTCCAAATCATAATTTTATATTAAACGATAGATTGATACTAATAATTAAATGCGAAAATTTAAAAAGATATATTATAACCTTCTTGAAGTTGATGCCATTAGCTTCAAACACGTAGAAAAGATTGATTGTTTGATTGGATCGACTCGAAATGGAAATAAAATAAGAGACTAAGGGAGCTATTAATAGATACTAGAAGTGGACCCGACTTTAGATTTATGTGGTGTAATTCCCATTTCACCATCATAGGGCTTACGAAGAGTCAGCACCACGTGGGAGGTGAGATTCAGTGCATATAAAAGTTTCTAAATTGGAGGGCGATCAATATTTTCGAACGAAAACGAATAAATCCGCATGTCGCACGTCCTCCGTCACTAGAGTCGTTGAATGCGGCGAATTCTTTATGCCAAAGCTATCGCCCAAATTAAGAAAGCAAGTCCCGAGATTCTCATGGATCCAGCAATAACAAATATTGGGTTCACAATTACCTGATTAACAACCAATGTTTGATTAAAAATCAATATCCTATTCAGAACCAATACCCGAGTAAAAGAAGTATAATAATAAATTTAATAATATGACTTATGATGTAATTATATTATCAACAAAAAAAAAGTCATTGCTATTTAATAGGAGATAGATTCGGGAACTCAAAATCTAGACCTCATTAATATTTAGTAGGAAAGAAAGACGAAAACACCAACTGTAAGGTTACCTAAAAAGCTGAAGATTTTAAAAATACAGGAAAACATGAAGATAAGTATTTCTTTTACGAAGTTAGAGAAAGTAAAGTTGAATGACATGTGACGTATCACTGGCGTGGCACCGAGTAAAGAAAGATATGGAGTTCACCACCGCACCATGCATGTAGCATAATATATACAAATCTTCTCCTGGTGGTTATCAATGGTTCAAATATCAAATCTTTCAACATCCACTGCCAGATATTTGTCTAAAGGGGGGTCACAACATGGTTTGCACAATAATAATAAGCATGTGATCGAGGTTGCACCAACATTTATTAACCAATATATTTAATAATAAAGATGCTAACTTGTCAAAATTATTGAGCCAAGTGATTTAGAATGTCTACCGTTCGAAAAAAAAAGTGATTTAGAATGTCTGATTTAAAATGTATATGCATTAAGCTGAAATAACAAATTAAATTTCTCTACACTGAGTCCCAGGATGAAGGATGACTGTTAGGTTGTTTCGCATCTGTGATATAATGCAACGGGTATTTCGGTTATGTCTTTGGGAGTTTGTTATCGAATTTCTCCTTTTGGTCTATTATTTTGGCTTGGTTTTGTGTGTTTATTTTCCGTATTTGTCTTGCTTTTAGTTTGTTTTATGTTTGAAGGTCGTTTTCATGGATTAGTTGTGTCTAGTTTCTTACTTGATCGGTTTTTTAATATAAGTATAGCCATTTAGATAAAAAAAATGGCAATAAATGTTCAGCGCTCTAAGTGTCACTCTTTAAAAATTGTCAACTCTATTCACCGTATTTTTTACAGACTCGCCTTCAAGGCTAACAAAAACGCGTGGCTGTTATCAGTGACTCAGTGTGGCCTCGCCAAGGGCGAAGTATAGTTAGGGCCCGGGGTGGCCCCGGCCCCCCTTTTTTTGCGCAGTAGTTTAAATTTGCCCGTTTTCGCCTGAAATTTTCATACGTAGTGTAAATTTAGCCGTTTTCGATCGAAAATTGAGCCCGGCCCCCCCTCGTTTGTGATTTTTTTAATACATTTTGAGCCCCCCTCCCCCCGATATCTTCGTCCAAGCTTCGCCACTAGGCCTTGCCATGGCATAAGGTGACAAACAAGTAATAAAGGGACTCAAATATTAAACCGTCCAAGTTTCACTGTTTGAGTTTTGTTAAGACTGGCACATCATGACTTTGTTCTATAACAAACATGTGACGTAACCGACGTTGCACGAGCAATATTTTAAAAAAATGCTAGGTCTCAAACAATATTTAAATAAATTTACTATTTTGTCAACTAAAAATTATTAATTACTAAAATAAATAGATCTTAGTACCATCCAAACGTGTAGCAAATTGATGAGCTTTCTTTCTCATGATTCTACTTTCGAATGATAACAGACGAGAGATTTGTTACATGTTTACCTCCATGTTTTTATAACTATTCAATTTGAATAGTAGCCTACCAATTTTTTTAATCAAACGATTCTTGTTACGGACCAAAATTACCACCTTTTATTGACGCAATCGGAATCCATACAACCCGATCCACCCATTTTGCAGGATATAAATTTTATGCTATGTAAAATACAAGAGTGAACCCAATACATAATGACTAAAAGTTTTGTTGCCTTAAGCCAACTGTAGCGATATCCCCATGGGACGCCACCACCAGCCTCATAGGCACCATCCCAGCTCCAACACCATTACACGATTGCCAGGCAAAAGAACAAGTGGCGTCATGGAGTTCCATGCCCTTTTTTACGAAACCCTCAACGGGTGTTTCTCCAAAAGAACAATTGCACATTGCCCATTCCAATAATTAAAAAATCTCACTGAACCAAGTTTAAACCACTACGTCTAAGTTAGGAAAGACCTATTTAAAGCTTCATTTCCACTGTGACACTTTGACAATACATTTTAACTTAAACGACCACATTCATGGTTTGTAAAAATCACGCACGTGTTTCAATTAATTGTTAGCCCTAGGGGTGAGTAAGATAAGGGTCGGACCCTTGAAACCTGGTTACCCGAATCTTAATACCCTTAATTAGACTCGAATAAATAATATGGGAAGGTTAAAGGGTATCTAAATTTCACCTTAAAAGGTAAAAGGGTTTGAAGGGTCCGACCCTTTTTCAAACCCTTGACCCGTTTACTAAATAGATATACATCAAATTTTGCGATTAATCTGAAATTTATGAGTTTGTATTTCATATATGATTCATCAGAAACTTCCCAACTACTAAAAAAAATAAAATTAAAGGGTCACACTACTGAATGGAAACATATATATAGAAATCACTGAATTGTTCTCTACATGTAATTTGTGAATGTGAATATTGTTTGCATCAATTCAATTGGTTGATAAACTTTCGAAGTTAGACTTTACTATGTTATTAAATGAAAGTATAATTGTTCTATGATTCATATATTAAAGTCGTATATGAGATATGCAACTAATAAATGCAAAAATTGAGATGCGATTAATGTCTTAAAGGGTAAAGGGTTGAACCCTTGAAACCCTTATTTATACCCGACCCTTTTATTGTTTAGAGGGTAGGGTCTAGGGTCCACGTTTCTTCCTAAAAGGGTAAAGAGTCCGGGTAAGGTATTAGGTAAAAAGGTCGGGTCTTACCCTTTGAATAGTCCTAGCTAGCCCCTACCCAACCGACTAGTTGACGGTTAATCACTATTTGGTCAAAATCAATCAAAATATCTGGAAAAATTAAATATGAAATTCAACCGAAATAATCCAAATGCCCCTATCCAACTATCAATAGCCCAACCTACCCCCACCATCCAACTATCATTGAGTGATTTTTACAACACTCCATCTACACTTTCTACAAACCATACATGATACACCATTGAGTCTGAAAACTCGTTCAGGTAATGACCAACACATAACAGGCATATCCAAACTCCGGGTGCTTGATTCCTTATTTTACATCCTTACAACTTTTTGTCATAAGTTAATGACTCAGAATATAATGACCCGAGTCTCATTTAACGAGGGGAGGGGAAAGAAAAGAGAGGAAAATATAAAAAAATCACGTTCCAAAGATTTTTTAAGAAAGGGAGGGGAGGGGAAATGAAGGACAATGCTAGATAATTTATACATATTATCATCCTCCCAAATTAAAGAGATTAGGAGAGAAAATATTTATGTCTAATTATAACTTTTATCAATTCCTAAATTACCCTTATATCTAACTCCAAATAATAGTTTACTTAAAGGGTATAATAGAAAAATGTATCTTTTTTTTTCTTTTCTTCTTAACTCGAGAGCACCTAAAATATTTAATTTCCCTTCTTTTCTTTCCCTTTTCATTAAACTCGGGAACTCAAAATAAAATAACACATTTTCCTTCCCCTAGCTTTCTTTTCTGTCATAATTCCCCTTCCCTTCTTTAAATGAGACTCGGGAACACAGCATACTAACTTATCCTCACACTATAAACAATCTCACAAACATATTAACTTTTCAAATAGTTCATAAGCCGATATAATAACCAATCCCGACAACCCCCTAAACACTAAACATCATACAAGCAAAATTCGCAATCCAAAATTATCAAAAACTTGATTCAAACTTCAAAATAGCAATTAGACATAAATTCTTAATCAAATTCGTCTCTCAAAACAATAACTCATATAAAATCAATACCTCCTGCCACCACCACCGCGGCCGCCACCACCATACCCTCTGGAAACCGCCGCGGCCACCACCGTCGCCTCCTCCTTAAGCACGACACCAGGCAAATCACTCATCCCAAGACTAGCAAGCAACTCAATAGTCTCCTTATCAACCTTAATAGCAGACTCATCCGGTACAAAATCCATCCTTCGTTCTCTCTCTTCTTCCTGAAGCTTCAACGAGATGCCTCTCACGGGTCCTTTCTGAATACGCTTCATTAAGTGCGTCGAGAACCCGACGATCTTGTTACGTAACCGTTTGGATGGAATGATGGCCACTTTTTCTATAATCTTCTTGTTGGTGTGGAAATCCAGTGTCATTTTCGAGTAGTAGCGTTCGATTACTTGACGTGATGATTTCTTCACGGTCTTCGTACGGACACGGCCCATGTTTCCGGCGGCGGCGGTGAGGTTGTTTCCGGTGAACGAAGGATTAGGGTTTGTAGGTGGAGGTTAATGGTTTATAAATTTGGGATATTGGGCTTATTTTGGAATAAAGTTGGGCTTGGTTTAGGTATCTAACCTTGAGGTGCAAAAAAAACCTGAACCCGGAACCGGATCCGAAAAAATACCCGAAACCGGTTTTCTTTATACCCGGGTATTCTATACCCGAAACCGGAACCGACCCTACCCGTAGGGTATGGATAGGGTATGCATTTTGAGGTCAATACCCATACCCGGAACCGTACCCGATTTATACCCGTAAATACCCGGACCTGGTCATACCCTAACCCGATACCCGGTAATACCCGATACCCGATACCAATTTTCTAATACCCGAAATAATACATGAGTTTTTATAGTATAATTTTATATTTACTTCACAACTTTTATGTTTAAGTTTTTGTAAAATGTATATTATTAAGTAAATAATTTGTAATTAAGTTGATTTATGGTTTTTATAATATAGTTTAATTCATTACAAAGCAAATTTAAATTTTAAACAAATTAAAAATCTATAAAAAAATTACAACTTCACAACCGGGTATTAATACCCGGTCGTACCCGGTTCCAATACCCGAACCCGATCATACATGTCACACCCCCATCTTAAGCCTAGGAGTATGATCAATAGTTGGTACCACAAGTGTAAATAAATCAGAGTTACGTTAATTTAGCGGAAGTCTTATAAAACTTGTGGGTTTAATTTGTAAATATTTACATTCATCAAAAGTTGGGATTTTAAAAGATTCCCAAACTTAAGTACAAAAGATTACTTGTTTATGTTTTACAAACCACCATATTAAACTTTATACAAAAGAAATCCGAGCCATCGCTGCTATTTAGAGAGAGAGACAACAGCTGAGTTTGGATGTGTAAAATGAACACCCTATGGCTGCTATTTATAGACGAAAATTTGGCTCCCATCGCGCTACGCGATGGGTGCCTCAGCAGACCTATCGCGTATCGCGATATAGGTCTGCTGACTCACAGCGTAGACCTGCCACGCGTCGACACGTGGCAGGCACCGCTCCACGTGGCAACACGCGGCAGTAGTGTTGCCACGTGGTGACACGTGGCTAGAAAATGATGCCACCGTGTGCCACGTGGTACACGTGTCACATTGTGTCAGGTACCCCATCGTGATACGCGATGGGTCTCTCTTCTGACTCATCGCGTAGCGCGATGGGTCAGGAAATCAGAATTTTCAATTTAAACCCTCAACTTTGGAATTTTGGCAAATTTTGTCCCTAGACTTTGGAAAGTTGATACTTTGAACTCGAAATTTTCATGTTGTTACATCCTCCCCACCTTGAAACAAATCTCGTCCTCGAGATTGCTTTTACAAGAATAGTTGGGGGTATTTCTTTCTCATTTCCGATTCGAGTTCCCAAGTATATTCGGGTCCTCTACGCAAGTCCCATTTAACTTTCACTATTTTCAAAGTTCTTTTCTTTAATTTCTTTGTTTTTGAATCTTCAATTTGAATTGGACGTTCTACAAATTTTAAGTTCTCATTTATTTCAACGTCTTTTAATGGCCTAGCCAACAATTCATCGGTCAAACACTTACGCAGATTCGAAACATGGAATACATCATGTATCCCTTACATTTCCTCAGGCAGTCGCAAACGGTATGCAACAGTGCCGATTCGTTCGAGTACCTCAAAAGGTCCAACGAATTGAGGACTCAATTTTCCTTTCTTACCGAAGCGAACGACGCCCTTCCAAGGCGAGACTTTCAATAACACTTTGTCACCGACATTGAACTCTAACGGCTTACGACGAACATCGACGTAACTCTTTTGGCGATCACGTGCCGTCTTAAGTCGTTCTCGGATTTGGATAACCTTGTCGGTAGTTTCTTGGACTATCTCGGGTCCAGATAACTAACTGTCTCCAGTTTCAGACCAACACACGGGCGTTCTACACTTTCTTCCATACAACGCCTCGAACGGTGCGGTTTGAATACTTTCATGATAGCTATTATTGTACGAGAATTCCATTAGGGGTAAGTGGTCATCCCAACTTCCACCTAGATCGATCACACAAGCGCGGAGCATGTCTTCCAACGTTTGAATCGTCCTTTCGCTTTGCCCATCGGTTTGTGGATGATAAGCAGTGCTAAGGTTCAACTTTGTACCGAGGGCTTGTTGGAAGCTTTTCCAAAAGTGAGACGTAAAACGACTGTCTCGATCAGATATTATAGACAGCGGTACTCCATGCAAAGCAACGATGATGTTTACATAAATACGCGCTAATCTATCCATAGAATACGACTCATTTATGGGTTTGAAGTGTGCGGATTTGGTTAAACGATCCACAATTACCCATATTGCATTGTTTTGTCGAATCGTCTTCGGGAGTTTTGTAATAAAGTCCATGGTAATTAACTCCCACTTCCATACTGGAAGCTCGGGTTTCTGAAGCAATCCCGAAGGCCTTTGGTGTTCAGCCTTGACTTTCAAACAATTCAAATATTTCGCAACATGCGAAGCGATATCCTTTTTCATCCCATTCCACCGATAGTTCGCCTTTAGGTTGTGGTACATTTTATCACTTCTGGGATGCATCATGTATTTAGACTTGTGAGCTTCGTTCAAGATTTTCTCTCGCAATCCTCCAACGATTGGTACCCAAATTCTATTGCCAAGTCTTAGGATACCATCATCACCCTTGACTAGCGAGTCAATGGTGCCATTTCGTTTTTCGTCGGAGATTTGGTTTTCTTTTATCGCTTGAGTTTGAGCAGATTTGATTTGTTCAAAAAGATCAATTTGAAGTTCTAGGCGCAAAGCTTGTACTCTTTTGGGTTTTTCATGCTCTTTACGACTTAAGGCATCGGCCACGACGTTAGCCTTGCCTTCATGATACACAATCTCGCAATCATAATCGTTTAGAGTCTCCATCCATCGCCGTTGGCGCATGTTGAGCTCTTTTTGATTGAAAATGTGTTTCAAACTCTTATGAACGGTGTACAAAGTAAATCGTACTCCATAGAGGTAGTGCCTCCAAATCTTAAGTGCAAAGATTATGGCGCCTAACTCTAGATCGTGAGTCGTGTAATTCTTTTCGTGAACTTTTGAGTTGTCGAGAGGCGTAGGCGATTACTTTCTTTCGTTGCATTAGTACACATCCCAAACCGGAGTGGGATGCGTCACTAAATACCACAAAATCCTCAGTACCTTCTGGCAAAGCCAAGATAGGTGCTTGGGTAAGTTTTTGCTTGAGTAAATCAAACGCCTCTTGTTTCTTCGTTCCCCATTCATACTTGATGTTCTTACGAGTTAATGAGGTTAAGGGAACGGCGATACGGGAGAAATTCTCGATAAACCTACGGTAATAGGCAGCCAAACCCAAGAAACTTCGGATCTCTGTTGGTGACTTTGGGACTTCCCACTTAGAGATAGCTTCAGTCTTAGCGGGGTCCACTTGAATACCGTTAACATTGATAATGTGACCAAGAAATTGCACCTCATGCAACAAGAACTCGAATTTTGAGAACTTGGCGTACAACTTCTAGGTTCTAAGAATTTCAAGCAAAGTACGAAGGTGAATTTCATGATCGGCCTTAGACTTAGAGTAAATAAGTATGTCGTCGATGAATACGATAACAAATTTATCTAAGGTAAGGCTTGCAAATACGGTTCATCATATCCATGAACGCGGCGGGAGCATTAGTAAGTCCAAACGGCATAACCGTGAACTCATAATGTCCATACCTTGTTCGGAAAGCAGTCTTTGGAATATCTTCAGATTGGACTTTAAGTTGGTGATAGCCAGAACGGAGATTGATTTTTGAAAAGAAGCTAGCACCTTGAAATTGATCAAAAGGTCATCAATACGAGGGAGTGGATATCGATTTTTGATTGTAACTTTGTTTAACACACGATAGTCGATACACATCCTCATGGAACCGTCCTTCTTCTTGACGAATAGAATTGGTGCTCCCCAAGGCGACGAACTCGGTCGAATGAAACCTTTTTCAAGAAGTTCATCGAGTTGTTTCTTTAATTCCTTCATCTCGGTTGGCGCTAAGCGATACGGAGCTTTCGCGATCGGAGCAGTACAGGGAATTAGATCAATCCTAAATTCTACTTCACGATCGGGAGGAATACCAGGGAGTTCATCAGGAAAGATGTCAGAAAATTCGAAAATGATAGGAACGTCTTTAATTTCCTTTGGCTTAGACTATTCAGTGACGTAGGCCATGAATGCGAGGCATCCTTGATTTAAACATTTGTTAGCCCTAATCATAGAGATTATGCTAACTTGGCCAGCATCTTTGTCCCCTTCAATTCGAATCGTTCGTTTATCGGGGGCTTGAAGTTCAACAGTTTTGTTATTGCAGATAATACGGGCATGGTTATCGGATAACCAATCCATACCAAGTACAATATCAAAACCAGCCAATCTCATGGGTAACAAACAGGTAGGTAACAAATAACCAGCTAGAAGGATTTTTCCGTTTTCAAGAGCTTCGGAGATCTTAATGACTTCACCGCTAGCAGTCTCGACGCTTAGAGTTTTATCTAATTTAGTTAATGGTTCGTTTAATAGACTACGGAATCTATAATCTATAAAACTCAAATTCGCACCCGAATCAAACAAAACTCTAGCATAGGTGTCGTTAACTAGAAACGTACCGGTTATGGTTTCTGGTACGTCAGTGGCCCTTTTTGTGTCGAGTACAAAGACTCGAGCGTTTCCCTTTTTGTTTTGACCACTTCCACCCGCACCACCAGCAGCGGGCTTGTTCTTCGGGCATTCAAAACTTAAATGGCCCATCTCCTTGCAGTTAAAGCAAGTCATCCTCTTCTTCCAGCAATCAGCAGCATCGTGACCCGTGCGATTGCATGATTCACACACCTTAGGAGGCGGGCCAAAGTTGCAACGTCCTTTGTGATACCTCCTACAAGTTTTACATTGCGGGGCGTTTGAATTAAATCGACTTTGGTTAACGCCCTTACCCTTGAAGCGATTATTTCCTCCACTTGTTCTTCCTTGAGTTTTTGGTGTCGTAACCTTCTTGTCTTCTTCTCTGTTACGAACCATGCCACCCATTAGATAACCGGCCAACTCCATTGCAGAGTCAGCGGTTTGTGGTAGGTGGGACCTTACCATGTCGCGGATTTCCCGCGGAAGTCCCCAAATATATCTCGTGACTTTGCTGGATTCGGGGTGAACCAGCTGGGGAACAAGGCGACAATACTCATGGAATTTGGTATTGTATTCGCGGAGGTTTGTCCCATTGACCTTGAGATTCAAAAATTTCGTTTGAATCTGATCGGTCTCGTGCATGGGACAGAACTTGGCCATCAACAAGGCTTTAAAATCTTCCCAACTTAAACCATACATAACATCTCTCCATTTGCTCATCAACAGAGCATTCCACCACTCCAACACTTCACCCTTAAACATAAGGGCTGAATACTGAATTTTCTCAACCTCAGAACACTTACTAGTAATCACTATTGTTTCCATCTCCTCGAGCCACCTCACGGTTGAAATGGCTCCCTTGTCACCATGGAACTCTTTCGGTCCATAGTACTTGAAGTCTTTGAATGAACAACCACTTATTTTAAGTTTCTTGAACTCATGTCTAACTCCGCCGTCGGCGTTAGACTCATGCACGCTTTCCTCGACATGAGACGGTTTTGGTCTAGATTTTTTGGATTTTTGAGAGGGATGAACGGAAGGGTTAGCAGTTCGTGAATGCCTAGATTGTCTAGATTGAGATCTATTCGTAGATTCTTCCCTCACGGCATCTTTTATCATCTTTTGAATTTTATTCATATATTTCTCGGGAATTTCTTCCTCTCGCTCGTTCTCGGGGCCTTTACCCTTGTCTTTCATTTCTTTTTCTTTACGAGCATTTCATTATTATTGCTTTTTTCCAGACATTTTCCTTATCTTTTTCAATTCAGTCTGAAATTTTAACAATATTTCTCTTTAAAACACACTTTTATTTATTATACATATATATATATATATATCATAAAAGATATATATATATTTTCTATTACAAATACGTATATATATCGTTTCAACGATATATATAGCTTGTCTTATCATTACAAGAGAACGTTTCGTACGTTCTTTATTCATACACATAACATATAAAACTATTTTACACATAGTCCTTTTCATCACACACCACCTTCTTCAGTCTTTTAAGAACTTCTTCACAACCTTCGTGAGTTTGTTGCATTTACGAAGGAGTGCTTTTCCAACTTTCTTCTTTTCCTTCTCTTTTTCATCTACCTTCTTCCTCCAGTCGTCGGTCTCATGCAATGCACGATCCAGATGTTCTTCGTACGACTGCGGGACTATGTTGGGATATCCGTACTGCGGAGGTGGGTCGCGATAACCCAGTGTTACCATCTCGTAATGGTTCCGCGGCATAAGTCTGGTCAGATGAAAGGTAGAGGTATGTCTTGGCAGCTTGGTTCTGCTCACGAATTTCATCAGCTTGTTCTTGAATTGAATGAATTCTCCCTTGAAATGGCGGGAAGCTTGATGAAGCTTGGTTCCTTAGTTGCTCCAAATATTGAACATACGGATCGACCGAACCGTAGCTTGGATTGGAAGTGAGTGATCCATTCATTGAGCTTGTCATCTCGTTAGATTTCTCAGGATGCTCTTCTTCCATTTCTTCCTCGGACTCCTCCACAGGGTCCTCATCATTTTCTTTGGGATCTTCTTCCTCATCGGGATCCTCCTCTTCAATGGGTTCTTCTTCCTCAGGTTCATTTTCATCTTCCTCCATTGGTTGTGCTGTTTCGTTCTCTGTTGGGGGCATCTTGAAAGTTTCGTAGGGCATCATTACCCTCATCTTGGGCTTGCGGGACGGCCCTTCGATATTTTTTGGTTGGGAGCTAACATCATTGAAAGTAGAGCTTATGGTAAACCATCGGCATGGGTCGGAATGACACTGCATCCAATCAGAGGACGGGCTTCGTGGTTCTTCCTTTATGGGTCGGTTTGAAAGGAAGGTATAGGATGGGTGTGCATTTGGGAAATATCCAGTGGGATAGTTTTGTGGTTCTTGTGATGGTTTATACCTCGGTATGGTTGGTGGGTGATAGCTGGAGTGTCTCGGTGGCTCAACACTTGGCTTGGGTGGACTATCGGGTACTTCTATCGGGAAATGCTTACTTCCGGGGTAATACAACGGTTTGGACAAGTCTCGTTCCACGTCTTGATCAAAGAACGCTTCATAATATCCATTGCTCATGTTATCCTCGGGATAAGGTTCAGCTATAGCGGCTTCCTTGGCCTTGCGAACAAAATTCTCCATAAGAGCTTTGAAGGACATCTAACAATTTGGGTGGTTTAGAATGTAGAGAGGGATAGAAAGGTTACCAGCCTATCTTATCCTTAAAACAAATAATCAAATAGTTTCCTATACTTGGATCGAAGCTTGGGTATTGTTTTATGATACCCAATTCGCTAAGATCGATGGCTCTGATACCAACCTGTCACACCCCCATCTTAAGCCTAGGAGTATGATCAATAGTTGGTACCACAAGTGTAAATAAATCAGAGTTACGTTAATTTAGCGGAAGTCTTATAAAACTTGTGGGTTTAATTTGTAAATATTTACATTAATCAAAAGTTGGGATTTTAAAAGATTTCCAAACTTAAGTACAAAAGATTACTTGTTTATGTTTTACAAACTACCGTATTAAACTTTATACAAAAGAAATCCGAGCCATCGGATATTAGTACTTCGTCATTTCCAAGCTCTAACTTTGTTCACCTGCAAAATGTAAGAAAATACGTTAGCAACGAATGCTGGTGAACACGCTGACGCAAAAATATTTCCTTTACTTTATTACCTCTCGAGACTACGCCTGCCTCGGCCCAACGTGGCTTAGGAATAACAAAGTCAAATAACACATTATAAATATGAGCCTCTACGCTAGGTCACCTCAGCAAACACCGCAGCGTTCGACTTAGTTAAGTACCCGTAAATATACACATAAGGCCGTACTCCCTACAGAAGAGTGTCCTACGACCAAGGGTGGTGCGATCATGCCCATACATCGCATAGTACCACCTATGTAAGGATCCAGACATACGTATACCACAGCCTGAGGGGCGAGGGCTAGGTTTATACCCTTTATTTATAACGGTTTTAGGAACACATTGTTCTTTGTAAACAATTTCAAATAACATGTTTGAAGTAAAAGTTTTGGGGTGTATTCACCTTGTCTCTTTAGGATCGGCTTCACTCACCGTCCAAGGGTCTTTCCCTTTCTTTATCTCGCACCTATAGTACGAGTATAAATATTTGTTAGTCGGATACACGATCCGGCTTAAGACCTTTAGTCTTATATCTCAATCCTCGATTGAACCTTTAGTTCAATTCTTATTTACTTGAAAACCTTTAGTTTAAAAGTAAATTATAAACCTTTAGTTTATATCAAAAACCAGACGTTTCTTCTTCTCCAAGAAACGTAATCTCTTCTTTTATTATTTAAGAATACTCTTTATTCATTAAATAATATTTCATAACCCAAAGAATATATGCATATATACTTACACACATATATATGTTATCACAATATTCATAATCATATTTTCATTCATTTCTTTGTTATGTTTTCGTTTCTTTTCTTTTCTTTTATCGAGGTATCGAGTATATCCTCGACTTAAGGCTTAAGCCTTGAATATAATATTAAATTATATTGAATTCGATATTACGCCTAACCTTAATGGCGTATAGAAACTCTAGAGAATTGGGCAGCACTCTGACGCCGCTTGACTTTTCTCGATCAACTTTGATTTGCCAACTTCAACACTCGTCGGCACGTCTTTCGGGACTCTTTCCCATAACAACGCCTTCTTGATGAATGAGGGTGGAGGGTGGTATAAACTTCGAGGAAACGGTGTACACAAACAAAGGATCGTGGCACGCTTATCGAGGCAAATCGTTTATATGATTGTCGGGTTGTAGTGAGATGTTAAAGAGAGAGAGAACAACTGAGTTTGGATGTGTAAAATGAACACCCCATGGCTGCTATTTATAGACGAAAATTTGGTTCCCATCGCGCTACGCGATGGGTGCCTCAGCAGACTTATCGCGTATCGCGATATAGGTCTGCTGACTCACAGCGTAGACCTGCCACGCGTCGACACGTGGCAGGCACCGCTCCACGTGGCAGTAGTGTTGCCACGTGGTGACACGTGGCTAGAAAATGATGCCACCGTGTGCCACGTGGCACACGTGTCACATTGTGTCAGGTACCCCATCGCGATACGCGATGGGGCTCTCTTCTGACTCATCGCGTAGCGCGATGTGTCAGGAAATCAGAATTTTCAATTTAAACCCTCAACTTTGGAATTTTGGCAAATTTAGTCCCTAGATTTTGGAAAGTTGATACTTTGAACTCGAAATTTTCATGTTGTTACAATACCCTACCCGGGTACATAGGGTTGAGTTTTTCTCCTCAATACCCTACCCGAACCCTACCCGATTTATCTCAATACCCGATTTTCCAATACCCGATCATACCCGAAACCGGTTCATACCCGAACCCGGGTATTAAAAAAACCCAATTTATGCACCTCTAATCTAACCATTCGTCATTTCAAAGTAGAGAACTAGAGATGTACAAGATATCTGGTTTCGTATCTGACCTGTAACTGGTTCCTACCCGACATGACTTGCGGGTTTGAATTGGGTTGCGATTCTTTAGAAAAATCGAACACGGCGGAACCGGTTCCACCTCCACAATCAGTCAAGACCTGGACATAACCCAGCCCGAGAACAAATAATAATCTTGGCAAACATTGTCAAATACCAGACCATACCCGACCTGGTTCTTGATTTTTGTTGACAATACACGGAAACGGTTCTTGAAAATATCTTATTTGTGCAACTATATTTCAAAGGGGTGTCTTTGGTTAAGGGCTAATAATTAAGGGTGTGTGAGTGTGACTATAATTTATATAATTTATTTTTTTCCATAAACAATGAATGTCACTTAATATACATGTTACATTAACATTTTTAAGAGACTTTAAAGGTTATCAGGGCCGTCTTAGACCTCACACAGGGCTAAGCCGCCACCTCGGGCACGGTCTTAATAAGGGCATGATTTTCTAAAGAAAAAATTTAGATTTACAATTTTTTTAACCATAAGAAACACTAATTAGTGCCAAAAAATCTAAAATAAGTTTTATTAAACATTAAACAATTTAATATAATGTTATTGACCTGAGCCTGGTAACGAAGTAAATCGGTAACCGTAGTTTTGGGGAAAAAATTTTTACAGAAGGGTCATTTATTAGTACTCGACTACTCGTCTTGGGTACTCGAAACCTCGTAGACGGCGCTGAAGGTTATTAGTTAAAAAAACAAAAGAAATAAAAAATATATTAATTTTTTATGATATTTAACTCTTTAATTAATAAACAAAAAGAACAATATTAGCTAACTTTTTGGGACAACGACTTTGATCATCATAATTCGATGATTAAGCCATTAGACTAAAGCAGATACTAAAAGTTTTTGAGCCGAGTCATGAAACACCCTTGGAGACTAGATAAATTTGAAAAACTTGAAAGTTAAAACTCGTAAGTTGAGCAAGAATAATGCAAGTGGAGGTTGAAAAGCTTAACAGGATGAAAAAAAGGTACATAGACCATCTGAAATGGTCTTATCAGAATATGCAAAAAAACAAAATAACAAAAATGATCGACTTTAAGATGACGGGATATTTGAACATGTTGAACGATGGGTTAACAATGGTAAACTCACTATCAATATTCAATAAACAAGTTTTGTCAGCTAATATACTTTGCCTCGTCACTTACAAGAAAAAGGGCAACCCTGGCAACATCATCGGTCCTAAATGTTACGCATAGTTTCTAGCATTAGATGAAATAACTGTGCAATTTTTATATTATATTTTAGTTTTAACTTTATTCAAAGTTTATATTACTTAACATACTTCATCAGTCAATTTTAACAATTTTCAAGCTATATGAGTTCTTTAGTTTGGTCAAACTAACCTAGAGTCAAGATCGAGCTATATGAGTTCTATCTGTCGAGTATTGATATTACCGTAATATAAGAAAAAAAATATTATCAAAATGTTCTTGTAAACCAATAAAACGCTTTAAAGGCCATTTATTTGTATCTTCTTTTTACAAGTTTGTTGATCCAACTAAAACGTGTCACCTAACATACATGTGCACTAGCCGCTAGGTGGTGCACAACTGTTTGTACATGTGCCTTCAACCAAGGAATAAGAAACTGATATGGTCCTATTGGTTTAACTAGTTCTGATCATGATTATCTGCACACACTTGTGAACAGTGAACTATTGAGCTTTTTGAAAGAAATATTACATGCAGGATACTTGTTCACTACAGAATATGGTATATATTTATTTTATAGAATTTTTGAGCTTTTGAACGATGAACTATTGAGCTTTTTATAACGGTAGTCCAGTACATTTATTTTACAGATCTTATTGAATATGTATGCATGTACTTATTCGTATATGTTTAGATATCCCAATTCAAATATTCTCCGGGTACTGAAACAAGTTGAATGATGGATTAACAATGCCAAATCCGCCATCGATAAACAAGTTATGCCCGCTAATGTACTTGGCCTCATCGCTCACCAAAAATAAGGCTGCTTTAGCAACATCATCGGTTTTAAGTGTCACACCTTTGAGATTTGCGTGTAAGTTCGCCATGTTCTCCACACTTTCCCTATCCATACGAAGAAAACACGTGGCCATTTGTGTGGCTATTGCATAAGGTGACAAACAATTGACTCGAATGCCGAATTGTCCAAGCTCTACTGCTAAATTCTTAGTTAAACCTGTTACAGCATGCTTTGCACAGGTGTAAGCATGTGTGGTCACACCACCAATATTTGAAGCAGAGCTAGCCATTGATAATATTGAGCCTGCCCGAGCTGGAACCATAACCCTAGCAGCATGTTTCATGCCTAGAAACACACCTGTGACGTTAACACTAAGCACACGTTCAAAGTCTGCTTTTTCGTTGTCAATGACGCGCTCCTTGTAAGGATCCATTATCCCTGCATTACTGAACATGATGTCGAGTTTTCCAAATTTTTCAACTGCGGTATCCACAGCATTTTTAACATCTTCTTCGTTGGTTACATCACAATGGACGTATATAGAGTTTGATA
The DNA here is from genome assembly GCF_021521415.1 of Bidens hawaiensis. Lineage (NCBI taxonomy): Eukaryota > Viridiplantae > Streptophyta > Magnoliopsida > Asterales > Asteraceae > Bidens > Bidens hawaiensis. Next base: position 54,759 of record NW_027494006.1, read on the forward strand.
AACCTATAGCTTCACAAACTGCTTGTCCGAGTTGATCTTGAATGTCTGCTATGACAATTTTTGCACCATGTTCAGCAAAGAGTTTTGCGGAACACTCCCCAATACCGCTTGCTGCTCCTGTTATCAAAACTACCTTTCCCTCTAGTCTGCAATAGTTGTATCAAAGCACTTCATGGTCATAAACTTAGTTGTTCATACATATATACTCAGGGAAATTAGCATGGTTGCTTATCATCAATTTCAACATTCTTAATATAATCATAGCCTAGAACAGTTATTAAAACAAACACATTAGGCTATGCGTAATGGGGCGGCAAATCCAGGCGATGGGGGCGATTTTGGGGGGGACACCGCCCCCCGGGCGATATTCAGGCGAAATGGGGCGGGGGCGATGGGTTGTTCTCGCCCTGCATATGTGTGTGTTTTGTTTGTTTATATTATTATTATATATATGTGTAAGATATATATATATATATATATATATATATATATATATATATATATATATATATATTACTATTTATAGCCCCTACACAAAAACAAAAACCCACCATTTGTTGACTGGGCGCCACATGACGCAAAACGACCCAATTTGTAGCTCCTCCACTACACATAGTCTTATAATTAAACAATTAGAACGTGGTTTATGTTAAACCCGCGGGGGGGGGGGGGGGGTTGTAGTTCAAATGACAACACCAAAAGTGTTAGAACTATGATGTACCGAACTTAGTAAAAAGGCTCTCAACAAATATACAAGATCGGTTAAACTAGCATACTACACCTACATGCTACAAACAACATATATGATGCCTAGTTTATTAAAAAATAGAAAATAGCTATCAAAAAAGAGGCTTTGCTATCATGAAATTAATCTAGAATTTTAAATTCAACGATATAGTATTGATAATGATAATTATAGATGATAATTTAAAAATAGAACCTTTTTGAAGTAGCTGCCATCGGCTTCGAAAAACAAAAGATATTGATTGAATCGGCTCGAAATGGAAACCATAGACAAGAGTAAAGATTAAAGAAAGAGCTACTTAATCTCTTCCTAGTGGTTGTAATTTGTTTGAAAAGTACAAAGAATTTGTGGCCAAAAATGGATAGTGAGTCAAATTTTTGATATAGGCAGGTCAAGGAATCTCAAGCAACACTAACTTTGGATTTTCTTCGTAAAACAAAATTTTTTCGACTTGATAAAATTGATTAGAAAAAAAAAAACATACAACCATTACAACTGGTCCCTCGACAGAGAACGGAGGAACAACAGCCAAAAAAAACAAGCAATCTTTCACAAATACATAAATCAAATTTAATCAACTTGTCCCATTCCCCCACCCAATACTAATACTAATAGAATGGAAACTATATTAGTATGAATGATATTAATATATATTATTCTCTACATAAATATAGAATGGAAACCATATCAGTATGAATGTATAGATTATTCTCTAGTTAAATCTAAAATACTAGGCCAAAAATAGATGGTAATGGATTTATTTAACCATCGTTTGTAATGAAAAGATTGAAAATAATTGTGATCATTCTTACATGGTATCAGAGCCCATCTTTAACCAAGGCCGCCGTCTTATTTCGGCAGCCCCTTACCACCATTCGATCCTCTATTTCACACCCTTCCACCACCTTCTTTCATCTTCCAACTTGTCCCTCTACACTATGTTTATACATCCTCCTGATATCTTGTGGTATATGGACAGCGGTGCAACCACTCACATGATAAATAATCCAGGAAATTTCCAGTCTCTTTCTAATAATAGCATTTTACAAAATATTACCGTTGGTAATAGCACTACTATCCTGGTAACCGGTTACGACCACCAAACTTTACCCTAACCTTTTCCCCCAGTTAAATTAAACCATGTCCTTTATGCACCTATATAAATCAAAAACCTTATCTCAGTTCATCGACTAGTTATCAACAATTGGGTTTTATAGAATTTGACCCTTTTGGTTTTCTTGTGAAAGATTACAAGACTCAGATCCCTATCCTCCGGTGCAACAACATTGGTGATCTTTGTCCACTTTTACCCTCACTCATCTCCAAGCTCAAATCACCTTCCGCGTCTGCTGCTATCTCTTAAGAACTTTGGCACCGTCGCCTTGGTCACCCTAGACAAGATTTATTGAATTCTTTAAACGTTCATGTTCTATTAATTATAAAACAATGAATAAAAATGTTTGTTCTTCATGTGTGTTTGGTAAAAGTACCTGTTAACCGTTTGTTGATTCTAATAATTACACATATTTTCCGCTTGATATTATACATAGTGATATATGGACATCACCCATTTTAAGTGCGAGCGGTCATCGACATTATATATTATTTTTGGATGATCGCACCAATTTTTTGTGGACTTATCCGCTCGCCAAGAAATCTCAGATCTATTCGGTTTTCTGTACCTTCTATAGACTAATTGAAACACAATTTGAGCGTAACATAAAAACCCTACAATGTGACAACGACACCGAGTATGTTAACAACTTATTTAAACAATTTTGTGTCGCCAATGGCATGCTCTTTCGCCTTTCGTGTCCACACACGTCATCCCAAAATGGCAAGGCGGAACACAAAATTCGCTCAATCAACAATATTATTCGTACCTTGCTAGCCCATGCCTCTCTTCCACCCCAATTTTGGCACCATGCCCTCGAAATGGCTACCTACATACTGAATATCCTACCTAGCAAACTCTTAAATTATTCCAACCCCACTCAACTTCTCTATAACCGTTCACCACTTTATGACCACCTTCGATTCTTCAGTTGTTTATGTTACCCCTTAATTCCTTCCACCACTACTCATAAACTTGAAAATAGGTCCACACCCTATGTCTTTCTTGGATACCCCTCCAACCACCGAGGATATGAATGTCTTAATCTTCAAACCAATCAAATAATTATATTATTACGACACGCTATTTTCAACTAAACAATATTTTCGTTTGCCAATAATAGTGCACAATCCCCATCTTATGAATTTTTATCAACATCCACTCATCCTCTAAATTGGTCCCACATTGACCCGAGCCCCTCTGCACCATCCACCTCCCATTCCCCCACCCACACATCCACTCCACATTCGTTCACTAACCCAATCTCCTCCCATCTTAGCCTACCACTCCATCCCACTTATCCTCCCACACAATCTCCCTTGGCCCACCTCAAAATTCAATCACCTCAGCGATTCATAACACTAAGGTGCTGTTTGTTTTTGCAGATATAAACTGTCTGTAAGCTGATTTCATCTATTTTTATGTCTGCAGCTGAAGATGTGGTCTGAAGCTCTGTAAGCTGAAAAAATAAGACTGTTTGTTTTTATAAGTTGATACTGTCTGCATAAACTGAAAATATGTAAATTATCAAACTTATCTCACTGGATAGAAGTTATTTAACATTCAAGTTACATAAAATTATAATATTAAAAACAAGTTTAAAAAACACATAACATAAAATAAACTCAAAGCACATTGTTTTGCATTAATTGTTGTGCTATTTGATCTCGAAGTTGACTCATGAATTCACGATCCGCTGCACTTCCATGTCGAGCTTCTCCTTCTTCACCATTATCTTGTGCATCTTCATCTCCATCTTGAAAACGTACATTTGGGTGATCATATTCATCAAAAAGGTCATCGCTTAAACCCTCTTTCCGTATAAAATTGTGAAGTGCAAAACATGCAATCGTAATATTTCGTTGTGTAACCAACGAGAAAGGCGCCATTTTTTTAATATTGGAAAACGTGCCTTTAATACCCCATAAGAACGTTCAATAACATTTCTAAGTTTTGCATGTGCGTGGTTGAACTTTTCTTTTTCGGTCAATGCACGATTTCTTCGAAAATCTCCAAGCCAGTACCTCACATTTCGATATGGTGCCATAAATCCACGAGTGTGTGCATACGCAGCATCACATAGATAATATTTATCTAAAAAAGACGATGCATGCATCAAAACTATATATGTAATATAAGAAATAAAGTTGAGATTGTAATATATATACCCGGAGGAGGTAGTGGAAATGGTGCATTAGCATTTGTTAAAGATTCAGACAATATTCTAGAATCATGTGCTACTCCTTCCCATCCGGCCACCAGAAAGGTAAAGACCATATTGAAGTCACAAATGGCCAAAACATTTTGATAGCACTCGCCTTTTCCTCTTCCTCTATACAAATGTTGTTTATGAACAGGGACAATGGCATGTATCAAAGTTCCATCAAGTGCACCAATCGCTCCCTATATAGAATTTAATCGTTAATAATATACATGGAAAGAGATCACAATAGGACTTTTAGGACGTACCTTAAAAACTCTTCGTAATCTTTTATTACGTCTTGGAGTATCTGGATTAGATGTTGGTACTATAACCTCTTTAGCAAACTCCATCATTGTTGCCAACACTTCATGAAAATACTTATGAATTGTTTGTTTCGAGTGTTGAAATCTACGTTTAATAACGGAAAACCGTTGATTGTGACCGAGCATCATCAGAAACATAGCCATTTTTTCTTCAACGGAGATGTGTTTGCTATCTTTTAACCAACCTTTCACTCTAAAATGTGTGCAAAGTCGAACAAATGAATCACGTGACATACGAAGGAGTTCAATGCTTTGTTGATTGTTCCCACGCAACAGCTCTAAAGTAAAATGGTGTCCAGACATAACCGAAGTGTTATCTCTTTTTCTTTTGTGATTTCTCGGCCAAAAGTATCGAAGATATAAGAACATCACAATGAGGAGCAATAACTTTTGATTATATTCCATGATAAACCTGTCGAATAAGAGCAAAATGTTTATGTTGAAAATTGAATATAAGAAAGGCCTAATTGCAAACATAATAGTTCAAAGTAGTACAATAATTGTTCAAAATACAAAGCAAATAAAGGTTCATATAATACGAATCACATACTACAAATCACACCAAAAGACAAATACCGACTGACCAATGTCATCCACTACAAATACCGACATACTACAAATCACACCAAAAGACAAATACCGACTGACCAATGTCATCCACTACAAATACCGACATACTACAAATCGCTCTCCCTACTTAAACATTCCTAATGTCGTCCCGGTCATCTTAATCCACCCTTTCAACACCTCAGGGTCTGATGGCAATGTCATCCACGCTTGTCTCATTTGTATCGACTGACCAAAAATGTTAAATGCTGCCAAAAACAAGGGATCTATAGGCTCTAAGCCAACTAATTTCAACTTATCATAACATTCGTCAGTTGATGGCCCTGTGCTTTTCACCATATGCTTGAGTGCTTGTTGCATATCTTTCGCTAAATCATCTAGGGTAATGGTGGTTTTAGAGGTTTTGGCTTTTTTGTTACGCCTAGCTTCATTATGATTAGAAGTTTGACCCTTATTATTGGAAGGAACTTCATCATCATTTTGAAAGCTTTGTTCATGAGAGTCTCCATCATCATCTTCCGGATTACAAAAGCTACCATCTTGTATCTGAAGTGTTTGGACATGTGGGGATGATGAAACTCCAGATGTTTGAGTAGATGTCCATTGATTACCACCTGTAGCACTAAGCCCTTCGAACAAAGCTATGTGAAGGTCAAGATGAGGCAACGGGCGTGTTTTTAATGACATTGCCCTCGGGTGACCCTGCGCCAAATTAATATGGACTATAATTTATACTTTTCACTCTAAAATATAACACAATACTAAAAACATAAAGAAATATACACCTTCTTAAAATCTTCCCATTCCTGAGGCGTTAAAGTGAACATGTTTGTTTCTGGGTTGTAAAGATTTCCAGTCTTGTTTCGCAAATAACACCATCCTACATATTTTGATTTCATGGTATCAAAAGCATTTCTAATTTGCTTTTGACTCAAATCCATGTGAAATTGTTCCTTGAGTTTCTTTCCTAATATAACCCAAGACTCTCTGCGCAAGCTTTGTCCATTTCTACCTACCCGCCCAATTTCTTCAAGACATGTTTCTAATAAACATTTAATTGCGTCATCCGTCCATTGTTGTCGACCATCATTAGTTTCCATCTACAATTATATATATTCTTAACAATCATTTGTTCACAATACTCAAATAGCATAACAAAAACAATCATGGGTTCACAATACTCAAATACCATAACAAAAACAAATGGCTTAACAAAAACAAATCAAAGGTGGTTTGGGTCAAATACCATAAACCGACACACTCTTTTTTCTTAAAATGTATTTTCCTAAAGACGAAAGTTTATGGACCAAAATAAAAGAAATCATTTATATATGTTGACTTCTCTGAAAACTACTACCAATCTTGCCATATATCTCTGAAAACTACTACCAATTTCATAAATCTTCAACAACTCTCAAACAAAAACAACCAGACAATCAAACTCTAAAATACACACTTATAGCACATCTGGTACACTAGAATCTATCTACTGATTACAACAATCATAAAGACTAAAACTGGAAAACAAACGGATTCAAGAATCAAAACCCTAAATTAACAGAAGATGAACAAAATTGATGTTTGAGAGAGAAACTGAACGGATTGTATGAATCACGATAAAACTTCTCGACTCTTTCAATTTATATAAGCAGACCAAATCAGCCCAAAACACAACCACCAGAACGAGGTGGTCGAACGGCGGTGGTCGAACGGTTTAATGATGAAGCAGCGGGGGGTCGACGGAGGTGGTCGAACGGTGGTTATGGCGGCGGAATGGCGACCGAACCAAGGGAGAGAGCAGGAGGCGGTATGGCGGTGGTTATGGCGACCGGAACCAAGGGAGAGAGGAAGAGAAGGAGTGTACCTGGAGGAGCAGAGGCGGTGGCGATGGCTGCCGGCGAGTGGAGGAGCGACGGAGGCGGTGGCTAGGGTTGGAAGGGCTGGACGACCGGTTGTGGAGGATGAAGACGTTTGAAGCATGTTTCAATAGCTTTTGTTTTAAGAAGTTATAAGCTGTTTGCAGATCTTATTCTTTTAAAAAAACAAACTGTCTTCACAGCTGATTGTCTGCGCGCCTGCAGACATTACCCTCCTGAAGATGTTTGAAGCAAAAACAAACATCACCTAAATCAACACAAACACAACCACCAACTTCTGAACCTACTATCTCACCTAACCCCACCTCTCATGTCCGGATTACGAACCCGCCTCACATTCCCACCATGTGTACTCACTAGTACACAAATAGGCAGAAGATGCGATGGGTTAAACACAGAAGGTGCGGTTCCAAGATCCATCGCACCTTTAGACCAAAGTCATAATATTTTGCTTTTTTATTAAATGTAAAAGAAGAAGATGCGGTTCTTAGACAAAGAATTAAATTTTGAATTGGACAAAGCAAAAGGTGCGGTTCGGTTCCACTTTTTCTGTTTGGACGAACGAGTATATTTCAAATGTATATTAACTTCTTCTCTCTCACTCTGTTCACTCTCTAGCTTCTTCCTTCTTCCTCACTTCAAGCAAGAAAAGTTAAAAATTTCACATCTTAAATTTTGTCACTTAATTGAAGGTATGTTTTAGTTTTAAGAGATATTTTATATATGATATATTAATTTGTCATAATATGAATTTAAGATAACCTTATAGAAATAGCCGTCCAAAATTTATCTAATAAAGATAAATTTTGGATTGTCCCCTTTTGGGACTGCTTTTTGAATATTCTATCTCATTAGGGCGTGTATACATTTTAACGTGTTGAATAGGTAAGAAAAAACGATAGTTTTTTCTCCTACTCCATCGAGTTTGCGTTTTATACGCATACTTGAGGAGTTAAGGGGCCGATTTTTCTTAAATAGCTAGCACATTAAAATGTATACATATGAGATAGAATATCCAAAAAGTGGGGGTTAGGATCCAATACCTTAGAGCGCCGGTTCACATACATTTACATCACTTGTTTGTTTATTTTATTTTTCAGATGGATCGTGATGATTGGATGTACAAAGCTTTGCGACAATCCGAAATTTACGCGGAAGGTGTTAAAAGTTTTCTTAGGGTTGCCGAAGCACATCGCGCTAATAAAGGATGTTGGTCGATTTGTTGTCCTTGTTCCAAATGTCAAAAATTTAAGTATTGTAAAGATATCAATGAAATAGAGGCACATTTATTCGAAAATGGTTTTAAGCCTAGATACCATTGTTAGTCAAGACATGGAGAATCACTAGCTGATTTTAGCACGTCATCGACCACTAATGATAACACATATAACAATGACTCATTAAACCTTAACGGTGATGATGAAAAATCAAATAACCCCATAGACGATGATAATCATTCAAATGATCCCAATGAAAACGTAAATGAAATGTTACATGACATGGAGACTGACATGGGTGATGTTGAAATTGAAAATTTACAACACCTGTTTGAAGATGCAGAAAAACCATTATATCCTGGTTCTAATTTTAAGAAACTTGATACAGTGTTAAACTTGCTTAACTTGAAGTTAAAAAACGGATGGAGTGATAAAAGTTTCACAGAGTTGTTAGTGTTTTGGCATGATAGGCTTCCAAGAGACAATGAATTACCAATTTCAACATACCAAGCAAAGAAGTTGATGTGTCCGATGGGATTAGAAGTTGAAAGAATTCATGCATGCCCAAATAATTGTATACTGTATAGAAATCAGTATGAAAATAAACATAAATGTGTTGTGTGCGGTGATCAAGGTATAAACAGATAAACGATTCAGGTGACGTTGACGATGAGATGACAAAAAAACAACCGCCGGCTAAAGTATTGTGGAATCTCCCTGTTATACCGAGACTGAAAAGGTTATTTTCAAACGAAAAAGAAGCCAAATTATTACGTTGGCATTCAGAAGAACGTGTAATTGACGGAAAACTAAGACATGTGGCGGATTCACCTCAATGGCAAACCATTGATAACAAGTATCGTGAATTCGGGAAGGAGGCTAGAAACATACGGTTTGGGCTTAGTTCAGATGGGATCAGTCCATTTGGGACCATGAGTGGTCGCCATAGTACGTGGCCGGTTCTTTTATGCATCTACAATCTTCCACCATGGTTATGCATGAAACGAAAATACATTATGATGTCGTTGTTGATTCAGGGTCCGAGACAGCCTGGTAATAATATTGATGTGTACTTGTTTCCTTTGATTGATGAATTAAAAACCCTTTGGGATTCAGGTGTAAAGGTATATGATGCTTATAAAAAAGAACACTTTCAATTGCGTGCCATGATTTTCTGTATAATAAATGATTTTCCAGCATATGGTAACTTGTCGGGATACAAGGTGAAGGGTAAGAAAGTTTGTCCTATTTGTGAGAATGAAACATGATCAATATATTAAAGAAATTGCAAAAAACTTGTATACATGGACCATCAAAGATTCCTTCCGAGGGGTCACATTTTTAGGAATAAAAAAATTGAGTTTAACGGAGAGGTTGAGCACCGAACGATGCAAACACGGTCCAATCCATATTTACGAGTTAAAAATACTGTGTTGGGGAAAAGATCTCGTGATAAGAAAGGAGTCATCTGGAAAAAAAAAGTCAATCTTTTGGGATTTACCTTACTGGAAAGATTCAAAGGTTATTGATGGTGAACAACTTGATAAATGGGAAAAAGACATTTATGTTACCCTTTGTGAACTAGAGATGTACCTTCCACCATCATTTTTTGATATATCTCACATCGTTCAAGAAATTAAGGCTTGTGGTCCGGTATACTTACGGTACATGTACTCTTTTGAAAGATATATGGGTGTCTTAAAAGGTCATGTAAGAAACCGTAATAGACCAGAGGGTAGTATTATTGAAGGGTATACTTCTGAAGAGGTGATTGAGTTCTGCAAAGGTAATGTTATCATTAACATATGATATATATTAGTATTAATTTACAATATAATAATTGTTTTTTTTCACGGGCTATATGGAAGGTGTCGACAGTGTTGACGTTCCTAAAACTCGTCATTCGGGTCGACTTGAGGGTCACGCGGTAGTTGGTCTTAAAGCAATCATCCCAAATTGTGAAGACGTACAAACAGCACATTTAGTGGTCCTAAAACACATGGTGTGTCTTGCTCCGTATGTTAATGAACACATGGAGATGTTACGGTCAACAAACCCGAATAAGGATGATATATGGTACATAAAAACTCAAAACAAAGAGTTATCGAGGTGGATGAGAAATAAGGAAAAATAAATTGATGTTGATGAAACCGTGAAAAGGTTAGAAGATGGTCCAGATTGTAGAGTTAAATCATATCAAGGGTACGACATTAATGGTTATACGTTTTACACCAATGATCGAGAAAAAAAGAGTGTCGTTCAAAATAGTGGAGTTACATTAATAGCATCAACGACCGAGCTCTATGGTCAACGTCGTGAAACAATGACAAAAATCGCCAAGGATTCTTACTACGGAGTTATACAAGAAATTTGGGAATTGGACTATCATGATTTTAAGATTCCTTTGTTCAGATGTAAGTGGGTGAACAACCATACAGGTGTTCAAGTTGACAAATATGGTTTTACACTTGTTGACCATGCAACCGACGACTATAGATTTGAACCATTCGTTATGGCAAAACATGTCACACAAGTTTTTTTTGTCAAGGACCCGAGTAAGCCAAGATACCACAATGGTCTTGCAAGGTAAACGGCGTATTCTTGGTGTCGATAATGTCGTTAACGAAGAGGAACATGACCACTTTGATGATCTACCACTGTTTTCGGTCGATATTGAACCAAGTGATTACGGGAATATGAGGCACACCACATACTTACGTGATGACATTGATGAGATTTATGTTGATGAAGGTTTGCTATAGCCAGTTTATTAATATAATTTATCTTTATTTTTTTTAAATTTTAATAACCAGTTTATTAATAATTTTATTTTATGCAAATTAAACAAGAATGATGAAGATAAATAGACGTGTTTGATTATGAGTGTTAAGGAGACATTGTCGATTGTTTGTATGATTTCATTTAAAACTTTTAAAAAATATGTGTTTTATTTGTTTGCTTTATTATGAGTGTTTTATATATTGTATATTGTTACGGACCAAATATTTAATATTCTATTCTATTAATTACTAGTTTAAAGAAAAAAATATCATGTCCAATTTCAACTTGGTTCAACTTTTTTTTTTTGCCTAAAAAGTTTTGACTCGACTAGAAAAACCGAAGAAAACCGAACCGAAACCTAAAACCGAACCGAAAAAACCGAAACCAAACAGTTTTAAAAAAAATCATAAAACCGAAAGTTTGGTTTTCGATTCGGTTTTAGTGACAAACCGCACTGCACCACGCACACCCCTAGTGTTTTATGATGAAGAAAAATAGTCGTATTTTATTGCTTGATTTAGTTATGTGTTAGGATTTAATTTAGTTATGAACACCCTTAGGTGTTTCAACAAAATCTCAAACGTTATTCTGACTTATGAAGTTTAGTTTAATTTTCTAATAATAGCTTTATTCCATTTAGAATATTGATTAATTTAATGGTTTAATTAGAAGGGGTATGATCATTAAACTTTCCAACATCCATTTCAACTTTAGTTAGGGAGCTTACATAATCATCAAAGTTAGTAGGTTTTAAAACCTAGATGATGTAACACCCCGGCTTTAAGAGGAATACGCCCGGGTACAACGTACAGATCACTCATAAGCTCGTAACACTATTAATAGTGACAGTATATTTATTTTATTTCATAATTTCACAAGTACACAAATAGTTTGATAATGAGACAAAAAGAACATCACATCTAAATGAAGAAAAATATTATTCATTGAAATTATCCTAAGGTATAACTAATTGTCTTGTCCTGTCACTTTATCGTATCAACCTGCAGCACGTTTAAAATAATATATTTTGTCAACAACACATGTTGGAGAGTTTTCATAAGTTTTTGCGTATATAAATATACATAAAATGTGTGATTCAACGATCGTCAATGCAATAAACATTCAAAGACAATGTAAATGAAATCAAATAGTTTCGTCCTCCCGTTCATTTAGCCGAAGCCATAGAAGTCGGGGAAATGAGAACCACCTTACGTAAACAACCGAAGTCGTAACGTTAGACGGCGCAGGTACGTCCCGTCGGACCCTGCCACTATGTGTATGCGTTTGCGTTTGCGTAACTTCCACCATAAAAATAGTAAACACGTTGCAAGCACGTTCACGTATAATCATAAACAATATGCAAGAATAATATTAACATGTACGATAAATGTGAATTGTTTTGTAAACAAGCGCATAACTAACGAAATAAAAACTTGTGACATGCTACACCCCAAAAATATTAAAAGAGTTAAAAAGGGGTTATGAAAAACTCACATGTTAAGTAAGCGAGTCGAGAGCGAAAAATGCCTTTAAGCAAGTTAACCGACAAAGTTCGGTTCAACGAACAACCCTAGATAAATAAATAGCTAGGCTTAAAAAGAATTTTCGAAAAGAAATTAATTTGGCGAGGACGTTCGGTTTATGACAAAGAAATTTATAAAGAAAAATATATATTTTGGGTTTATTAAAAAAAGATTTTGGTTATTTGATTTTGTTATGTTAATTTATTTTTGTCTTAGAAAAATAAATGTGTTATAATAATTATTAATTAATTTAGATGGGTCCGGTTTGTTCCAACCGAACAATTGATTAAGAAAACTAGTTTAACGAGCGGTTCATTTTTTGGTCGGACACGAACCCGGTTATTGAGTCGGGTTTGTGAGTAACATAATTTGAAAAAAATGAAGTAGTATGTAAAAAAAATGTTTGTTATTGATTATTACTTTGTAAAAATAAAAGATGACTTTAAACATAAAATTCATAAACCGAACATAAGCGAGCCGATTACGAAGAATGATATGTCTCCATGAATGTCGTTTGGGTTGTCATCATGGAAACAATAGTGATGCGTAATGACAAGAAATAAAGATTACCCGGGGATTGGATCACAAAAGAAAAAGAAAATAATAATTCTTGAGAATTTGTCTTTTGAAAGTCAAACTTGAGGCTTGAGAGAAATTGACAAGCTTTAATGATTTTGAGTGTAAATTAGTTGTGCAAAGAATGTAGAGAATGAATGGGCTTTATATAGGCTCAAAATCGTTAATAACAATGTCAAAATGAGTTAATTTGATTGCTAATCAAGAGGCTAGTTATAAGGCTTAAACATGGTTTTGACTAGTTGAATCTCTTTTATGACCAATTAAATTTGTGACATCATAAGTAACAAAACAACATAAAAAAAACATAAACAACATCATGAACATAAATACAAAAACAATTCATCATTTCATTAATAAATAAAGATCGGAAAGGTGTCGAATTTAAAATGGGTCGGGTTTTAAAAATGACGAATGTCACAGATGACCTCCTGAGTTGACTATTGGGTTTATTTGAAGTTTCGGTTTTATGAATTAGCTCTTGGTTAGGTTGCTATCATTTTCAGGATTCTAAGCATGTAAGAGTTGGTACAGTATGGTGTACAAGAGGTGTAATTGGAGTTAAATTTGGAGTAAAATTTGATGACTCTCTTACCCCTACCTTTTGTACTTTTTCTAAGTCATTATAAGGACTTTTACTGCTCCCACTAACCTTAGAAACCTTTAGGAAATTAGCATGCTTAGGGTCAATATTTATAGACCAATAGATTCTAACAGAGAAACAAGTTAATAATATAAGTTGTTGGATTTTCTCTTGTTGAGGATTAGTTTAGTAAGAAATCTGAATTTGCCCACTTTAAGAAACAATGAAAGTTTTGTAAGAGTAATTGTAATATTCTAAAAAGATAAGTTTTGATTGAATAGTGTTGTGATGGAGCAGTGTCTTGTACAAGAGGTTTAATTGAGATAATATCAAGTTTTCACTCCCCCATCTCTTTCAAATCTTGTAAGTTATGATTAAGACATTTAAGGTTCCCACTGATTTTTAATATCTCTAGGAAAACTACAAGAGAAGTTTCAATGATGTACGTGATGTGGGAATCTGTCATATATATGTTAGACTTGATTTGATTTCATTAACGTCCAGTTGCCTTAATAACTTAGGGACAAATTTAGACGAAATCATAATAAGTATATATGAATGGATCTCTTTAAGACGGTGGGTCATAGAAGATAAATTAGATATAAGTAAATAGCCTTTTAAATGATAAAAGAATTATGTCTGAATATTTCGTTTGAATAAGTTCCACGAATGTCAGTGAAATATAACTTATGGTGGACCCATTTTATTTCTTAAACCAACTAATGTTTATCTAACACATGATAACAAAAGTTGTGAAAGTATATAATATCATCTAGTTTTATTCTATAAATGTTTCAATCTAAATATTGATAACAAATAATATGAGAGTTTAAGATAAGAGTGACTTTATGTGGGCTATGTGTCACACCCCCTTCTTAGGCCTAGGAGTATGATCAATAGTTGGTACCACAAATGTAAATAAATCAGAGTTACGTTAATTTAGCGGAAGTCTTATAAAACTTGTGGGTTTAATTTGTAAATATTTACATTAAACAAAAGTTGGGATTTTAAAAGATTCCCAAACTTAAGTACAAAAGATTACTTGTTTATGTTATACAAACCACCATATTGTTGGTTCAGCCGGGACCGAGACGATCCGAGCGCGTTCGAGACGGAAGGTTTGATAACCAAAGACGGATAGAAACAAACACGAAACAAACGATTTCATTGATAAAAACGAAAGATTACATGCTTGTTTAAACACTGAAATCACGATCTATGGCAGGGGGAGGTCGAGCATGGCCTCCCCCCTCATCCAGACAGCACCTGGGCCCCGGGCACGCAAATCCTTTAAACTCTTCCCTGTTCACGCCTGAAAGCTGGTATTTATACCCGCTGCCATTCGGTCAGAACTCATTCGATCGAATGAGTCCTATTCGATCGAATGGCAGACTCATTCGATCGAATCAGAAACTCATTCGATCGAATGAGTATCCATTTGAAAATGCTCTTTCAAATGGATCACTTTCAGCGTGAACCACTACCTAGGTGTACAACATACAACATAAACATTCTAAACTATTCGCCAAGCGACGGCCACACAATGTGCACCAACATATTCCCCCTTGGACGTTGCTTGCGAATTGCTGTAGACACCTCTTGCAATCTTCAGTCAAATCTTCTGCTATATCTTGATAATCACGTTGAAGAATACCATCATTGCAGCAAGATTCCCCCTTAGACTGAACTCTCGGTTAATGATGCAAAGTGTTCTCCATTGCTGACATCTTCAGACAAAACAATCTGTTTAAAAAACAACCAACTATAGAAATTCCCCCTCAGACGTTGGCGTGTATCCCAATATATAGACGTGTAAGCTCATATCGTCTTCCGCTGACTTAATAATGTATTGGGCAATCTTTGATGAGGCTTCCGATCCACAGCTACTCCCCCTAAACAGATTAGTTTGTATGCAGATTCATCATCGGAGACAAAGACACATCATTAACTTCGTGATTGCGAATCACCATTCTTCAACAGGATGCAGAAGTTGCTTTTGACAGTACTTCGTTGACTTCTTCAACAGTAGCAGCTTATGCAGGAATTGTTGAACTTGGAAATGATTGAGGAACATTTGACTCTTTTGCTTGATCCTCCTTAATCTCCACTGATGACATCTTCAGAATGCGGAAAATAAATTAAACTTGGTTGGCCCATAAATAGTCAGATGCTCCTGACTACCCCACAATAACTCATCAGTAATCACTTTTCTCTGTTCTTCTGTGTTCTTATAACAATCACCACTGTAGAAGCTCAATGAACAAGGGGTTATCCATTAAACTTGTAAACGATAATTCCTTCAGGTGATTGTGCTTTGTTCATTGCCCCAATTTGCCGCTTTAACCATTTAACATTTAAACGCTCTGACTTTGCCGGAAAATATCAGTGAAAATTTCACTGTCACCAAACTTTTTCTGGATAGTAATCAACTTGTATAGGATGTCCAGAAAAATCTTCATCACTGACCCGAAAATTAACCGAAAATTTCCCGGAAATTTTGTCGAAAAAATTTTATTTTTGCCAAACTTTTTCAGAAGACTTCCCGACTGATAAAAATGGCTTGGGCAAATTTTCGTGTAAGCGGGCGTTCCAGACTTTTTTTTTTTTTTTTTGGTCTGGAACATGTTCGATCGAATGAAGCACAGATTCGATCGGATGAAGAACAGATTCGATCGGATGAAGAACTGGTTCGATCAGCTATTTGAATTTGACACTTTGAGCGGGAAAACCAGTTCGATCGAATACAATCTGATTCGATCGAATGAAGAACTGGTTCGATCAGCTATTTGAATTTGACACTTTGAGCGGGAAAACCAGTTCGATCGAATACACTCTGATTCGATCGAATGAAGACAATCGAATGGGCGGTAAAACTGGCGTTTGAATTTGACACTTATGAGCGGGAAGACTGATTCGATCGAATCAGTCAATCGAATAGGCCTATTCGATCGAATGGGGAACTCGTTCGATCGAATGGACTGATTCGACTCCTTCAACGCCAGCCCAGAAAACGCGAAGAACACGAAGAACACACCAACATTTTAACGTCCAGAACGCATAAAATCAAGAGCTCGGCTTGCTAAATCGGTTGTTAGACCTTTCTAGCGGTAACCGTGGCTCTGATACCAATTGTTGGTTCAGCCGGGACCGAGACGATCCGAGCGCGTTCGAGACGGAAGGTTTGATAACCAAAGACGGATAGAAACAAACACGAAACAAACGATTTCATTGATAAAAACGAAAGATTACATGCTTGTTTAAACACTGAAATCACGATCTATGGCAGGGGGAGGTCGAGCATGGCCTCCCCCCTCATCCGGACAGCACCTGGGCCCCGGGCACGCAAATCCTTTAAACTCTTCCCTGTTCACGCCTGAAAGCTGGTATTTATACCCGCTGCCATTCGGTCAGGACTCATTCGATCGAATGAGTCCTATTCGATCGAATGGCAGACTCATTCGATCGAATCAGAAACTCATTCGATCGAATGAGTATCCATTTGAAAATGCTCTTTCAAATGGATCACTTTCAGCGTGAACCACTACCTAGGTGTACAGCATACAACATAAACATTCTAAACTATTCGCCAAGCGACGGCCACACAATGTGCACCAACACATATTAAACTTATACAAAAGAAATCCAAGCCATCGGATATTAGTACTTCGTCATTTCCAAGCTCTAGCTTTGTTCAGCTGCAAAATGTTAGAAAATACGTCAGCAACGAATGCTGGTGAACACGCTGACGCAAAAATATTTCTTTTACTTTATTACCCCTCGAGACTACGCCTGCCTCGGCCCAACGTGGCTTAGGAATAACAAAGTCAAATAACACATTATAAATATGAGCCTCTACGCTAGGTCACCTCAGCAAACACCGCAGCGTTCGACTTAGTTAAGTACCCGTAAATATACACATAAGGTCGTACTCCCAGCAGGAGAGCGTCCTACGACCAAGGGTGGTGCGATCATGCCCATTCATCGCATAGTACCACATATGTAAGGATCCAGACATACGTATACCACAGCCTGAGGGCTAGGTTTATACCCTTATTCATAACGGTTTTAGGAACACATAGTTCCTTGTAAACAATTTCAAATAACAAGTTTGACTCATTTTAAATAAGTAAAAGTTTGGGGGCGTATTCACCTTGTCTCTTTAGGATTGGCTTCACTCACCGTCCAAGGGTCTTTCCCTTTCTTTATCTCGCACCTATAGTACGAGTATATATATTTGTTAGTCGGATACACGATCCGGCTTAAGACCTTTAGTCTTATATCTCAATCCTCGATTGAACCTTTAGTTCAATTCTTATTACTTGAAAACCTTTAGTTTAAAAGTAAATTATAAACCTTTAGTTTATATTAAAAATCCGACGTTTCTTCTTCTCCAAGAAACGTATTCTTTTTCTTTTATTATTTAAGAATACTCTTATTCATTAAATAATAATTTCATAACAAAGAATATATACATATATACTTACACACACATATATGTTATCTCAATATTCAATAATCTTTTATTCATTTCTTTGTTATGTTTTCTTTTCTTTTCTTTTATCGAGGTATCGAGTATATCCTCGACTTAAGGCTTAAGCCTTTAATATAATATTGAATTATATTGAATTCATCATTACGCCTAACCTTAGTGGCGTATAGAAACTCTAGAGAATTGGGCAGCACTCAGACACCGCTTTACTTTTCTCAATCAACTTTGATATGCCAACTTCAACACTCGTCGGCACGTATTTAGGGACTCTTTGCCATAACAACGCCTTTTTGATGAATGAGGGTGGAGGGTGGCACAAACTTCGAGGAAACAATTGTACACAAACAAAAGATCGTGGCACGCTTATCGAGGCAAATCGAGTATACGATTGTCGGGATGTAGTAAGATGTTAGAGAGAGGAATGTGAACTGAGTTTTGGTGTGCAAAATGGGAAGCCCGGACCTTGCTATTTATAGACGAAAAATTGGCTCCCATCGCGATACACGATGGGTGCCTCAGCAGATTTATCGTGTATCGCGATATAGGTCTGCCGACTCACAGCGTAGGCTTGCCACGCGTCAACACGTGGCAGGCACCGCTCCACGTGTGCAACATCCCGAATTTTGTAACGATAAATCAAAGAGTTTTATGATTTAAAAACGAGTGTTAATATTTAATTAATATTAAATATAGAAAGAATCATGGACTTGGGTAATTAAATGGATTAAGATGGTGGGATGGGCCTTAGGTCCATGGGCTTTAAGGGATGTAAATACCCCTTAAACCATCCTAAAACCCTAAGTTCTCATTCCATCTTTCCATAATCCCTACACACACCCAAAACACACACACAACCCGAACCAAGATCCGAAGGCGAAAACCCGAGCTTGTTGGTGCTGGAACGTCGTGACAAACCAAACCAATATCAAGACTTTACCGTGTTCATAGTTCGACTCATTTAAGGTACGTTATAATTAGGAATCGTTTGTTTAGGTTCGGTTTTGTTTGGAAATTCATAGATCTATTTTAGTAGGTTAACAACGAATCCAACACAACAAATCCTACTAAAATCCGTTAACGTTTGATAGGTTTATTGATAACCTAAAGGAACCCGTAATATGAATGTATAAATCGCACCCCTTGAACATGAATGTTTGGCCGTTTTGAGGGTTAGGGTTTGTAGGCGCTTGGATTCTAAATCCATTGATACCTAAATCTAGTTATTTGGTTAAGAAACGAAGATGATTATGGGCGGATTAAGAACGAACAGTGGCTGTAGCTGGGCAACTTTGCCGCAGCTAAGTTCGCTAAGGTTAACTTCTCCCACTAATAACTTCGCTTATGTTTAACTTCGCCAAGCAAGTTCGCTACAGCAAGTTCGCCTGGTTAACTTCGCTGCTGGTTAAGTTCGTTTACCGACATGTTCACCTAATGATCAAGTTCGCCAGATGATTAAGTTCGCTTGATGACTAAGTTCGCTTAATGATTAAGTTCGCTTGATGATTAAGTTCACTTAATGATTAAGTACGCTTAATGTTAAGTTCGCTTAAAATGCTAAGTAAAAGCAATCCAGTACTAGACCACGAATCGGGCTAACGAATTAGGTTTAATTCACTGTAACGAATGAGAAGGTGAATAAAATAATAACTTAAAATCCTAATGGAAAATGTGTTAAGACAGTTAATGGAAATAATAACTTAACCCCAGCCAGGGGCTCTGCCCCTTGGACCACACTAGGGGCTGCCGCCCCTAGAACCTCGCTGCTAGGGGCCCTGCCCCCGGACCCCCATTCGTTGTGGGTAATAATTGAACTAGAGAGACGATATGGGTAGTGATAGTTAATTGATACGTGTAATTGTTATACAGTTAGTCGTGCACTACTCAAGAAAGAAGTAACCATTAACGGAAGAAGTAACCGGGTTCAGGTGAGTTTCTAGCCCCACTTCCTTGTTATGTTTTCGGGGCTGTGTGCATACTCGATGTGTTGTTAATACATTTATCCTAAGTTATAAGTGTATGCCATATGTGATATATGTGATAGATATGAATGATTGCTTGTCTTCTACGCGAACGATCTTCGGATATTGCGCGTACTATCAGGTTATAAATAAAGGTATGAATATTATACATGGAAGATGTATGAACATCACAAATGAACACTTGTCGGGGCGTGAACGATCTTCGGATATTGCACGTATCGACAAGGGGTATGGTTGTTAATGAATGATGTAAAGAACGCCTAGAGTGTTCTTATGCTATAATGTAATTATTGTATATGTATTGTATACAGGTACATAGATGGTATGTGAGTTCAACGTCCGACATAGTAAGTTAGATGGCGAATCCCTCTAACTTCGGTTGGACATAGACTTGGCAGGTGATGGCGTAGTTAAGGACTGCGGGCCTTATACATGATGTAGATGATAGATGTAAACGTAGATAGAGACGGTGGGCCTTATACGTGTTATAGGAGATAGACGCCAACATAGATAAGGACTGCGGACCTTATACGTAATGTAGATAGGCGTCAGCACAGGAAAGGACTGTGGACCTTATACGTGCTATATTTGTGTTAGCATATGGGAGGACTGCGGACTTCGTACGTGCTATGGTTTAGGTTACAACATAGGGAAGGACTGAGGACCTTGTACGTGTTGTCAATATAGGATGGTACATGGAAGGACTGCGGACCTTGCACGTACCATAACTGGTGAACATAGGTAAGGACTGCGGACCTTTTACGTGTTCACAACCTTGAGTATAGGTATAGACGGCGGACTATGAACGTACTCTCGGTAGACTAGGATTAGTGATTGTAGATATGTATGTAAGTATGATATGTGTATGTATTGTATGTCGCCTGATTAACTAGAACTCACTCAGCGTAGCTTACTTTTAGTATGCACACAGGTGAATATGTTTAATGAGATAGCGTGAGAAGGGCACATGGCATGGATTGAGCGGCTGGCATCTGAAGATAGAAGAAATGGTGTTTTAAATATGTGGTTTTACGTTGTGGTTCAAAAGGAAAGATTGAATGTTTCGTAATAAATGATTGATGTTTTATATTCCGAGAAAGTTTTAATAAACTCTGATTTGTAGAACTGTGTTTATGAGTAAATCCGACGCTAAAGTAGGGCTACCGGGAACGGGGCCTTACAACGTGGCGACACGTGGCGGCAGTGTTGCCACGTGGTGACACGTGGCAGCACATGATGCCACGTATGCCACGTGACACTCGTGTCACGTTGTGTCAGGTACCCCATCGCGATACGCGATGGGGCTCTCCTCTGACTCATCGCGTAGCGCGATGGGTCAGAAAATCAGAATTTTCAATTT
The DNA here is from genome assembly GCF_021521415.1 of Bidens hawaiensis. Classification (NCBI taxonomy): domain Eukaryota; kingdom Viridiplantae; phylum Streptophyta; class Magnoliopsida; order Asterales; family Asteraceae; genus Bidens; species Bidens hawaiensis. The sequence continues at coordinate 76,096 of NW_027494006.1, forward strand.
AAACCCTCAACTTTGGAATTTGGCAATTTTAGTCCCTAGACTTTGGAAAGTTGTTACTTTGAACTCGAAATTTTCATGTTGTTACACTATGCAAACCTCATAACTTTCATAATGTAGCTTAAGTATGATACTAAATTCTGATTAATCTCGAGAATATTTAAGGTATTATAAAGCATAATTAGAAAACAGTTTTTATGGTTATAATAGCTTTAACATTTAAATTTTGTCACTAACACTCATGTTAGTTATTTGTTGATATCAGTAAAGAAACTTATAGAACTAGACTCAACCTATCATGTATTAATTGGAATATTAGGATTAGCAGACTTAAATATCATTAATATACGACTACTGTTTTAGCCAGATATTCTTTTGAATTATGGATAGCCTTGTTACTTATGCCTAATATAATGACATAGTTTTACAATGAGACTTCTCCTTAGAGAACTTAAAGCTGGAAGTAATACTTGGATTTTGTCAATGAACATTAGAATTATCCTCTTTAAGGTTTTAGTGGTAGTAAGTTGAATAACATTTTATGTTCCACTGCCATATTCTTTTCTTTTACATGTGTTGCTTGTGACACCCGGCTAAAAATTAGCCTAAACCGCGACTAATATAATCTCGATTAGTAATAAAATTTCGTCATTATGAGAAAAGTACTCTTTATTAGTGATCTAGAGGTTTCAAAGTCAACAAAAAGTACAAAAATCACCACGTAACGAGCCTAACGTGGAATAACCTCGGGTAACGAGTCAAAAAGTAAATAAATCCTTAAAGAGGCTAAATGATCTCGAAAAATTAAAATACATATTTAAGTAGTTGAGACAACGTATAAATTAATTTTATAAGGCTCGAATCACAAAAAATTTAAAATAAGTGACCAAGTGTCAGTAGACGACCCGGTGAGGACCCAACGTCAACTATTTCCAAAAATTAGCTTCTTAGGCTTGTATTATCAAGAATCCATTTTCGTTCAAAATCTGACAAAAATTATAAGAAACGGGATTCGTTTGATTAGCTAACATTCGTTAGACGTTAAAACATAAACTTAAGATTATTGTTTAAACACCTACTTACTAACCCAAAACCATGTGCCACCACCCATTGTTTTCTCAAAACCAACACCCACACATGTCACTTGTATTGATTACCATAATCATTAATTCATTACCATAACATTTGGAAGGCTTCATTTGTTGACAACACACCCATCCAATGATTGCATCTTTTAGAAGCAATGTGTTGTAACATTCCCATCCACACACCTTTCACCCCAATGATTACCCTAATCATTACCCTTATGTGTTGTCATCACCTACACCATTCATTTTTCAAACCCACTCATTCTTTCTCCCTATATATACATGGCACAAACACACACATACACACACACTCGAAATTCAAATATTAAACACACACATACATAATCATAATCAAGAAATCATGGAGGTTTAAAATCAAGAATAAGATCAAGAAAACTATGAAGAAATTAAGGAACAAGAACACCATTCTCACACCCACTACACTCTCAATCTTATCTTTAGATCTTCAAGAACACAAGTAAGTTTTGTTTATGAGTTGATTTCTTGGGTTAACTATGTTAAATTAGGTGTTCTTGAGTTAAGATTGAGCTTCAAAGTTTGAAATTATGGATGTGGTATGTGTGTATGTATGAACCGTAGGTATGTATGTATGTGTTGGTGGAAAGATTAAACCCACTTACACATGCATACATTCATCTTAAAGATCTACATTGATTGCTAAGTTTGATTAAAAGTATTGTCGGATCTCTTGAATGTTTGTTATAAACTTGAATAAACTTGATATTAGGATTTGATATTAGAATAGATTTTGGATAGATTGTTGAATCGAAAAGTGATATTGGATAACCTAATTGAAAGTAAGATAGGTTGTATGTTAGAATTAATAGTTGGAACTTGAAGATTAACAAAGATTGTTAAAGTTACTAATTAAGGAAACTTTAATCTAAGAAAAGATGAAAATGAGATTTTAATGTGAATAATTATAATAGATGAAATTAATAGGTGATTAATAACAACTTAAAACAAGATAGGATGAGTGATTGAAACTTGGATTAGTTAAACTCATTGTTTAAATAAACAACACATTGCTAACGATAGAAACTTTGTTAAATAGTGAATTAAAAGAATAAAATGGAATAGATTATTTAGGATGTATGAAACCCTATCAAACTAATTGAATGAATTAAACATAGGATTGTATTTAATCCAAGTGGAAGAATTAGATTAATTAGAGTTATCAAAAAATAAAAGTTACTATAAAAAGAAACATTGTTAGTTAAACACTTAGAAAATTCATATTTTATTTATTAATTAATTACTTGAGCTTATACATATATGATATGATGATTTGAACCTGGAAATTTAGGTATTAATATGATATTTGTTCATATAGAAATAACAAGCTTAACTAGAAACAATGTTAAGGTAATCTAAAATACGAACTAGGAACCAAAAAAACTCGATTAAAGTATCTTATGAACATATATAGTCAAAAATGCTATTTATGGTAAATTATATGTTATTATATGTCTGTTTAGTTCATATGATGATTAGTATAGACTTGTGTAATTTATTTGACTAAAATATCATCAATTCGAGGGAGCGGATAACGATTCTTAACGGTAAGCTTGTTGAGTTCACGGTAGTCAATGCACATACGGAACGAACCATCTTTCTTCTTGACAAATAGCACAGATGTGCCCCAAGGAGAAGAAATCGGGCGAATAAAACCCTTGTCCGAAAGTTCTTGGATTTGGCTCGAGAGTTCTTGCATTTCGGAAGGTGCAAGACGATAAAGGGCTTTAGCTACGGGGTTAGCTCCGGGTATAAGTTCGGTCGAAAAATCGGCTTTTTAAGCAAAACCGACACAACTGTTAGGGATTGTTTTAGAACAGCCCCTAAAGTGTTAAAATACCCATGTATAACATAAGTTAATACATTAGAAAAGGACAAGATGATAAAACTTAGTCCTAAACGGTTCGTGTCGTGCAAACCGACATGAAAACGTTAAAAAGTTGCTATTTTAAGAAAATATTAACAAAGAATGAAAATAATATATTTTCACAAGTTAACTTGTAAAACTTGACTAATATTTATGTAACAAGTATTTTTCATAATTTATAAGTTACATTTTAAACGAAAAACCGAATTAACGCATTTTAAGCATAAAACCGACAAAACCGACAAAACCGACGAAACCGTCAAGTTTTGTGAAAAATAAAAGATTAATATGTTCTTGAAAAATTCCAGCAACTGAAACTTAAGTTATTTTATTATATTTTAGTTGTTTATTAATTAATTAATAGCTAACGGAAAACCGAACTATGTGTACTCGCTTATGTGTTTATGTGTTTATGTGAATACTAGAATAAGACTTATAAAATAAAAAGGAGTTTTGTATAAAAACTAAAATCAAGTTTTTATTAACAAAATGTGTTCTAAAATAGGACACGGGACTTTCGGAAATGCTACAAGACAGTGAGTTTCTCTATCGAACCCCCTCGATTTTTAACTGGAAATGTTTCGAAACGATATTTAATTGTGTTTTGGGGAAAAACATATTCTTTATTATATATTATTTTCGTTAATGTTTTTATAAAGGCATTTTATTTTACAAATTGGTGTACAATGCGGGATGAGTCTAGTTGGGATAAGTAACAGTTAACCCTAGAAAGGGGCACAAAAATATCGGTAGATCTATTGGGGTGACGCCCCCCCCCCCCCCACTTCCATTCGCGTTGGGTTAAACGTGGGAATATTTTGAGTATTGTATGTATCGGGTTATCAACTATGATAGTCATACGTAATGTTGTATTCTTTGCTCGTCTACAACAACTCAATTTGTTTTAGAAATAAAATGGCTATTGTTTTGTGATGTAATGACGGTAGATCATTACACACGGACTGGTGATATAATGGCGGTAGACCATTATACACTGGATATTTTGGATATAATTCGGGGTGTAGTGACGATTACACACGAATTGATATCGGATATAATGACAGAAGATCATTATATGGATGTTGTTTTCGACTCATATATATATATATATATATATATATATATATATGGACTATTTTATTATAAAGGGAAACTCACCAACACATCTTGTTGATCGATATTTTAATATGTTTTTCAGGTAATAAATGAAGTATGGAAGCTTCGCGAAGAGCGCGGGAAAATTGTAATGTGTGTTTGAATGAAAAATGTTGAACTTATGTTAAACTTATAAATTGAATAAAAATCGTGTAATATAACACGTGTAATAACTCTGATGGTTAAATAAAGTTCAAATTTCGTTTGAAATATATATTTAAATATAATTGGCTGAAACGGCGTCTGTCACCGCCCGAAAGACTTGGTTAAAGTCTTCCGCTGTTTAAATTAATATTTTCGGGGTGTGACATTGCTAATAAACATACTCGTTTTCCTTCTGTACTTGTGAGTGTTATAATTGATTTTTAAGGCAACAAATTGTAATAATAGAAAATTTTAGTATGTAATGCATAAGAAAAGTGTAATTATTTCCATGTGTGAGCCCTTAACTTTATGGGTCATGGTACTGTACATTTTGATTTATTCGATAATGTCATTTAACCTTATAGTTAGAATTTTCAAGGAACACATGCATCTTATGAGTTATTTTAATTATTTAATAGATATTAGATTAGTTTTAGGAAAAACTAAATCCAGAATAACTCTATTTGATAGCATGAGTTTATTGATTATCATAAGAGACATTATGTTTGACTCATCCCATTTTTTTATGCTCTAGGTTTCTTCTTTATTACTATTATTAGAAGGAGCAACGAGATGGTCATGTCTTGAGAATAATCGCAAGTGTTGGATTCAAAGCCGGTGTTAAAGATTATAAATTGAATTATTATACTCCTGAATATGAAACCAAGGATATTGATATCTTGGCAGCATTTCGAGTAACTCCTCAACCTGGAGTTCCGCCTGAAGAAGCAGGGGCCGCAGTAGCCGCCGAATCTTCTACTGGTACATGGACAACTGTATGGACCGATGAACTTACGAGCCTTGATCGTTACAAAGGCCGATGCTATGGCATCGAGCCTGTTCCTGGAGAAGAAAGTCAATTTATTGCTTATGTAGCTTACCCAATTACTTCTCAATACGATTTCTTTCAAATTCATTAAAATTTCATGTACTGATTCTTGAATACCCATTATGGTAGAATATTCGTGTGAGATTTTCTCAGATTTTGCGTGTGTGATACATGTTCCTTCGATTTCTCCAAGCAAAGCTCTTCACATCGCAATGCCTATTGTGTCTGCTTGACCTTTCATAAGTGGAGACAGAATAAAGCGCCCATATAAAAGACGCTTACTGTCTGCTGCTGATTCAACACACTTCCATTGTAGTGTCCGATTAGATACTGTTATTTTCTCTCGAACCATAATAATATTATTTGATCTGCCTGTAGCTTCGGGAGGTATTCACATTTGGCATATGCCTGCTTTGACCGAGATATTTGGGGATGATTCCGTACTACAGTTCGGTGGAGGAACTTTAGGGCACCCTTGGGGAAATGCACCTGGTGTTGTAGCTAATCGAGTAGCTCTAGAAGCACGTGTACAAGCTCGTAATGAAGGACGCGATCTTGCTATTGAGGGTAATGAAATTATCCGTGAGGCTACGAAATGGAGTCCTGAACTAGCTGCTGCTTGTGAAGTATGGAAGGAGATCAAATTTGAATTCGCTGCAGTGGATACTATTGATTAAATTCCAATCAACGGATACTTTGGATAAGGATAAGAAGATATAACGTTCGTTTGTATGGACCGATGTACTTACGAGCCTTGATCGTTACAAAGTCCGATGCTATGGCATCGAGCCTGTTCCTGGAGAAGAAAGTCAATTTATTGCTTATGTAGCTTACCCATTAGACCTTTTTGAAGAAGGTTCTGTTACTAACATGTTTACTTCCATTGTAGGTAATGTATTTGGGTTCAAAGCCCTGCGTGCTCTACGTCTGGAAGATTTGCGCATTCCTACTGCGTATGTTAAAACTTTCGACGGTCCGCCTCATGGTATCCAAGTTGAGAGAGATAAATTGAACAAGTATGGTCGTCCCCATGCTGTGTATTATCGACAATTTCTACATAAGGCGGTAAGATGATATCTTGAGCAGTTACATATCCAGGGCCCCTGACACAAATAGACGCCTCACAAGTTCCATAGAGATTACTTCTCAATTTTATTTCTTTCAAATTCATTAAAATTTCATGTACTGATTCTTGAATACCCATTATGGTAGAATATTCGTGTGAGATTTTCTCAGATTTTGCGCGTGTGATACATGTTCCTTCGATTTCTCCAAGCAAAGCTCTTCGCATCGCAATGCCTATTGTGTCTGCTTGACCTTTCATAAGTGGAGAGAAGAGCTAAAAGTTAATGAAACTCTTTATGAAGCAAAACAATTTGGGTTTGAGATTAGGGTGGATGATTTGAATGAGATAATTATTTATAGAAGAAAATTATAGTGAATAATGTTATGGGATATTAAAATAATACATATTAAAATTTATGATCATTAGATTAATGAAGGATCATTAATGTGAGGATCATTATATTTTATTGAAGATGTGATATGTCTATTATTAACATCAAACTAATAGACTATAATTAACAGTTCTACTTAAACAAAAAATAAATCACCTTTGGGAAATTTAAAATTTATTTAAGTATATAACACATCACCTTTGGACAGAAGTGAGACAATTATTTTAATTATGCACAAGTTAACTTTGCTGGATATAAATGTAACACATCACATTTGGGCAGAAATGAACATTTAAATCATGTAAGCAAAATTAACAAAGCTTTGTAGTTAGACTTGAATGAGGAGTAGATGTAACACATCACCTTTGGGCTGAAGTGACACATTAAAATTCATTCAAGTAAAGCTTTTATGTTTTGTAAAAGGTTTTTAAGTTTTAAGTATTTACAGAATATTTAATTAGTTAATAATAACCTGTTTAGATTAGAAAAGTTTTGGTTTTTGGTTTTGTAATGAGTTCTCGATTCTAGTAATGAGTTCTCTGTCAAATTATGAGTTCTCGGTTTTTTTTAATTGGGTTTTCGGTTTTTAATAAGTTTTCTGTTTTTAATGGGATCTCGGTTTTAATGAGATTTCGATTTTGATGAAATCTCAGTTTGACCGAGATTTCGATAAGCATTAAAATTCAAAAATTATTTAAGGTAATAATATTTTGGTTCAAATTGTTAAAGATTAATTTTATCTCCAAGATTTGTTTAATTTTGAAATTTATATTCTTAATAATTATTCAGATTTCAAAAAAATCTTTGGAGATTTGTTTTTCAATTATTTTAGGAAAAACACAATCATAATCTAAATTTTAACCAAAATATGTATTATTTTTGAAAAAACTCATGATGAACACGAAGAACATCACCGAAAAACCATAAATTTTAAACAGGTTTTTTAATGTGAAATCGGGTTCTAAAGATTTAAACAGTTTATTTATAAACCGATTTCAGTGAGTACAAGCATAAAAAAATCAAAATTAGGTTTTATCAAGACTTTAGATTCAAGTCTTCCGATTTAAATCCAGATTTAATGGAAAACCATGAAGAACCGTTTAAACAACATCGCTCATGATACCACATGTTGATCAATTTCTCATGGTGATAATGGAAAACATGAATAATATGATAAACCTATAATTATATGTGTATCTGTTTACAGCATGGAGAGTAGTAATCGCAAAAGAGAATGATGTAGATGACATGGTTGTCAGCTTGGTCGAGTTCCCCTTTAGGATGTATAGTTAAGGATGGTGTTAGAGTTCTTGAGAGGAACCCGGTTTAGGAGAGAGGAGGCACACAAATTGTATGTGTGTGAGATTGAGTTATGATGTCATTATTCTCTCTATATATACACTCAAGGGGAAACCCTTTATTAGTTAATTATATGTAATATGGCCCATCAACAATTACCAAACTAATATATAATAAGGTATAGTTAATATTTTAATCTATTATAATATAAATGATTATAATGACCATATATAAATATATATTATTATATATTATTCTTACATGATGTCATCGGGTTTTTAAATAAACAAAATGGATTGATTGTTTGTTGTTTGATTGAATCGACCCAAAATGGAAATCAAACAACAGACCAAGGAGCTATTAATAGATTTAGAAGTGGACCGACTTTAAGCTTATATGCGGTCTAATTCCCATTTCATAATCAAAGGGCTTACGTAGAAAAAAGAAAGGGCGGGGGGTATGATTCTCTTCCCGGTGGGCCCTACTCACCGCTAGAATGCTTGAATGTGGCAGATTCTTCAAGCCAAAGCCACCGCTCAAATTAAGAAAACAAGTTTTTTTAACTCTAGTATACTCGTCGGCCAATGTCTAGTTTGTAAAAACAATTAATTATATTGTTTTAACTATAAAATAAACATTCCATCTAATCATTTTTCTCATATAAAACTTCAAATTCTTTACTTTTGATTTTCCAATAATAGACCCAAACAACTCACAAAACCCATTCCCATAATGAAGGGTACCGACCAACACACGACCCACCTCTTAGTCCTGACATTCTTACGGAACCAGCAAAACGACATATATCGGTATTGGGTTCACAATAATTACTTGATTCATAACCAATGTTTGATTAATAATCTCCATAGCCAATATAACCGAGTCGCAACCCGAGTAAAAACATTTAATAAAATTATTTAATAATATCACTTATGGTGTAGTTATATTATTTATTAGCAAATTAAAGAGTCATTGTGACATGGTTATTTAATAGGAGAGGGATTTGGAAAATCAAAATCTAAACTTTTATTAGAAATTGACACGTAACATCTAATCTATTTATTATAATAGAAGACTACTTAATTTTGTCACTTGTCAATCTCATAGTCTTTCTCATCTTTTTTTCAACTTATTTTTACTATATGGTCCCTTAACTTTAAGCAATTTCAATATATGAATTCAAGTTTATTTTTATTAATGGTAAATTCCAATCGATTCATTCATTAACATTAATGGTGAAATAATTTTTTTTTTTTGCAACATTGAATTTGCAGGCATGTTAGAACAAAATTTTCAAGTCACATGTAATTACAAATTAAAGAAAATAAAGGCGTATTATTGTCTAAGAATTTGGATTTATTTGGTAATAAACTACAAATTGTTTTTAAACTGGTATTCGAGCAATAGTGCATAATATTTTACATAAGATTGGTTTCAGATTTTGATTTAAAATTTTCTCGTATGCATTTGAACCAGGAAAATGTGTACTTTTTTTTAATTTTCTCCGAACATTTTATATAAATATTGCATACATGAAGAATACTGACGGGTGGTCCATTGGACAACCCTTAAGTGATTTAAGACCGTTAATAATCATGCGTTTAAATGATTTATCTTGTTGAATTAGATAACTACGTTTACTTGTATAATTGCATGTAGGAGAAGATAGAAAATGGAATTACGAGAACGTGGACGAAAACGGTGAAGAAAGCAGAGTGTAACGAGAAAGATATGAAGAAAACAAGAAAATGAGAAACGGTCGGGACCGTGGACCATGGTCCAACTGATCAAAAACGACAATTTACACCGTACCGTGGCGTTCTGGAGACCGTGGAGACCACCGTGGGCCACGGTGATAACCGTGGGCCACGATGCGGAGCTGTAAATGCCGAAAATACTTGTTTTTATTCCGTTTTTGGGTATCTTTTCATCTATCTAACACTTTGGACGACCTAGGGGCGATTTTTGGGTCCAAGAACAATTGTTTGGTGATTCCAATTGTTGATTTGGTTCGTATGATTACTATAATCGAAGGGATGATGAACCGGATCATGCTTGGCTAATTCTCTTTGTGTTTTCCCTCGAATTGTAAGGTTTTCTAATTGGATATTGGTTAATCGTTTATGTTATTGGTGAGATAGTATTCTGATCATATGATTATTTTGCTATGGTGATTGTGTGTTTGTTTTGTAATTGTTAGTATGGTATAAATTCGTGTTCTTGTCTATCCGTTCTTGGCCATAGGCAATCGAGATTTAGTAGAAGAGAATTAGGGTTAACAATACTAAACTGATTTTTGAGTGACAACCTTACGTTTTTGTAATCCAAGTACTTAGTCATCTCTTATCACATCCAAACGCATTTTCACGAACTATAATTGTGTAGTTCATCTCATAAGTAAACATTAACTTTATCAACATTGGAAACCTGAAATCGAGAGAGAGCATTTTTTCTTATATTGTTTAAAACTCGTTTATTATTTTAGTTATTTTTGCTAATCAAAACTAAACAACCAACTCTTTGAATTTACTTTTTGCACTCAGTTTAATTTAGATAAATAAAAAAACTACTTGGTAACACAATTTCCACAAATTCCCTGTGTTCGATACCCGCTTATCGCTATCTAATAGTTGTAATCAGTTTATTTTTGAGTGAGTCTTCGACCTCACGTCAAATACCTATTACATAAATCTTGGTGTTTAGTTTTAATTAATGCTTTGACTTTTTTACGTAATATAAAGGGTTTTAGCAATAAAAAAATTAATATTTAGCTTTCAATATTTTCTTTCATAACTCATACCAAAATATTTCAAAACATATATTTTATGACTTGATTTATGTGTTTTTATACATTTAAATATATTTAATTTAATATGCATTATAATACACATTACTTAATTTAAAGCATTCAAATTCAAAATATCAAACCAAAAAATCCATTTCAATCCCACTATTTTCACTTTCTATTAAATCATTTAGCATATAGAAACCTAGATTCATAGAATATCGTTTTTGTTAGGTTTTTACATAATTTTAATATTATATTAACTTATTAATTTTATTTTTATACAAATACAACGGCTTGGGGTTATGTTAGTGTTTTCTGTTGGTTATTACATAATTAAAGTGTTTATTATGGTCTAAATTTTAAAAAATTATAGTTATAACATTTAATATTCAAATATGTTGTAAAAATTCATTAAGATTCACACCTTAATTATAATGTAACTTAATAGAAATATTTATTATTTTTCTTATATTTGTAATGATCATGTTCCTCATTACATTTCAAGGATATTCCATTTTCATATTAATTGTAAAAAAATAGTTAATCAGGTTAAAAATCATTTACCATGCTTTCATAAAATCGGAAATCTTTGCTTATTATTAATTTCGTTTTTCTTTATAAGTTGTTAATATATATATATATATATATATATATATATATATATATTGATTAATTAAGTATTCCAACATCTTTCCATAATATGCTGCTTGAGTATACAACTTTTAATTGTAGAATATAAAATCAACTAAAAATTTGTCATACACTGAATATTAATGACAACAAATTTATCATGATCAATCAGTTTCAGATTCTAAAGGTTTAAAGGATGATCATCAAAGTTCAGGAAATCTATTTTTTGGATAATCATGAACTGATGATCTCAAATGACATAATATTAATTGTTTAAAATGTAAGATATTTTATGTGTATGCGTATTTTTTTTGTTAGTTTCATGGATATATTTATCATTGTTTAGGGTTGGTAATTTGGTATGTACTTGAAAAAACCTTATTTGTCACACGGGTAACTATATGTGGCTACATCAATAGTTACAAGCAAACTTATATGTTACCTTATCAAGAATTACAAGCAAACATGGACTAAAGATTTTTATTTTTGATAAAACAGTGTATACCCACCAATACAACAAATGTAGTGAAAAAGGAAATTTTTACTTATTTATAACATATTTGTGTAACCTTATTTATATAATTTTTACAATTTTAATGCAAATTGTAATTGTATTGATAATATATCATCATTTTGTTAACTGAATTTTACTTAATAGCTAGAGCCTAGAGTTTAAAATTTTCATCAATTACCCATGTAATACACGTGACTCAAACTAGTATTTAATATGAGAGAGTAAACACCCATGAGAGCTTGCACAAACATATCAAATATAAAAAAACTAGCTTTTGAACTTGTGTATTACACGGGATTTGTCAAATAATAAAAATAAATTAGATCCTTTATATCAATTGTGATTCTCAAAATATTTATAAATTAATTTAATGTAGATTTAATGGAAAAAAACAAATAGGTGGTTAACAAAAAATACTAAAATAGCATGGTTTAATGGAAAAGTCAAGAAATTTTTAAAAAAAAGTACTAAAGTTGTGTAATTGGTCAAACATCTAGTATGAAAATGAAACTTAATTCAATAATGAATAAATCCACATTATGTTATAACCCACTTGACAAAATGGTTTTGACCCATGACCTATAAATAGCTAGAATGAGATGAGAGATTAGGAATTAAAAGAAATGTAGGCTTGACACCTAAAATTCAATATTTTCTTTTATTAGTATTGTAAGATGTTAACCGGTCAAAGTTATTGAGCCAACTAATTAAAATATGTCTTATTCAAGATATACAGGCAACAAGATGAAATACCAAATTTGAAGATTCTCTGGATAGTTAAATATGTTGAATGATGGATTAGCAATAACCGTCCAAGTTTCACTACTTGATCTTTGTTAAGATGGACCACAACATGCTTTGAATAATAACTAGTAGTATACACGTATGATGTTGTAGTGACGACAATATGTTTAAACAGATTTTTAGCAATTACAATCTTTTAAACATAAGGTATGATACGGTTTTTTCAAAAATTGAATGTTGCCTTTTGTAGGTTACAATTATTATACGAATCATAAAAACCAAGTTTTATATGATGGAAACTCATTTTGCTGAGCATTTTGACCTGAACCAATCTACTATGGTAGTCATGGTTATTTGGGAAGTCTTTTGAAACTTTCATGCACGACCAAAGATTTAATGTTCACCCATAGGCAAAATTGATACCCAAATTCGTTTTACTATAATTATTATGACACAAACCAAAACCTATTTTTTTAAAAAGATGAATCGAACTCATCATGCTTATAACATGTTTTAACCAGAATCAAAGTTGATAATTTATTTTTAATGTCCCAAACTCATTTTACTAATTACCCATCTTAATCTGAACAAAACTTGATTTTTTTTATAATGACTTAAACATGTTTGGCTTACATCCCATCATAATTCGAACGCATTTTAACATATCAAAGTCCTCGATCGTTAACCCGAAAAAATAAAAATATTAAAAAAATAATTGAAACTTATTTTGCTTGGCATTTTGACATGAACCAAATCTACTATGTTAGTTACGCTTATTTGGGAGTCTTTTGAAACCTCAAGAAACGACCAAATATTAAATGTCAACCCAGAGCCAAAATTGATATGTTCTTAAAGGAAAATTGGATTTTAATAATCCCAACTTAATGCAGTTGGCCGATCATAATCCCAACTTTGAAAATATTGTCACTGGTCCCAACTTTCACACTATTTGTTTTCATTGAACCTCCGTTAAAAAAATTTTAACGACGTTAAGTTTTTTTCAAATTTCAAATTGATGTTTTAGGCTTTTGATCGGAATGAGAATACGAATCGATTGATGTAAAACTTAACTCGAAACGGTGCTTCAAACAACTTCATTATTTGTTAATTAAGAGTTTAAACACGGGAATTAAAGCATCTTTTAGTCGTTTGTACAACCATTTGGAGGTAAGTTTTACATCAATCAAATTGTATCCTCATTCCGATCAAAAACCCCAAAATATCAGTTTGAAATTTAAAAAACTTAACATCGTTAAATTTTTTTTAATGAAGGTTCAATGAAAACAATAGTGTGAAAGTTGGGACCGGTGACAGCTATTTTTAAAGTTAGGATTATTATCGGCCAACTGCATTAAGTTGTGATTATTAAAATCCAATTTGTCTTTCTTATAACCTGGATTTATTTTGCATATAATTATTTTGATGCAAAGAAAAACCGTTTTTTAATATGAATCGAACTCATTATGCTTATAACATGTTTTAACCAAAACCAAAAATGACAACTTTTTTTTTCTTAAATGACTCAAACTCATTTTACTTATTGCCTGTTTTGCCTAACCAAGATTTTTTTAAACTTTTTTCTTTTAATGACCTAAACTCATTTGGTTTACATCCAATTATAACTTGAAGACGTTTTGACCTGCCAAAGTCCTCAATCTTTGACCCGTAACAATAAAAGTATTTTAAAGAAAATGATCAAAACTCATTTTGATGGCATTTTGACTTTAACCAAAATTGGTAAAAAAATTTTAAAATGACATGAAATCATTTTGGTTATAAGTTTATAACATGCGCACCAATATTCTTACATTGGAACGTCGACAAAAATAAACACGTCGTGATTGTATGTTTGAAATTTATTAAAACGTATTATATTTAAAGATATAAATAAAAAAAGAAAAAAAAATATGTGGGTAAACTTAAGGGGATGGAAGAGTAATTATTTGTTAAATTTACAGAAGTTAAGTATAGTTGAAGGGTTGAATTTGTAATTATATTTTAGGTTCATAATTGCATATTTAAGTTGTACTCTTATGTTTAATTGACATGTACATTATAATCAACACCTCAAAATGAAATAAAATTTACATTGAAACGTCAACAAAAATAAGCATATTGTAACGGTAAGTTCGTTTTTGTTTAAAACACAGTATATCAAAAAATATTGAAGAAATAAAAAAATTACATGAATTTGTCAATTTAATGAGTTTATGTGTAAGTACTTTACAAATTAACAAAGTTGTATTGAAGTTGAATGATCATTTTTGTAACTATTTTCGAAAGTAAACATTCTTAACAGATGTTAAAAATACTATATTGCCCTCAAATTTTCAAAATTTTATACATTAATGATTTTATTTTATGCAATAGTGATTGTACCTCTTAAAATTTAAAAAGTCATTTACTCATTTTTATATATAGATATAGATATAAATAAGCATGTGAAGTTGCACGAGTAATATTTATAAAAAACAAGGTTTTGGACCCGCGCTTCGCTGCGGAGGCGTGTACTTGAGAGAAAACAGCCAGCACTGATGAAACATTAACTCCTTTGCATTGAAAAGTTAAAGACGACGAAAACTAACTCAAGGATAAAGACGACGAAAATAAACAATTCCTTGAAGATTTTGTATTTAAACTTTTGTAATTTGTGAAATTAAACAACTTTATACCATATTTAATATCTTGTAAAAATAAAATTTTGCAATTTGCGGATATGTAACATATTTAGCAAACATACACGCAAATTTCAAGATTATAACAAACACAATCTCAATGAAACTATCCTATAGAATATATATAAAAAAAAACTAATTTTGCTACACTCAATAAAGCCACCACGGCTCACCCGCCACCACCGGTTCTAAACTGTAAAACCGAAAAGGATAGGCAATAAGCTCAGATACATAATCATCATAGCCGCATTCAACTAAACCGACTGAAGAAACACTAATCGACCCCGGGCGGATTACGGATAATCTGGGGGTTAAATAGATGTTTCCCACGAGGGGTTAGGTCCGGCAAAGATGGTTCTTCTGATGACCTGCAAAACAGACACCGTTAGCTCGTCACTGAGAAGGGGGGTACCTCCTTGTGACCACCCTCCGGCGTGAGAATCAGACTAGATTGCTCTTGAATATAAGTGTATATTAAGAGAATGACTAGAGCAGATATCAGGTAATATATCAAGATATGAGATATGAGATAAGATACAAGATGATCATACCATTCCAAGGTGTTGGAGTATTTATAGCCGAAGGTAGGTTTCCAAGAAGGTACAGCCGGCTGAATAGTGTTCCTGTTCTGCCAACTGTGGGCTACGCACATGCCATGCTGGGGGTTGGTGGATAGGCAGCGACTGATAGTGACCAGGCCGGCTGTGTACTATTCCTGTTCCACCAACTGCAGGCCATGCACGTCCTCCAACAGGTTGGTGAGTAGGCAGCGGCTAATAGTGACATACAGTACAAGAGCGTGCTGCTCGTCATACTGTTGTCAGTGAGCTGTCGTATCCTTGGTCAGATCTTTTGTCCATACCTCGTCAGGCACAGTACAAAAGATCCTCTAGTATCGTACGGACTGGCTCATTTGGGCGGGAGTTCTCCCGGCTTTGTGCGGGAGTGTTCCCGGCTTGCTCACTCCTTCTTCAGGTGACATTACTGAATTATTATTAAGAGTTAAGTGCCTTGTGCGTGTAGCTTTGCTGCGCAGGTAGCCTTCCCTGATGGCTTGTATCCGCAGCTGCGGGAACAGGCGGAATACTTCACCATTGGGAGGCTTTTCCTGCGGGAACAGCTTGCGTACTGCGCGTAAGGACGTCACGTCTCTGAGCATGGTGGGTCCTACGGATCCAGTTGGTTTCTGCGCAGACGTCCCTCTTAATGGTGAGTCTTGCGGGTCCAACTGGGCTCTGCTGGGACCTACCTCTTCAAGTCCCCCCAGTCCAATGTTCTTCTCATGAATTTAATAAGTGAGGTGAACTTTTGGACTTTAAGCAAAGGGTTTTGAAAAGGGTTTAGTTTTAAGGTTTTCCATGGGGATTCTTCCCGCGGAAGTCCTGATGTCACGTGCAGAAATTCCCGACTTTCCTGCTTGATCTTTGGGTATGATGCGGGTAGGTCTGTAACCTCCTCGCAAGTCAGGAGCGTTGAGTCCCGTTTGTGTAGATTCTCCCTGAGGTTTTGGTAGTTTTGAACATAGTGATCAATTATATTTAAACAACCAATTCCATCTTGGAGCTTCAAACAATCTAGTTCTCGACGTTCCCGCTATGCGGGGATGTTATTCCCGTTTCCGCAAGCATGGCCCGGAAGATCCTTCTTGGTTTCAATTCCCTGCTAAGTGCTAGGTATGTGAAGGGTTTCGCCTTGACACTGTACCCGCACTCGTCTTATAGTTACTTTACTTCCAAGGTATTCCTGGCTTCAATTCCCTGCGGGTGCTTAGTATGTGAAGGATTTTTCCTTGACACTGTACTCGCACCCGTCTTATGGTTACTTGGTTGCCGAGGTATTCTTGGCTTCAATTCCCTGGAGGTGCTAAGTATGTGAAGGGTTTTGCCTTAACACTGTACTCGCACCTGTCTTATAGTTACTTGGTTGCCAAGGTAAGGGGTATTTTCCCGCTTACTTTTGAATCTTTTTGAAATTCGAAGAGTTGGTGAAAGGATTAGAACAGTCCAAACTGTTGAAACGTCGTCCGACGGTTTCTTCTGACAGTGTCAGGACGTGCAGGAAGTTATGGCGACGTGACAGTATATGGTCATTCCAGGCGATTTTTCGGGCGCGTGGCCGCGAAATTAATGGCACGCGTCCTTTCAACAGCTGTTGCCAGCTTGCTCTTTGCCACGTGTCATAGTTTCATTGCACCTGCGATTTCTCTCTCTTCCGCATTAAATTCATCGCATTTATTGCGATGAGTATATAAAGGGGGAGAGGGTCCTTTGTAATCCACACTTTCACTTCTATCTTCTCCTTCTAAGCGATTTCCGGCGAATATTCTCTGAAATCGTTGCCTTTCATCCTTCCAGAATGTCTTCTTTTGCCGAGGAGTCTGACGTGTTCGTCGAGAATCCGTCGTCCACTTCCGATAAGGATGACAAGAGTACTGCTGGCGAGTGCCAGTGTGCTTTTCCGGCCGACCTCTATCAGTACGTCGTCCGGAAGTTCATGCTCGAGCCGTTCGAGCCTGAGTTTCCGGAGGCACACCAGACGGTGTACGATGCCCCCAAGGGCAAGATAGGGGTGTACGCTGCATTCTTCGTTTATGGGAATCTCAGGTTCCCATTGACGAAGTTTGTATACCGTGTCTTGGAGAGGCACGGTGTGCATCTGACGGAGGTACACCCGATGGCGATCGCCAAGATCCGCCACTTTGAGTGGGTGTGCCTTATTCTGGGCGTGGAGCCCCATGTAGATCGGTTGATGATCTTCTACTCCTGGAGGTGCATCCAGGGGTGGTACACCTTGGTCAATCGGATCAAGGGTTTGAAGATCTGCGCCACCGAGCGCAGTCTTCGGTCGTGGAAGCGGGAGTTTTTTTATATCTTCGCTCGCGTCGTCCCCCTTGCGATGACGTTTAAGAATGGGAGAGCACTCCCCGCCCTTCACGCCCTCAACTACCAGGAGGCGGAGTGGTTCGCCAAGATCTCCCGGGTCCAGACTCCGGTGTACCGCTTTGCGGAGTCCGGGATGGTGATGCTCGGGATGAGCCGGGTGTGGAAGGAGGCGTCACAGGTTCCCATCGTCCTCGAATATGGTTTGAACTCTGTCCCTTACGGTATGCTCTGTCTTCTTTGTTGATATAGGTTTTTCTTCTAACTGTTTCTTTTTTTATTTCAGAGGGAAACGACTTGCAGTCGCTCCTGCATCCGCGGGAGGCTGATGGTCCCGCTCGGATGGGTACTCGTGCTCTCGATGAGAACGAGCTGCCCATCTTGGAGCAAACCAGGGATCGGTTTGCGGAGGTCTACCCGCCAGGCCACCCCATTCTGAGCGCCACGCGGCCAGGTAAGGAGTTATTCAACCCTCGACCTCTCAATGCTGAAACCTCTGCTGGAATTCCTCTAATCTTGTCATCTTCTGATGAGGAATCCGCAGATGGTCCTCCGTTGCTGCGGAAAAAGAAGGCCACTGGCGCGAAGGGCAAGGCGAAGGTTGCCTCCACCGCCGATCCGGTTGTCCGGTCTGACTCGGAAACCCAGAGCGAGGAGGCGGCGGGGAACCCTGGTGGTAGTGAGACCACTGTTCCGGAGGTTGAGACGGCTGTCACCTCCGGGCAGCCCAGTGTGACGTTGAGCGGCGTGAAGAGGCCGGCTCCATCGGGTTCGTCCCCGCCTGTCAGAACCTTTAGGCTCAAGAAAACCCGTAAGTATAATCTTCCTTTACTTTAACTGCATAGCTTTCCACCATTATACTTATATCTTCTTTGTGCAGGCGTGGATGCTACCGCATTCCAGGGTGGAGCGGGGAGGAGCACCTCCGGACCCATGACGGTAGGTTTGGTCAACCTACCTGAGGCGATGACCCAGGCGTCTGCGCCTGCTTCAGTTGGTTCAGTTGCTCACCCGGTTGACCCAACTGTTCCAACTGTGATGACATCTCCGCCGGCTGTCAGTGCCATATTTACTGATTCCTTCACTGAGCCGGCGGTGAATGTTACAGTGGATTCTTCCGCAGCCGCGGCCGCGGTTGTGAGTTCACCTCCGGTGAGTTCACCTCCGCCGGTTTCTACCACGGCGGCCTCCGCTATGCCTCCTCCGGCGCCCGCGACTACGGCCGGTCCTTCAGGTATGTCCGGGGTTGGGGCGTCAAGCCAATCTTTGCCTCCTTCCCATCTGCCTGACCTCTTGGATGGATATCCGCTAGGTTCGGGTGATGGGTTTGGCGGCTACAGGCCTGTCGTCGACCCTACAGGTGCGTAGGGTTATTTTGGCCTTTATTTTATATACATATATATACACATATATATATCATCTTTTCCTAACTGCTTTTTGCTTTTGCAGTGTCGGATTCCAATGAAGTGTATGTTCCATGATGGAACATCCGCTGAGGAACAACCCTTCGGACGCCTGTAGAATGCGTCGAATGGGCGCGCCACGCCGCCCCCGCTGGTGCGCTGGGGGAGGCCATGTCCAGCTACCAGGAGGGTAGGCTGTCGAATGAACTGCGGATTCTCCTTGCCCGGATGCAGCCGCGCGTCGAGTTACTTTGTCGTGAAAACGACAAGTTAAAGACGGCGCGTAGCCTGGAAGTGGCTCAGGCGTGGGCCATCCGGGAGGAGAACAAGAGGCTTGCCGCAGTGGCTGCGGAAAAGGAGAAGGCCTTCCAGGCCCTTGAAGTTGAAGTTCAGGCCCGTCTCGAGGCCCGTTCCAAGGCTGCCCAAGCTGTTAATGAACAGCTTCGGTTGGCTAAGGAAACTGTACGGAACGCAACTGAGAGGGCCACCAAGGCTGAAGCTGTTGCTGAGCCTCTACGCATTGAGAATGAGGAGCTTAAAGCCAAGCTAGAGAGGCTCCAGCAGGCTCATGATGCCTTGGCTATGGAAGACGCCAAGAAGCTCCAAGAGATCTTGGACCAGAGGGGCGTGCTTGACCACACTGAGCGGAAGCTAAAGGGCGTTGAAGAGGCTGCTGCTAAGGAAGTGTTGCTCGCCAACCTTCACAAAAGTGAAGCCGAACGCGCCCGTAACCAAGCTCAAGCCGCCCTCCAGGAGGCTCTGGTTGCCAAGGAATGGCTTCTTCGAGAAGCGTTGTCTCAGGTATGCGTAATTTCATAATATCTTTACGCTTTTCTTTGTAAATAGAAAAGGTTTTGATACTTGTATTTTTTTTTGTAGGTTGTGCATCGAGTCTTCACGGACACATCATACGACGATTCCATGAGCGCAGCCCTCAACGCTTCTCATGAGGATGGGGAAAAGGCCGGCTTCCTGCTTGGTCTAGGGTTCGTTGAGAAAGGCATCCCGCCTTCCAACTTCCCTTTATATGATGTGGATACTGAAGCTGCGTATGACCAAGCAGTGAACCAGTATGCCGCCTTCCCGCATCCGGTGGTGGAGAAGGTGAACGAAGTTGCTGCTGCTGATGATGGGCTAGCCATTCTAAAGACCTTCCTTGAACCGCCAAAGCCAACTGATGGTGCGGGTACAAGTGGGTTTGGAGGGAGTGGTCCTGAAGCTTGAACCTTAAGATCCCTTCCCACTGTTAGGATAGGTTTACATTGTATAGATTTATATTCTTGTAGGCGGGTAATTACCCGGCCATTCTTGTAATGAATTATTATGAAATATAAATCTTTGTGCAGGTAAGACCGCTACTTTCACTGGATGACTTGCTTTATAAACGTTATATGACTTGCTCATGCATACTTTAGTTTAAATTAGCAACTTTCCAAGTGTTTAGAATAAGTTAACCTTTGAGCGTGGTAGATAATAGGTTGAAGTTTTTCTTCCTCCTTCGTGATTGTGCGGGTAAGACCGTCACTTGCACATAGTAGGATGGCTACACTTTACCTATATCTGACCTGCGTGGAGGTTTTCCTCATCTTTTCGTTAGAAATTTTCTAAGTGTTTAGAATAAGTTAACCTTTGAACGTGGTAGATAATAGGTTGAAGTTTTGCTTCCTCCTTCGTGATTGTGCGGGTAAAACCGTCACTTGCACTTGGTAGGATGGCTAAACTTCACCTATATCTGACCTGCGTGGAGGTTTTCCTCATCCTTCCGTTAGAAATTTTCTAAGTATTTTGAATAGGTTAACCGTTCGACGCGTGGTTGTCAATAGGTTAGTTCGGTTTCTTCTATCATGATTTGTGCGGTTAGGACCGGCACTTTCATTTAGTGGGATCACCAAACTTTACCTATGACTGACCTGCGTGAAGGTTTGCCGTTTTTTGTGTTTATGCAGGTTTTGCCGCCGTCCACACGCAACGATTTCTTTACACTTAATTATGCGGTGAAAACCGGCATCAGTGTTTTGAATAAATTAACCGTTCGACGCGCGGTTGTCAATAGGTTAGTTCGGTTTCCTCTATCATGATTTGTGCGGTTAGGACCGGCTCTTTCATTTAGTGGGATGACCAAACTTTACCTATGACTGACCTGCGTGAAGGTTTGCCGTTTTTTGTGTTTATGCGGGTTTTGCCGCCTTCCACAAGTAACGACTTTCCCACTTATGTATGCGGTGAAGACCGGCATATCAGTGTGGAAAGTTCATAAGTATAAATGTAAGATCATCAGCATCAATGTTCTAAGGAGAATCATTTCCATTAGAAGTGGCTCTGGGCCTTTTCTTTACAAGTTTGGAATTGATCTACATGCAAACTGTGTAATTGAGCTCCCTTCCATGTTGTTGGGATGGGAGTGCCATCGAGCCGATATGCACCTGGTTCGGGATCTCGTTGCTTACGTAGTATGTAGTCTCCAACATTGAAGCTGCAATTTTATTCGTGTTTTCCCCAACTGGGGTTCTACACGCATCAGCCTGCTCAGCGTTCGTTACGCCACGAGGTGCGCGAGCGTCCCATCTCTAACAAATGCTTCGACGATGTCCTTCACGTCTGTGCATTCTTCAGTGTTGTGGCCTTTTGTCCTGTGAAAGTCACAGTATTTGCTCCGATCAGCATTGTGACGATGTCGGATTATTGGAGCCTTTGGCCATGGGAGCTCCTCAGTGGCGAATATCTCGGTGACGCTTTTGGTGAGTGGCGTCCATCTGGAGTTCTGGTTCGACTGTACGTTATCCCTTCCGCCTAACCGATGTTGCAAGCCGGATGAGGTGTCAAAGTTTACCCTTGACTGCCAAATGCCTAGCTTCCGCTTTTTGTTTAGTCGGGCGGTAAGGACGTTGTCTTCTCTTGTTTTCTGGGTGTAGAGGTTTGTGCTCTGGGGGAGATCTCTACCCAGTTGCTTCTCCGTTTCCGCAAAGCGTTTAGCTGCTGTCATGATGGCATCCCATGTGGATGGCATGCCATCTTTACCCGTTAAGGTGCGGATGAGCTCTGGGTCATTCGCGCCCTGGATGAAAGCAGCGCGAACAAGATCTTCGCTAATATTACCCAGACTTAGCTTCTTTGAGTTGAAGCGAGTGATGAAGTCTGGCAAAGATTCATCTTCCTCTCGAATGCAATTGAGGATTGTCCATTGCTCTTCGGTATACTTTCTTTGTTGGCTGAAGTGTTGGCTAAACTTCTGCTGGAAGTCTGCCCAATCGTAGATGTGGTGGACCGGTAGACGATCGAACCACGCTCTAGCTGCCCCAACAAGCGTCATTTGGAACATGTAACACCACGTAGGTTCCGTCCAACTACTGACGGTTGCCCCCGCTATGAACCTGTTCAAATGATCGTCTGGATCAGATATACCATCGTAAGTGCCGATGTTGGACATCTGTTTGGCACTTTTCGGGGCGATTGCTTCCGCAATGTCCCTTGCAAATTTGGACGTTCCCGCCTTTGCAGCAGTTGGTGTAAATGTTTTGGAGAAGTCACGTGGGTTTCCACCCGCGTTTTTTGGTTTGAAGGTTTCTCCAAAATGCCTTCTCGGTTGGGAGTCCGTTTCCTTACGCTTCCCTTTCGCCCTATGACGAGGGTTTGCGTCACTATCGGATTCCTCCGAATCATCGTCCAAGTACTCTCCGAATTCATCAGCCTGTTGGAGTGAACGTAAGCGTTCATCCAACTCAGCTTGGAATTCTTTTTGACGTTCTTCCGCCCACGCTTTAACTTCATCGAGTGTTTGGCGGGGGAGCCTCGTTCGTTGTCTCTCTAAATGGGTATCGGTGAATCCCAGTGAGAGATTATTTACTGCACTTGCCCCAGCTCGGGTAACTGGGGTAGTGTTCGTAAATTTTACTGCACTTGCCCCGGTTTGGGTAACCGGGGTAGTGTTCGTAAAAACTGTATAGTCGCCGGTATTCACCCCAGTAGCTGGGGTTATGGTTACCGGGGTTTCTTTAACCATCTTTCCAGAAGTTTTGAGAAAACTGAAAAAGAATTAAGTTCTAGCTTTTATGCACGGATGGCGCCAATGAAGAAACACTAATCGACCCCGGGCGGATTACGGATAATCTGGGGGTTAAATAGATGTTTCCCACGAGGGGTTAGGTCCGGCAAAGATGGTTCTTCTGATGACCTGCAAAACAGACACCGTGAGCTCGTCACTGAGAAGGGGGGGTACCTCCTTGTGACCACCCTCCGGCGTGAGAATCAGACTAGATTGCTCTTGAATATAAGTGTATATTAAGAGAATGACTAGAGCAGATATCAGGTAATATATCAAGATA
This sequence comes from Bidens hawaiensis, assembly GCF_021521415.1. Classification (NCBI taxonomy): domain Eukaryota; kingdom Viridiplantae; phylum Streptophyta; class Magnoliopsida; order Asterales; family Asteraceae; genus Bidens; species Bidens hawaiensis. Next base: position 99,923 of record NW_027494006.1, read on the forward strand.
TGAGATATGAGATAAGATACAAGATGATCATACCATTCCAAGGTGTTGGAGTATTTATAGCCGAAGGTAGGTTTCCAAGAAGGTACAGCCGGCTGAATAGTGTTCCTGTTCTGCCAACTATGGGCTACGCACATGCCATGCTGGGGGTTGGTGGATAGGCAGCGGCTGATAGTGACCAGGCCGGCTGTGTACTATTCCTGTTCCACCAACTGCAGGCCATGCACGTCCTCCGACAGGTTGGTGAGTAGGCAGCGGCTAATAGTGACATACAGTACAAGAGCGTGCTGCTCGTCATACTGTTGTCAGTGAGCTGTCGTATCCTTAGTCAGATCTTTTGTCCATACCTCGTCAGGTACAGTACAAAAGATCCTCCAGTATCGTACGGACTGGCTCATTTGGGCGGGAGTTCTCCCGGCTTTGTGCGGGAGTGTTCCCGGCTTGCTCACTCCTTCTTCAGGTGACATTTCTGAATTATTATTAAGAGTTAAGTGCCTTGTGCGTGTAGCTTTGCTGCGCAGGTAGCCTTCCCTGATGGCTTGTATCCGCAGCTGCGGGAACAGGCGGAATACTTCACCATTGGGAGGCTTTTCCTGCGGGAACAGCTTGCGTACTGCGCGTAAGGACGTCACGTCTCTGAGCATGGTGGGTCCTGCGGATCCAGTTGGTTTCTGCGCAGACGTCCCTCTTAATGGTGAGTCTTGCGGGTCCAACTGGGCTCTGCTGGGACCTACCTCTTCACCGACAAAGATCACGACTCGTAATCAGCAACCATAACTGGCCGTCGTCAACAATAATCCACCACCACCAAGAGTTTCGAATCTAAACCCGACAACATTGGACCGATTATCATTATCATGCACATGATCATAATAGTTGTAGCCATTCTAAACGACAAAAACACAGACTAACAATTGGCTTAAATTTTTTTTAGGTGGTGCACTTCTTTTATATGCTTAAATTTCATAGAGTCAGTCGGGTATAAAAAATTCCGAGTCGGTTCGATGGTTCGGGCAAAGCTCATTACATAATAAAAATACGTTAAAATGATAAAAAAGACACTGTCATTGAAGTGTCTTAATTTACCACTAAAATTTGTTAGAGGAAATCATGTCCGGTTGGTTGACACGTACCTCTAAATAGATATGCCCGTCTAATTTCATCTTTTTGACTTGGGTGATAAGATGAAATGGTTTGTCTTTCGGAAGGATCCCATGAAAGATCATCCAAATTTATTTTGACGATTTACTACTTGAAAATGATGATCTAAGGTTCGATGTTTCACTTTGGAAATATCTCTTGATATTCATAATACCTACAAATCAACAATTACAAACTAACAAATAAAAAACTAAGAAACTAACAAAATCTAACGAACTAACAAATTAAAACCAACAATCTAACTAATTAAAACCAAAGTAACAATAAAAAACAATTAACAAGAAGTCAAGAACACTTAAAAATAAAGCAACAATTTAACAAATGGATGTAAACATTACCCAGTTTCATAAATGCAATGTTGTTGTAAATGACAACTAAAGATGATCAGTTTATAGAAAACTTTCTAAGAAGCATTTGAACACCTTGTAAGCATAATTGTAACAATAAAAAAAACATTTATTCATCTCTATCTACCACCCAATTAGGAAGATTTAAGAGCTGAATGCGAGAGTTAAACAACCAAACCACTTATTAACACAACCACAGACCATATAAGACAATAGACGAAATCAAAGATCCCAAAAATTATTTCAACATATCGATAGGAATTGGGAAAGAACATGGAAGATCGAACATACCTTCAAAGTGGGAAGAAGAGAACGGCTGAATGGGGTTGATGTTGTGTTTGAAGAGAGGCCATGGAAGACTGAAGAGGCGCCAAATCTTTTGTTGTGTTTTAGTGTTTTAATAAAACCCTAATTGATATAAGGTGAGTTAGTAAAAAAAATTAAATTAGCCTTCAACCGAAATAGAACCTGCGACCTTCAGGTAACAATAAAAACACCTTACCGGCTGAACTAGCACTTCAATCAGTTATAGAGTGGTTCCTTTCCTATTTATAGGGTGGTTCCTATAATATGTTCTATATATAATTAAACTATTATTTCGAAACTCGGGTGGTTCCGCGGAACCACCCACTTATACTAGAGATCCGCCCCTGACCATAGGCGTCGTCGAACTACCGGTGAAGAGATCTGTAGTCTACAGCGGTGGCGTACCGGAGAAGGGCGGTGCACGAAGGGTTCTGAATCGGAACACGACGACGGAAACATGTGATTATTTATATAACAAAGACGAAGTCGAACACGGTGACGACCAGTTAGCCACCACACCACCGCCATAGACCGTTCAGAGCCACCACGTCGTTGCCACCAAGGGTTCCGAGTCGGAACCCGACAACAACCGATGATGTCGCAGACATATGAATATGATTATACCGGCGACATGGAGTGTGACATTCATGGAGGAAAGAAACTGAGGAGAGAAGAAGATGACATGAGAAGATGAAGATGAGTAAATGTGTCTAGTGAATGGTTAAAACAATTATGTGGTAGAAATGAAAGTTCATATACACGTGTATGGCCATAAGTTGAAGTTTCATGAATAGTACTTCTAGTGAGAGGGTAAAACGTTGAAGTTTTGTCCTTTATAATATTATGAAATGAGTTCTTTATCAAAATGACTTTCATAAGAATTTTCATTTTACTATCAGTGTTTTACATTATCATATATTAAGTTTTTCAGATAATCACCTAATATGCAAGAAAAAACTTAACATCCCTTAGTCTAAAATACAAAAAGCTAAGAAGAAAATCTATATAAATGGCACTACCGCAGTGACTGAAAGTCGTTTCAATAAATGACTCATCTCATAATATTATATATTACAAATGAAAAAAAATTGTAATTTAGCATAAATGATTTATGAAATAATTATGTACTTTAGTTTATCATTGATAAATACATTCTTAGTGAATCCACTTATTTAGTTTATTAATGTAGGTCCATAGTCCAAATATATGAATGGTTTTCACGCTCTTGTTTCTCTAAAAAGGTTGCTCATATTAAAATTTTGGTTTTGGCAAGATATATGTTGAGTCGCCCATTTCTATGCGCACCGTTGGCCCATATTTATATGTTGCTCATATTAAAAGTGTTAACAAATAACCATTTGCTATTTGAATCAGAATTGATGTTTGTAAAACAGCCATTTTTTAGTTATTTGCAATTCATTAAAAAGTAGTGTTTATAATGAAATGGTAGATAAACGAGCTGCAAGCTGCACCGTTAGCCCCTTTTTAGATAGCAAAACAAAGTTGCTTAAGAACTATGTATTAAAAGGAGGTACTAATAGTAGTTGATGTGAATATGTGATCATTTATTTTAAAATAAATAACGTTTCAATTGGGCCGAATAGTTTCATGGAATTTTGGGCCGGACATACTCGATCAGTCATATTTTTACATTTCAATATATAAGTATGTTGTCTGAACCAAAACTAGTATGGATGTTTCCATGTTGGTTACCTCCAATGTGAATATACAACTTTTCTAATAATAACTTACAAGATCATCGATAATTCTTATTGGAACCTTGAGATCATCTAATCGTTTAAATCTAAGAATATATTATACTTGTCTTTATTTTGTAACTTACTATAAAACTTCTATTTATCGTATGTATCATATTATTTGTTTATCATTAAAAGAACACAACCGGAAATCGGAAGCGCTAATACAAGTACCCAGTAATAGAGCTTAAGCCAACACAATTGTTGGTTAGAACTTTTATAAGAACATACACCATGTGATTTGTCTTATTATAAATACTCAAATTAAAGACATAAATGTTGTTTTAAGGATTCTCGGGGTATTGAAACATGTTGAATGATGGATTAACAATGCTGAACCCACCATCAATAAATAGATTTTGTCCACTAATATACTTTGCTTCGTCACTCACAAGAAAAAGGGCGGCCTTAGCAACATCATCTGTCATAAGCGTCACTCCCTTAAGATTGGCTAGATGATTCATCGCATTTTCTAGCGCCTCTGCTTCAAGCCCGACAAAACTCGTGGCTAAAGGGGTGACGATAGCATAAGGTGACAAACAATTGACACGAATACCAAATTGTCCAAGTTCGACCGCTAGATTCTTGGTTAGACCAGCCACGGCATGCTTTGCACAACAATAAGCATGTGAGGCCGCACCAGCAACATTTGAAGAAATGCTAGCCGTCGATATTATTGAGCCAGCTCGTGCTGGAACCATGACTCTTGCAGCATGTTTCATGCTTAGAAAGACACCTGTGACATTGACGCTAAGCACACGTTCAAAGTCGGTTTTTTCATTATCAACGATGCGTTGCTTGTTAGGATCTACTATCCCTGCATTACAAAACATGATATCGAGCTTCCCATAAGTTTCAACTGCAACGTCTACTGCGTTTTTCACATGATCTTCGTTTGTTACATCGCAATGGACATATATCGAGTTTGATGATCCTATGGACTCACAAACTGTTTGACCAAGTTGATCTTGCACATCTGCAATTACAACTTTTGCTCCATGTTCAGCAAAGAGTTTTGCAGTGCACTCCCCAATTCCACTCGCTCCACCGGTTATCAATGCTACCTTTCCTTCTAGCCTACATATGGTTTTTACCCAAATAACTTATTTTTCCAACATATGTTCTAAAGGAATAAAAGACAATATAGATAAAATCCTATTCATATAGTTTGATTTTTGTTTCGATGTTATAAAATGCTCTAGAGATCGTTATTTCTATATGTTTTTTTAGATGCATACAACCACTTTCTCATAGATACAAAAAAAAAAAAAGCCTCTGCATAAGAGTGTATTCAATAAATTGAGCAAACACATATAAAAAGGTCACAGCATAAAAAACTAACTTTCTTGTAAGGCTTGTCATTGTCTTTCGATAACACAAAGAGAGTTGGCTTAAGGTGAAGATGATATAAGAGTTATATAGAGAGGATTAGTCCAGCTATCTCTCATAGAATATATGTGTGTATATATATAGACATATGGTGAGGTAGCAAATTGATTATTATTAAATATTTGTTATGATAATTTGAATATTTAAAGAACTAAAATAAAGTCTAAAACCAAACCAAAGGACATCAAATGAAACAAATATTTAGTAAGATAAAATATAAATGGAACCAGCCAAAATTTAATCAGCTAATGGCGTCGGGGAATCTTTTCTCAATTTATATACAAGGACTAGTTTTTGTCCCCCGTATTACGGGGGTGTTTTATATTGTTTATTCTAATATTTATTTATTTTTTAAATTTATATTTTTTTTATTGTATGAAAGTTAATAATATACTTATGGTTTGATGATAAATTGTTTCACAAATAAATGAGATGTTATAACCCGGTTTAAAAGCTATATGGTTTTGATGAGACCCAAAACCCGTTTAACTTTTTACTATAAAGTTGGTTTTTTTAGTTATAATAATACTTATGATAGCTAATAATATACTTATGGTTTGATCAGACGTTGTTTTATATTGTTTGTTCTAATATTTATTTTTTTTTAATTTATATTTTTTTATTGTATGAATATTAATAATATACTTATGGTTTGATGATAAATTATTTCACAAATAAATGAGATGTTATAACTCAGTTTAAAAGCTATATGGTTTTGATGAGACCCAAGACCCGTTTATTTTTTTACTATAAAATTGGTTTTTAATTTAAATAATATATATATATCTTTTTTAAAATAAATAAGATATTAATTTTTAGTATATCATATTTTATAGGATTTTTACATCTATAATTTGGTGAGAATAATTTTTTATTTAATGAGATGTTCTAACCCGTTTAAGGAATATCTGGGTTTGGTAAGACCTATACCCATGAATTCAGGTCAAATACATGAGAAGCCTCCATTAAAAATCAAGCAAATGAATACTATTTTTATAGTCGAGCTTTTTTCTAGTTTATTAACTTAACTTATTGAGGTTGCCTTAAATCAAATTATTTAACAATTTTCAAGCTATTTGAGCTCTTTGGTTTGGTAAAATCTTCATTTACTTTGGTAAAAATTTGACAAACCCAAAGTAATATCCAAGACACAGGTAACGATACATCATACATGTATAGCATAGCATCAGGTGGCATTTAATCAAATACCATAAAAATACGTCCATCTTTACCCAAAGGCCAAAACCACACTCGAAGACAATTTTTTGAGTACGTAATCTACTAATCCATTAGCTTTTGAGTTTCCATATTTATGATTTATGAGGGCGGTGAACGTATGTTAATTGCTTATTGTACAAACAGTACGTGACACAATCAAGCGCCCGATCAATTTTTTTAAAACACGCGCCTCTTTCTTCAAAAATGGTAACATCGTCAATTATTATCCCTAAAATCACTCTCAATTAAGCGAGCGGTTACCATAAACTTAATCTTGGTGACGAAAGCGTACTAATTCAATCAACTATTCCGGCGACGAAACAACTGAAGCACGCTACATTCAATCGAAAAATGAAGATGGATAAAACAAAGGAACGAAGATCAAAGTTTAAACAAGACAAACCTCAGATTATTAGTAAATCAGGTGTTTGTTTATTATTCCTGTAATCGTTTTAGGTTTTAGAAATCAGTAAATCAGTAAACTGTAATCGTTTTAGGGTTTAACTTTATCTTAAATTGTATTAATTATTGTTTATTACGTTGTCAATTAACCTCTGTTGGCAAGCGTTTGGCATGCGTTTGGGAGTCTTGTTTGTGATAACTGAATAACAGGTTCCTTAAATGGTCTTGTGCGTTTGGCAAGCGTTTGTCATGCGTTTCGGAGTCTTGTTTGTGATAACTGAATAACAGGTTCCTTAACTGGTCTTGTGCGTTTGGCAAGCGTTTGGCAGTCTTGTTTGTGATGACTGAATAACAGGTTCTTTTATGAGTTCTTGTGCGTTTGGCAAGCGTTTGGCATGCGTTTGGTAGTCTTCTTTGATATGACTGAATAACAGGTTCTTTAACTGCTCTTGTGCGTTTGATGAGCGTTTGGTAAGCTTGTTTGTTAACAGGTTCTTTATCAGGTTCCTTAATTGTTCTTTAACAACTGGTTTTGCATATAGTATTAGGCGTTTGATGAGCATTTTAAAGTTATTTAACATCTGAGTTTTATGTGTGATCAGTTAAGCGAAAGGTTAAAACAAAACAAGTTGTGCCGGAGTCAAAAAGCTTAAGACAAAACTTGTTGAAGCAAACTCTGATTCAGACTTTGAAGTTCCAATCAACGAATTTTTATCAAAGAAGAGGAAAGAGGTGGAAGAGAGTAGTTCAGACTCAGACTTCCAAAAACCAAGGAGGAAGGTTGTTAAAGAAAAGAAACCAGCTGAGAGGGTACAAAGGAAACCTTTTGTTGAATTTCTAGACAGAAAGTTGCGGCTCAGATGTACACCATTTAACATTGTCGATGTAGTGAGTGCAATGAGCTCTGCCCAAAAAGATTGTTTGAAAGAAATGGGGTTTGGTTCAATATTAAACCTGCAAATTACCCAAACTCCATCAATGTTAGGGCATTGGTTGCTGATAAACTACGATCACCGGTTTAATGAATTGAACATCGGCAGCGGTGTTATTAAGATAACAGCAACAAAAGTTCATGAGGTGTTGGGTATACCAATGGGTAAAATACCCGTTTTAGACAGGAGTAGACCAAGGTTGGGGGATGATGCAACTACTGATATGTTCAAGAACCAATTCCCGACTCCAAGAATAACTATAAAGCATGTGAGAGAGAAATTGACGAATGATCAAGGAGTTGGTGACATGTTTAAAATTAATTTCCTTGTGTTGTTCAACACATGTATAGGTTTTATTACAAAATCAACAACAATCAACCAACGATTCATCTCCGCAATCGATAATCTCACAGATATTCCAAATATGGACTGGTGCGGCTATGTAATTGAAAACCTAAAGATGACAAAGGAATAATGGAAAGATGAAAATGAACAATACAACGGTCCAATCACCTTTCTTACGATGCTTTACAAACATGAGTACCGGAAGAAATATGGTACATTTGTGGCTCCGGTCACAACTCCTGCAGTCAACTACATAACAACAACAACTCTTGGAAGGATGGAGAAATACTTGTATAATAATGGACCTCCTGTAAATGATGATTCTGAAAACAAGGAATACGCTCATGCGTATGAGAATGTTGAAAACGAGGAAGCTAAATATGATACTACTGATGCTGCAGCTGCTTGTAAAAATGATGTTGAAGCTTCTGGTGAGAATGCAGCCACCGGTTACAAGATAATTCCTGAGATTGCAGCTGCTGGTGAGATTGCAGCTAAAGATGATACTGCTGATTCTGCAGCTGCTGGTAAAGATGATTTGCAGCTTCTGGTGAGATTGCAGCCATCGGTGACAAGATAACTCCTGAGATTGCATCTGCTGGTGAAATTGCAGCTAAAGATGATAATACAGTTGATATTCCTTCTGCTGATAAACCTGCACAAACAGTTGGTGGGGCACCTGCTGGTGACAACGCGATACATCAGCCTGATACAGATGGTGACAACCAAAAACACGGTAACAAAAAACTTGTTATTTTCATCTAATGTGTATTTCTTTTAATGATACATTAACATATGTCAGGGGCAGATGGGGGTAGTGAAACAGAATCAGATAATGCCGATCACAATGCCGACGGCGAATTTGATGATGATGATACGTATTCACATTTGAGTTTGCAAATGCCATTGGGAACACACACACAAGAGCTGGTCGACTTTTATATGACCCCACTTCAGCTGTCTGGAATATCTGCTTACCTACCACCAAAAGAAACAAAGGAAGAAAAGGTAAGACATACATAAAATCATAATATCTTAATTTAATTAAAAACTATATTTTCATTTTACAGTCTTGGTATAAGAAAATGGATAAGAAGATGAAGAAATTTGAAATACTTTGCAAAGAAATCAATAAATTAGTCCATGAAGGGAAGGAAAACATCTATCAAATCCACATATCTTTACTAGGTGTTGTGATTGGGAAGACATGTTCAATCCTAATGTGGTTACCAAAACACAAGAAAGTGAACCCATGAAAAACAACACACTCCTTAATTTAGGTGAGAAAAGCAATCTAACTCTTTATAAAAAAAATATATATGTCTTTGAAAGTTTCCACTTCTTTTACAGTTGCCGCAATTGAGACAGTTCATTTAGATGCAGTAGTTGGTTCAAATACTGTGCTTGGTGAAGAAGGAAGTGGTACGATTCCTGAAGTTTATAATCTATCAGAAGAAAAGAAAAAATCTGGGGAAACTGTTGATGATGCAAGAGTTAGTGGTGCAGAAGTTAGTGGTGCAGGAGTTGGTGATGCAGTGGTAAATATCGAGGTTGAGGGGCACAAAAAAGGTAATAAATTAAAAACTTCTTTTATACAACTTTAAAGAAATATTATTTATAAAAGATTAAATAACAGGTGTCATTGGTAATGAATCTCAACTAAACAAAGATGAAGAAATTAATGTAACAGAGCTAGAAGGGAATAATAAACTTGATTCAGTTGTCTCTACAGTACTTGCATGGGCAAAAGAAGGTATTTTTATTCTTAAATAATAAACTTAAACGCTTTTCAAACGCTCTGTTAGTATGTTTAAACTTAAACGCTTTTTAAACGCTATCTTAAGATTCACAAGTTGGATCGAAAGACGAAAGATGGAACACACTGTTGCAAAAGAAGCTGAAGGTATTAAACGCTTCTTAAATGCTTCTTATCTGTATTTTTTTCTTAAACGCTTCTTAAACACTTATCTCACTTGAAGCTCATGTAGTGCATCCAAAGGAAGCAGAAGTTCCAAATGAAGCTGAAGGTATTAAACAATTCTTAAACGCTTATCTATATTTTTTTTACCATTTTCATACATAAACGCTTTCTACACGCTCATACTTATTGCTTCACAGTTATCTTGCTTGAAGCTCATGTGGTGCATGTTCATACAAATGCCCAAGAGTCTAGTTCCCTTGCATCAGAGATGATACGAGGAGGAGAAAACAAAGATGGTGTTGATCTAATAAACACTGATGCAACTCTCGAAGATATCATAGGTAAGACATAAAAAAAATGCATTTGCTTTATAAAAAAAAATTAGTAACCTGCTTCAGTGACTTTAACTTGTTTTTCAGTTACTAGAATTGAAGAGAAAAACCAAGTGAAAATTTCAAAAGCTGAAGCTGAGATGTCACCAAGTGAAAATTTCATAACACCGACATCAACTTCAAAAATGATACCCAAAATTACATCTCCTGTATCATTAATACAAGAAAATAAAGACAAAGAGTTGGTGAGAGAAGAAAGAAAAAGAAAGTTACCTCCTACATTGAGATCACCATATGTTTTAAGAGAGGTTGAACTAAACACAACAGTCACAGATGATGAGAAAACAATTGCAGGGTATATATTTTTTTGCCTTAACGACATATGGGAAGAGGTTTTCAAGAGTACTTACACCGATTCATTTAAGGTGATTTTTGAGAGTTTTTGTCCTGGTTTATATATAAGAACAAACGCAATGAATGCATTCTATGAACTCATGAACTTTGAAGAAAAGAAAAAATCTGCAGAATCACCATTCAGGTTCTTTGGTACAAGCACACTGCTGGTATGCTTTAACTATACATGTTATCTTAAAAACGCTTGTTAAATGCTTGTTAAACTTATTTGAATTCTTATGCAGACAAGCGACCATTATAATGAGGAATTTGGTCACACAAACGAACAAAGACTCGATGTGTTTACGGACAACATTGAGAAAGAGCTGATGAGGTCTGATGTCAAAACAATGAAGAAAGTTGCTGTTTTCTTCGTCCCAATACTAGATAGAGATCACTTCTATGTGGTTGTTTTCAACCTTCAAACCGGAGTGATAGAGTTGCTTGACAACAATGGACATCAAGAAGTACCCGCTAATAAAAAGTTTAAAAACCCAGAAGACAAACAAAAAGAAATCAAAAGACTTTTTGTAGAAAGGTACAAAAAGCATCCTCAAATCCTGGTAAACGCTCAACAAACTCTCAACAAAAAATCTATTATAATATTTGTGAATTACTTAACTGCTTTTAATGTATTTTTAGAGAACCCTCTTCTACATGTATCTTAAGAAAATCAATTACCCCATTGCTGAACAAATCAGTAAGGCTCCAATCACAAGATTAAGGATGTCATGGAGAACAACCAAAAACGGGGTAGATTGTGGGATTTTTGCTATGAGACACATGAAGAAGTATGATGGGAAGAAACCGTGGACGTGCGGATTTTACAAGGAATGTCCAAGACAAGTGAATCAGCTAAAGTTGAGGACAAAATATTTGGCAAAAATCCTTCTGTCGGATATAAACAAGAATAGAGATCAACTAATCGAGAAGGCGCAAGAATTTATGGAAAATAACGACAAAGAAATGTCCGCGGATGAGATGGTTGAAGAACTCAAAAGAAGGAAAACACTAATTTGAATTTTTTGTCTATTTTAATCAATGGCCTTATGTTATAAACAAACAACTAACAACAACATTGGAATTTTATTATTACCGCACAAAATACTACGGAGTACATGATTAAAAAAAACATTACAAAACGCTCATGAAACTCTCAAACATCACCCACTTGCCTCCTACTCTAATAGTAACTTGAGAAAATCCAACTTCAATTTAATTGAACAGTTTAGCTCAAGAATTGCATTTGATAAATCTTTGAACTGTTCTAACTCATTCTTCCCTATGTCAACCATAAACAAAACCGCAAGATCTCAGATAGCACTGGCAGGCATTTTGACAATAACGTTTGTAATAACATCCCTGTAATCCATGTTATTATTAAGCATCACAAACTCATGTGTTAGCTTGTCACGGCAAGCTTTGTCGGCGGCTACCTACTCAACAATTTTCATCTTCAACGCTTCCTTGAAAGATGATGAAGATGATGAGGCATCCTTTATTACTGATTTTGGGATGGGTGGATATAACTGTGACAAAATATAACATATATATAGGAAAAATATCACGGACCAAATAGTACAAAAAAGGACAAAACAAACAACTGCAGGGTCACGGGCCAAAAATAGTGAAAAATAATAATAATAAAAAGACAAAACGCTTGAACAACGCTCATAAGTGCATGCTCACGGACGCAACATACCAACAGTGTAAGTTCATTACACTCTTGTATGAGACGCTCATTATACGCTCTTGTGCGCTTTCACACGCTAAGCCATCGAATCTCGTTAAAAAAAACTAATTTATAATCTAGTTTTGTCAAAAACTTAAAATTACATTTATTACAACTCATCTGCCAAAATTTAAGTCCAAAAAAAAAGATTTTTGTAATGATAGCCAACATCTAATCACTTAAATTAAATTATACTATGTCAACAATCAAACAACATTAATATATATATATATATATATATATATATATATATATATCACGCTTGTATCACACTTAAAATATAATAAATGCAGTTTGTGTGATGATCATAGCCTACATCAAATTAAATGACATAGAACAAATAAACTATATCTCAACTACCCACAATTAGTAGACATCCAAATTATGTCTATATATTTCACATGCATTGTTGTTAATAATATCACACAAAAAAACTCAAAAAAAAACACACACAAAAATGTTTTCAAGTGATAAAGCCGTGAAAAGCATGGCGAATGCAAAACTTGATCTTGAGAAACAAAAAGACGAGAAGTTTCTCAACGCGCTTCAACACTCACAGGCCTACGTGCTTCAAGAGAAATCAAAAACTCTTGATGCATACAATGAACTCATGCAGCTACCAGACAGTGAGTTCAAGGCACAGACTGCTGAGTTCCTCAAGCAGCAGACTACATGCTACAACTCTGTGTATGGTACTTTGGTTGACACGGTTTCAAATTTGTCAGCCAACATGGAGTTCAAGAAAGATGGGCGTGAGAAGATCAAGAAACAGGGAGCGGTGGGGGTTGATGGGGTTTGGGTTGATGGGGTCTGATGATGGGGTCTGATGGGGTGTAACCATTAAAAAAAAATAAACTTTTTATCTTTTGTTATAATTTTGTGATACTCTTGTTATACGCTTGTCATACGCTTGTTATACGTTTGTGAAACACACATCATAAAACCCAAAAAAAAAACTCTTTTTCTATCTAAAACAATCAATCACATTTGTCATACTCTTTGTCATACGCTAGTGAAACGCTTGTGTAACAAAAGGTACATACAAAACACACAATCTAAAAACACAAAAAAACTAAACTTCCTACGAGTTCATTGTTGCGGTTGCTGCTGCATTGCTTTACAAGTTCGGCTGTTGTGGCCAGTTTTGTGACAAATTTGACACTCCCTATAACCCTTCCCAGAGCGACTAATGGCTATCTCTTTCTTCGATTTAATTATTTTGTGCGAGCCACGACCCTTGTTTCTTATTCCAGTAGGTACACGAACAGTAACTTCTGATGGCTGTTCAAAACCTAAAACAGCAGCAAATCTATCCCTTTTAGATGGACGTACTTTTTCATACCGAGTTAAGTCTGCTTTTTCAATCATCAAATTCATCTCATCTCTAACTTTTATCAATTCATCAATATCTGCAACATAACTATTGATAAGGTATCCACCGGCATACTTTATTTCTCTTGAAATTTCTTTTATCTTCATGTTCTGATCATTCCCAAACTCTGACATTGGAACTGTTCTAATATTCACCGCAGCCTCTTTCCTCCATCGATCATTTATATATCTTTTAGGGAATTTCTTGACTTGATACATATTCATGACGTAGAAAATATGACGACACAACAAACCATATTGTTCGAATCTTTTGCAGGAGCATGTTGCAATAGACTCTTCACCAAACTCATCGTCCTTTTTAAACACAACCTAAAAAAATAAAACTCTTATTAAACGCTTGTTATTTAACTTAATCTTAAACAACTTTAAACTAAAACGCTTAATAAATGCTCATAATTACCTCCAAAAAACCTGGAACATACGCATTAAAATCCATTATTTTACACCTCAAAAACCCTCCTTCTTCTTCAAATGAACTGAATTGTAAAACACCACCAACAATTTCATTCATTTAATCTTGAAGATCATTAAATATAGCTCTTGTATATATTCTAACCGCTTCTCTTTCTAGATAACTTCTGGTTTCTAACTGCGGATACGTGTACCTACTATCATGATCACACCGTCTGCCATTGTATCTCTGTATCTCCATACAAAAATCAAAATGATTGAAAAACTCAACCAATGTTAATTGAGAATTTGTAGCTTTTCCAAAAACATGGTTTTCGCTCTCTGATCTTGATGTTGTACGCATCAATCCAGACAAAAGTTCATCTCTGTAAAAAGCAGGTATCCAGTCAAATCTGATTTCATACATATCAGTAAGCCATTTATTCTTGTCAAGCTCAAACTCAACCATTATAGCCTGCCATTTTTCCTCAAATTCTAAAGGACTAATTGAATCGGCCCACACAATGTTACATAGCCTACTCTTAAAATCTTCGTTGTTACATAAATTATCCCCCACCTGATACACAAAAAAAACATATTAAAACGCTTGTGTAGACGCTCGTTGATACAATATATAATCATGTCACGCTCATAAAACGCTCACATATTAAAACATCAAAAACAAAAAGACGACTGCCATTAAACGCTTGTCAAACGCCCATTATTCAACCAGCCTAAAACACGATTAAGAAAGTTACCTTGTCAGCAACTTTCTTCATGATATGCCACATACATAACCTATGCCTTGTATTTGGAAACACAGCTGCAATAGCTTGCTTCATAGCAGGGTCTTGATCAGTAACAACAACCTTCGGTGCTTAACCAAACGACTTTAGTAACATTTGCAATAACCATGTGTACGATTCAATAGTTTCAGAAGCTAATAAACCAGCACAGACAGTAACACTATGACAATGGTTATCAATTGCCGTGAACGGGACAATAACCATCTTGTACCTGTACATAGAAAATCATATAAAAATACACACAAAAACATATACATACACACAATCTTATACATACGCACAAACTTACTTGTTAGTCTTAAATGCAGCATCAAAAGATATATGTAACACCACGTCCCTAACCCTCTTAATTTAAGCTTAAAAATACTAACTTAAGAAGTATAGGGACTAAAATGCAAATTCTAAAAAATCTGTTCTCATCGCGATACGCGATGGGATAACAATTAAACCCATCGCGTAGCGCGATGAGCTTGGTGAGTCACCGGACACGTATTGAAACCGTGTCGACCCATGGCACAATATGACAGGCCACGTGTCACCCGCAGATAAGGCGGCGTCTTTTTGCGGCATCGCGATAGGTGACAAGGAACTGAATCAGCCTATTAAGGGGGTGACGGGTATTGAGCTCTCCTCATCCCATTTCACCTCCACTTTCACATAGTTAACATCGAAAGGCGTGCCCGGTTGTCGTAGTAAGCCGACGTGTTGTTTTCTCGTAAAACGTGCAAGAAACGAAGTTGGAATTAAGCTAACAATCACATAAGCGAGTAGATCAAGTCCTGCCTTATCGTGTTATCAATCTAAGCATCTGAATTAAGGTAGGAGTTATGTTTAAGTTATTTGAATTATAGCTTAGACTATCAATCGAGGCTATGGCCTTTAACCTTGATCGTATTTTGCAAACATTCATTCACAGTCATGTTTTCATAAAACGTTACTTCATGATGAAGTAATGTTAAATAAAAGAGATATTTTGACGGGCATGTAGTAACTGGAAGGGAGATATCATTAGTAGTAAGTTTCTTGCCTAAGGAAAAGTAATTCGCATAAATCCCAATCAACCGAGGGACCCGTTTACTTACCCGTAACTGGAAGGAAAGAAAGTGATTGCTTATGCTTCGAGACAATTGAAAACTCATGAAAAGAATTACACCACACACGACTTTGAATTGGGTGCTATAATATTCGCATTGAAGTTATGGCGACATTACTTGTATGGTGTAAGATTCACGGTATATACTGATCACAAAAGTCTGAAGCATATATTCGATCAAAAGGAATTGAATATGAGGCAAATGTGTTGGATGGAAACACTTAATGACTATGACCGTGAGATCATATATCATGAAGGAAAGGCAAATTTTGTGGCTGACGCCTTAAGTAGAAAAGAACATGAGAAACCAAAGAGAGTTCGAGCTCTCAGATTAGAACTTAAAGTTGATATAGCTAGTCAGATCAAAGAAGCTCAGAAATTGGCACTGGAAGAAGGAAATATTAAAGCTGAAAAAGAGAATGGTTCAATCGATCAATTGATTAAAGGAAATGACGAAATCCTTAGACTTGGTACTAGGATTTGGGTACCAATGGTCGGAAGTCTAAGAGATAAGATTTTAGAAGAAGCACACAAGTTAAAGTACATGATGCATCCGGGAAGCGACAAGATGTATCATAATCTAAAAGATGATTATTGGTGGATCGGGATGAAGAAAGACATTGCTTTGTATGTAGCTAACTGCCTGATGTGTTCAAAAGTGAAAGTTGAACATCAAAAGCCGTTAGGATTACTACAACAACCGGAAATCCCGATATGGAAATGGGATATGATAACTATGGATTTCATCATGAAGTTACCGAAAACTTCTCGCCAAAATGGTGCAATCTGGGTTATTGTAGATAGACTTACCAAGTCTACCCATTTTATTCCAATTCAAGAAACGTATAGTATGGATAAGTTAGCACACTTATACGTCGAAAACATAGTATCCTTACATGGTGTGCCGCTATCCATCATATCCGATAGAGATAGTCGTTTCACTTCAAATTTTTGGTCAAGTTTTCAAAAGGCTATGGGGACTCGATTAAACCTAAGTACTGCTTATCATACCCAAACTGATGGCCAAAGTGAACAAACAATTCAAACCTTGGAAGATATGCTTCGTGCCTGTGTTATCGACTTAGGAGGAAGTTGGGACACTCATCTTGCGCTAATGGAATTCTCGTACAACAACAGCTATCATACGAGTATCCAAGCAGCACCATTTGAAGCATTGTATGGGCGTAAGTGTAGAACACCTGTATGTTGGTCAGAAATAGGTGATAGTCAGTTGTCAGGACCTGAAATTGTTCAAAGAACCACTGATCAAGTTATACAAATCCGAGAACGATTAAAGGCAGCAAGAGATAGACAAAAGAGCTATGCGGACGTTCGTCGCAAACCTTTAGAATTTAAAGAAGGCGATAGAGTTTTATTGAAAGTGTCGCCTTGGAAAGGTGTAGTAAGATTCGGGAAGAAAGGAAAACTGAGTCCAAGATTCGTTGGACCATTCAAAATACTTGAAAGAATTGGACCAATTGCTTATTGGCTAGAGTTACCTGATGAAATGAAAGGAATTCATGACGTATTACACATATCTTATATGCGCAAGTGTTTAGCCGACGAAACCCTTGCTATGCCATTGAAAGATGTTAAGATCAATCAGAAGCTTAAGTTTGTGGAACAACCTATTCACATAGAAGATAGCATGATCAAGTTTCTCAAACACAAACGACTCAAGCTCGTGAAAGTCAAATGGGATTCAAGACGAGGACCAGAGTATACGTGGGAACTCGAGTCAGAAATGAAGAAAAAGTATCCCAATCTATTCCAATAAACCTCGAGGACGAGATTATTCAAAAGGTGGGGAGGATGTAACACCACGTCCCTAACCCTCTTAATTTAAGCTTAAAAATACTAACTTAAGAAGTACAGGGACTAAAATGCAAATTCTGAAAAATCTGTTCTCATCGCGATACGCGATGGGATAACAATTAAACCCATCGCGTAGCGCGATGAGCTTGGTGAGTCACCGGACACGTGTTGAAACCGTGTCGACACGTGGCACAATATGACAGGCCACGTGTCACCCGCAGGGTACTGAATCAGCCTATAAAAGGGGGTGACGGGTATTGAGCTCTCCTCATCCCATTTCACCTCCACTTTCACATAGTTAACATCGAAAGGCGTGCCCGGTTGCCGTAGTAAGCTGACGTGCTGTTTTCTCGTAAAATGTGCAAGAAACGAAGTTGGAATTAAGCAAGCAATCACATAAGCGAGTAGATCAAGTCTTGCCTTATCGTGTTATCAATCTAAGCATCCGAATTAAGGTATGAGTTATGTTTAAGTTATTTGAATTATAGCTTAGACTATCAATCGAGGCTATGGCCTTTAACCTTGATCGTATTTTACAAACATTCATTCACAATCATGTTTTCATAAAACGTTACTTCATGATGAAGCAATGTTAAGTAAAAGAGATATTTTGACGGGCATGAAGTAACTGGAAGGGAGATATCATTAGTAGTAAGTTTCTTGCCTAAGGAAAAGTAATTCGCATAAATCCCAATCAACCGAGGGACCCGTTTACTTACCTGGAGAAACTTACCAACGTGATAGAACCTATTAAGCCAAAGCATGCTATATCAAACGTCACATAAAACTAAGTGTTTTCATTCACAATCAAAGATAAACGATTTCAAGGTTAAGCTTACAATCATAGCTTAACATCATTCAAAACATTCATACGAACCTATTTATGTATATATTAATATCATTCACAGTCGATCAATCAATCAGTCAAGGTTTACAACACCGACGGTACAGGTGAATACGTCAACCTTTTTAATCAGTCAAAATATATTTATACTCAATGAGACGAACGAGTGTTTGTCTTAACGAGTCAATCAATGTCTACATCGAGTAATCTCTAAAACTTTATAATACAAGATAGAAAATAAAGTCAACTCAGACAGAATACACATGTGTCTGAATCCAAACATAACCGTTCAGCCTAATCATTCTATGGCTACGTGGCCGCGGGCTAATGGTCATAACTAGTCTCCCGGAAAAGGGCAACATGACTCGGGAACAATTGTGTGTGTAGGGCAGTGGTACATAGACCAGAAGTAGAAATGCTTTTGCTGAGCTTGTAGAGAAAACTATATTTGTATTATATTGTCATTCAAATGTTTAATTGAGTCATACGTGTTCACCAGCATATAGCTGACGTATTTTTCCAACCCATTGCAGGTAATTAAGCATAAGTAGCATTAATAAGGATTGGAGCCTTAATGAAGATAGAAGCGCGTACAAGATGGCTCCGCTTTTGATATAAAATCCTTGTAATATGAAAACAATCTTTTGTAATCTAATACTCGGGTATTTAATTCCCGGGTAAATTTTCAATGTAAATTAATATTATATTCAATCTAAAGTCTTCCGCTAAAATAAATCCATAAACTCTGATATATTTACAAAACAGGTACCAACTTGTGGTCACACGCCAAGGCCCTAAGTCGGGGTGTGACAATATAATATCCCCAAATGCAAGATAATTACTCTTTGAAGTCTCATCAGCCCAAAACATACGAATTAACTCACGATCATCATTGACATCATATTCAAAAGAATAATCGGATGAAAATGTTTTCTTCGCACACAATCTCTGAACAATCATCTCAGCATCATACTCTCCAATATAACAGTTCAAACCTTGTCTAAAATTCTTACAATCATCTTTAGTTGCACCTACCTTTTCAAACCCACCGTACTGTGTTCTCATAAGGTTAAACGCTTTAACTGGTCCCAAGTTCATATTAGAAAGCTCATAAATAGCTTCCTCTTGGACATGTGTTAACTTCCTCGCAGAACGAACAAACTGCATATCAGAATCTGCAACCATTCTATGATTATGTCCTTCAACAAAATCATCTACCTCGAAAAAACCACCATCAACAGATTTCACTGTGCTCTACAACCACATCTAATTGTCGGCCTCTTCCTCCTTTTGTAATATGGCTTGCTTGATTCATTACAATCACCTTTTGAATCACACCTTTTAGTTGGCTTGTAACCTTCTTTACAACATGTAAAGTACTTGGTCTTCAGTATACCACCATGCACATAAGATCCACCTTTACGGGCCCCCAAATCCAGCTTTTTTAGCATATTCACAATAAAAATCAAATGCTTGATCAATTGACGAAAACATCATTCCTTTAACAGGTCTGTAAGAAGAAGCAACTTCAGGAATGATATCAACCCCTTCACCTTCAACCAAAACACTTGATTCATCTACACAAAACATCAAAAAAAAATTATAATCCATAGACGCTAAAT
Source organism: Bidens hawaiensis (assembly GCF_021521415.1). NCBI lineage: Eukaryota > Viridiplantae > Streptophyta > Magnoliopsida > Asterales > Asteraceae > Bidens > Bidens hawaiensis. The sequence goes on from NW_027494006.1 coordinate 120,117, forward strand.
ACACACTCAAAATTGTAATCAATCCAGTTTAACAATCTTAATAGTAACACGCTCATAAGACACTCATATTATAAAACGTTAATCAGATATAGTAACACGCTCATGATACGTTCGTATTATGAAACATCAAAACACAGAGGCAGTCCTAATATGAAAATGCTCGTAAAACACTCACAAAATCAAACTAGACTAATCATGAGAACTAACATACAGAATTATAAAACGCTCATAACACACTCATATTATAAAATGTTATAATCAGTTATATTAACACGCTCATTATACGTTCATATTATGAAACATCATAAAATCAAACTAGACTAATCAATTATCTACAGTGACTTAATTCAAAAACAGCAAAAACTTACTTTCGCGATCGTCTTCCATTTCAAAACCCTAAAATCACAAAATAGCTTGAAAAAACTGATTCGTGAACTCAATTGATAGTTTTTGGTAAAAAATTTGTTTCGTAAAATAAGAAATTGATTTTGATTAAGCGAAATATCAGATTCGTAACCGTTTATACGCGAATTACCAAATTTAAATGAATAATCAAAAAGACAATCGTACCCTCCTCGCTTAACCGCTTTCAACTGAATCGTAAGTGTAGATGGACGCTTGCTGTTGTCGCGTACAGTTTTGTACGATAAGAATTTTCGTATTGCATCTTTTCTCTATGATTTATTTGGTTAAAAACGTTATATGAAAATTAGAATAAATATATATATAATAAGCAATTCACTTGGGAATCCATAAATGGAATTTATTAATAAACTAGTGGGTATATTCATTACCTCACGGGTAATTAGCAATTGGATGGTCGAAAGATATTGAAACGGGTTTTGATATGATTTTATATGTAAAAGAGTATAAAACTAAGATTACTAATATATGTCCCATTAACGTCATGAACAAAAATTCTATGAAGTGCATGTGAGGCAACTGATGTACATTACTTGTGCTTGTGCACGTAAGCATCAAGCATAAACAAGTTAAACTTAGTCACGTATAATCAATAAAACAAACACAATTATAGTCAAGTTAAAATATTTCTTTTACATGATTATCCCTTGAGACATAACTTAGGTCCGGCCCATCGTGGCTTAGGAATAATCAAGCTATTAAAACAAACACAATTATAAACTCAAGTCACACACAAAACACCCCATCAAACACCACAGCGTTCGACATTACTTAGGTACCATACGTATAAACATGGTCAGTCTCACTCGGACGCAAATTAGGTCCGGCCCATCATGGCGAAGGTCATGGCCAAGTGTGACATTCGTCAATTTCGGGTCTTGTTTGTATTCGTTTATGCATTGTTTTACGTTGTAAACCGACCCGTTTTGTAAACCGAAACTCATGATATATAAAATACTGGATTTTTATGTTACCAAAACATTCCCATTTTTTCAATTTGAAAAACCTCTTTTACGGATTCGAAATCGGACTTAAAACGACTAAAATACATCAAAAACGAACTTCCGGACGCGAAACGAACCGCTAGACGAGCTGGGCCAGCCCCCCTGGGCACGCCGTGCCGCGCGACCAGAGGGCTAGGAAGAGCTCACGCGGCGCCTAGACACTCCTGTACACTATTTTCATGCAAAACATAAAATAAAAAAAAATAAAAAAACTTGTAAATAAGCTTTGACCCTTACCCTATATATACACACCCATCTCCTTCATTTTTACACTTGCTCTTACTCCAAATTCTCTCTCAAATCCTCCATAGATTCAAGGTTGTTTATTTATGTATTCTTGAAGGTTTGACTTCTCAAGTCAAACTAACTATAGTCTTTCATTCTAACTTGTTTATCTAACATTACTAACACTTGAATATGGTGGTACAACATATATATAATACACACCCCTTGTTACCTTTGGTAGTTACTTCTCCGACTCCGGTTGGTTAAGTTTCGGACCTCGTGAGGCAATTCTTCATGGAGGACTTCGTGTTCTTGATATATATACACTCACATAACTTGCTTGCACATATTATTTATGTTTAACTTCTGCTCATTTTAGTTGTTAGTCACATTTACAAGTCATGGGTATGTGAATCCATCTATGAACTCATTGTGAGATGGAAACCGAACCAAACCGAACTTTTGTTAAAAAGACTTGTTGTTGACTTTTTAGTTGTAGAACAAAAATATTTTCATTTGTACATTATTATACAACATCTATGATATATGGGTATGTGGAATCCATCTATGAACTTGTTGTGAGATGGAAACCGAACCAATCCGATTTTTACTCGCTTAAGACACACAAGTGTGTTTTTAGCTATCAAGACTTGTATATTTCTTTAAAAATAGTTTACAAACTGATTTTTATTATTTTCTTAAGTACTTGGAAATGTTGGATCCAACTTGATCTCATAACAAAGTTTGGACCGACAAAACCGAACACTCGCTTAACGTACGTTGTTAGTTCTAAAACAATAGATCTACATACTTGGTTAAGTCTTATAAAGTTTTTGTGAGTTATCTCATAACAATTAATATTTTGGAAAGTTGACTTTGGGTTTGACCATTCGTCAAGATCCGAACCAACAACCCGAACACTCGTTAAAGACCTGTTTTAGTATCTTTAGCCCAATGGAACTTGCATTTTAGCATTTTTCCCACCTTATTACTTAACATTGGTTAAGTAAATATTAAGGTTAGATACTTTAACCCGGTTTCGAGCAAACTTAAATTTTTAAAGGTTATTATTTTAAATTCTTAAATAGTTACGTTTTAAACCTTGAACTTTAATTGTTTACTTTTTGCAACAATTATTTTATTTAAAGATCTTCAATACAACCTTTCTAAATCCAAGATTTTCTTTTATTTAGGCTTTATACGTTAAACCCGTCGTTCCGGCAAATCTCAAAATTATCAACTTTCAAGTTTATTACTGGAACGTGAGTAACTTCATACCCCGTTTTTCTATCTTTTGTTTTGGGGTGACATTTCATCTTATCTAAACTAAATGTTTTATACTTGGGTCTTAAACCACAAACGTTGTTGTATACTTTACTTGAATAATTGCTCGATTTGGTGTTCTATGCTTATTTACCTATGTGTTTATCGCTTTTGGATGGTGGAACTATAAATCCTAGACCATTTGGAAACCCCTCATGGCAAGGTGTCGTTAACGTAATGCAATTAACGATAATTATAAAATCCTAAACTATTTGGCATCCCCTTATAGTTGGGTGTCGCTAACTTGTTAGCGATAACTATTTTATCCAAGTTTATAGCTCTTATTTATTGTTTCGTATACTAGTTTTGTGGCTTTTCTTACTATATACTATTGTTGCTCAAACTTATGAATTGCTCATCAACCTTGTGTTGACAAACTTTATTTTATGAAATGTTACAGGTTTACATCTTGGTTGATTTTGGATGCTTGAAGAAAACGTCACAAATACCTTTAGGATATTAACAAAAATGAACAATATTTGATTTGCTACATTTTGTTATATTTTGTTGTGACTTGTTATGAATATTGTTATGTGACATTTTCGATGTTGTGAAATGAAATGAGTTTATTAAATATGGTTGCTTTAATAGTGTCATGTGCTTATTGGCAATCGTTACACCTCGGCATGTTCCGCCGCCTTTGGTCGGGGTGTGACACCATGTGTGGTGCGGTGTGCCCACCGACTTTTTACCACATATGTAAGGATTCAAACAAACGTACACGACAGCCTGAGGGCTAGCGATTACTTTTGTTTATAACGTTTTAGAGATACGTAATCTCATGTAATTATTTTAGTTTATTTGACTTGATTAAACAAGTTTGTAAAGTTATGGCGTATTCACCCTTTCTCTGATTTGATCAGCTTCAATACACTGACCGAGGGTCTTTCCCTTTCTTTGTTATCTCGCACCTATAGTACGAGTATAACTTTTTGTTAGTCGGATATTTAATCCGGCTTAAGATCTTTAGTCTCTTTTTATAATCTTTACCTCGATTATATTTTCTTTATGAACTTTTAGTTCAAGACATCTTTTCTTTACTTTAAACCTTTAGTTTAAAAGTATCTTTTCTTTCTTTCTTTTATAAGTTAAAACTCTTTAATTTAACTCATTATTCTTTTCTTTAATACTATGTTTATTCTTCTTTAGGAAACGTATAATTTTCTTTTCTTTGTTATTTAATAATAATAATAATAATAAACTTAAATAACATTACTTAACAAAGAATCACTTTACATCTATATCTCTTTTCTTTTATATTCTTTGCTATGTTTTCTTTTATTATTTATCAAGGTATCGATTATATCCTCGACTTAAGGTTTTAAGCTTTTAATATTTTATTATAATTTTATTCGGCATTATGCCTACCTTGGTTAGCTTATAAAAACCTTACACAGTCAAGCAACACTTCGACGCCTTTTCTTTTTCTTGAACTTCCTTGATCAGCCTTTTTCCTTGGCACGCAAAATGATAAACACCAATCTTCAACACTCGTCGGCACGCTTATCGAGGCGGGTCGTCGGGTCGTCTCGAGATGGCTTTGTACTTCAATATAACGTCGTTGGTGGGTGGCACGTACTTCGAGGAACGTCGAGTTTTGGGCAGGGAAATCGAGGTACGTTGTGGCATGTTTTACGAGGTAGCTTCTAGTGAGAGAGTGGATGTTTTAGAGAGAGAAATGAGCTGTGATAATTTGGTGTGAAGAGTGAGATGCTCATGGCCACTATTTATAGGCAAATCATGAGGCCCATCGCGATATGCGATGGTCCCTTGATCAGTTCGTCACGTATCATGACGTAGACTGATGATCTGTCCTATAGGCTTGCCACGTGGCAGACGTGATGCCATGTGGCGGACGTTGTGCCACGTGTGGACACGTGGCAGGCCACGTGTCTTGCTATCAGACAACCCCATCGCGATACGCGATGGGCTTGGATCCAGGACCGTCGCGTATCGCGATCGGTCCTGTTTTCAGAAATTTTCATTTTGGTCCTTGAGGTTTTAAACTTTGGCAATTTTGGTCCTTTATCTTTTAAACTTGGTATTTTAAACCCGAAACTTTCACAATGTTACATACACCACCACCAATTATTTTAGCAGTCTATAGACGTTAAAAAACAAACAGTTTTCTTCTTGTAGACTACATAGGTTTGGTCCTCATCTTTTTCAACATATGCCTGCACATGTAGCTTGCAGACTACAAACATTTTACATTGAAAAAAAAAACAACACATTTGTATATACTGGAAGTTAAAGCATTGGAATTTTGTTCCAAACGATCTGAGTATCCTATTTCCCTACAGATCACAAATTTGGATTACCTTTTTTTTAAAATCATTTGTTTTTCGATTTAAAAGATGGCGAAAAATTACTTTCGTCTTTTACTTTTTATATATCATTTATCTTGACCATACTTAACTTCTCTGGTTCATCATAACATACATAAATCCATATTTGATTCCTTGTAAGACCCCAAAACCCGGGAGTCCTACTGTTGATAATCATTCTAAACATATTCAAATATAAAAGATAAACGGGTTTCATATAATTCAAAAATTCGTCATAGAGTATTCTTGTAGTAGAAAAATTACAAAACATCCAAACACTGTTCTTAAGACGAAAAAGGTAGTTTATAATTGTCTTAATTATTAAAATTACAAGGAGCATTGACTAGAACTGCCTCGGGACCTCGGGTAGTCTTGAGCACATCCAAGCCGTAATCCCATCCACACTGAACCTGAAATCAATCTAACATACATACAAAGTCAGCTTGAGCTGAGTGAGTTCATGTTTTGATAAATGAAATCTATCAAAGAACGGCTAAGATACTTAACATACGATTTCCATAATAAATAAATAAATAAGTAAATGAATAACTTTCCTACGTTAAGCACGTAACACGGGTTACATCCTCTCAAGCCCAAAACACAAGGTCAATGACCCGAGTAAACATCCACCCCAAGGACAGATAAATTGTTACGGGATTTGTAAATATCCTTCGGCCCAAAGACAGTCAAACCATCCCAGGACACATCCACCTTAACCCCCCAACAGGGAAATTAAGGAATTTTAAAACATCCATTCGACCCGGTCATGGCTTAACAAAAACATCCTCGTGGTGGCCACACACACACATCCAAATAAAACAAACATAATTCATGTAAACTTCCAAGCATATATATCAAATATAATAAAATCTATGCAATATCACCCAAACGGTTCAAAAGGGTAAAATCGTCATAAAATGTGTATGCTAGCCCAAAACCTTAAAACATTCAAAAAGGGGTATCATGAAACTCACCTGAAATGGATCACACGAATATCACAACTGGATCCTCTAGCTAATCACTCACAATTCACAAGTCTGTTAAGTTAAAACACACATTAATTACTAACTAGACCGCAACGACTCGCTTACTCTATGAGACGTCCTAACGGGATTGGATTGACCCATAGCCTCACCCAATATTCATATCCATCTACATCAGACCGCGAAGTCCTTAAATTACCTCCCGAACTCCCCTTTTAATATAATCACCACCAATGATTCCCAAACTACGCCCGTCTTACGTTAATTATGTCGAATTCGCGCGTTAACGAACCGATTAACCAACCACCAACCAAACCAGCCCCATTTTGATAACATTTGACATTATCACATCCTACCCATTTTGATAATATTTAACCACCCAAGTTGATGGGGTTTGAAATCTCATCATTTTCCATATTAATTAACAATTAATCGATTTTACGCGCTTTTACAAACCGATTAAGGAATCACCAACCAAACCAGCCCTATAGCCAAAAAAAATAATGTTCCTACTATTCTTACACTAACATAAGACCCCACAAACTGATCGGGTTGGAAATTCCTTCAAATAATACCCGAATGACGACAAGTAATGATTTCAACACTCAAGAACCCTAGAAATCGATTTCTATCAATTGACCTATCAAAACAACTTCAATGGTCAAGAAATTTTAGTATGATATATCAGATATACCTGGGAATCTTTTGACACCAAAACTCCAACTTTTGACCTCAGGAAGCGTGCCAATTGATATCAATCCGAATATGTCCCTAGTTTAAGAAACGAATTAATTGACCATTGTAACGTCATAGGTTATACAATTAAAGATTATGGGAGTGTAGTACACACTTTGAACGACCTCTAGGAGCTTGGAATTGATTTAACTTGATCAAAAATGAAGGGTTGGGGGGGATGTGGGTTGCGGCCGCTGCTAGGGTTGAGGGTGGGGGGGTTATAATATTCAAAAAGTTACATTCTAGCCCTTGCACTTTGTAATTCGATCCTTCTTGCTCCCAAACTAAATAAAACACTTTTTGGACATGCCCATAGGTCCTCGAGCCTTCAAGCGAACCCCGAAAAATTAATTTACAAACTTTACACTCGTGTTATTCGGTTTACGAGAATTTAGGGGTGTTACATTCTTGCTCTCAAATATGAGTTTCATCCGATCAAAATATTTAAGAACCACAAATAATTTTGATCTAATAGTATTTACACGACTCTCAGATATGCAAAGATAATCCTTTGCAGAAATTCCCCAACACTTAATGATTCTACTAGTATTAATCATAACTGTCCGGTTCAAATTCGAAGTACTCAAATGGTCTGACCAGCTGTTAAGGTCTAATTCGATAAACCGAACAATCTGACCAAAATGATAATCTATATTCCTTATAAAACATATTAAATGGACAAAATAGTAATTTAACCCTAACAAGGGAGACGCCGATAAATTTATGACTTCAGACAATATTTATGAGTTCCGGCGGATCCGTAATTGCTCCGTTAAATATCAAGTGTATGCTCTCCGTCTCATCTTCCCCTTCAATTGAAATTAATTCTTTAATCCACTAAATTGAGTCGCTTACCCTTCCACTATTCAATTGAAATAGAAACCTCCTGTGAATGTTATAATGGAGATAAGCAAAGGTTTGATCAATTCAAGGCCCTTCAATTCGCCAGAGCATCCCAACCGATTAATTAACGCCAATTCAATTCTTATATATAGATGCTATGAAGAACATAATCATTGCAAACCAAAATCGAGCAATGGTGGTGATGATAATAATTGCATGTGGTGTTATGACTCATCACTTAATATTTTTTTCTGTTTAACTTTTTATTCTTAATTTGGAATTGATTTGATTCCAAGTAGGGTTTCGATCATTCTATTGGTATTGTGTATTTTGAAATTGTTGCCCGCTTAGGTTTTGATTGTTGGTTGTCGTTCTTATTTCAGTCTACTGTAAGTACCCTTGTTATGATGTTTATCACTAAATTATACAATTTTGTAGAATTTGGGAGCTTCGAGCCATGGGGTTTGTTGGAATTGGTGGTCTTACCTTAACCGCCAATTGGTTGTATATTTGTTCCCTAAATTTAAGTTATTTATTAGATATAATGTTATTTTAATATACCCTCAATATATGTGTATTTGCTACGTATGTGTGTGAGTTTAGTTGATTATATGGTTCAAGTTAAGATGGTGGCTATGGCAATTCTTGATCTTGTTTAATAACTGTTTGGACCAGATTTTTGTTATTTTTTTTTTCACTTTATTTAAGCCAATTCCGTTTGGACCAGATTTTTGATATTTTTTTTTAATTTTTTTTTCACTTTATTTAAGCCATTTACTTTAGTTTAAAACTGGTTAACCTTTTTTTTAATTGATTTGCAGCTGCAGCAACTAATGTCTGAATTAAATAAAATTCTGGCTCATGAAACTGTTGATGTAAGTGGCGTTTGTAAACAACAACGTTTTTGGGTATGTCTTTGGTGGGACTAACGTTGCATTTCTGGTAAGCACCTCAAAATTTAAAACTTTATAATGTTTATATATGATTGTTGCAAACTTGCAACTATTATGCTAAATTGTTAACACGTAAATTAATCATACAAATTTATGTTAACTTCTATAATGTTTATCTGTCATGTAAGTATATTACCAAATGAAAGTTATAATTTTTCAGGTATATGGTTCGAGTAATCAGGTCGGCTGTTAGTTAATATATTAAATACAATTACAAACCTATTCTTAATAATCTGATGCAAGTTTTCTTATCAAAGCATCTTGGAAGGATGTTTACACTTGAGCATACTTTGGGTGACTTTGGAATTTAACATGCTTACCTAAAACATTTTTAAGCTGAACCCTGTTTAATGTGTTTATCAGTAAATTATTAAACATAATGAGCCTGTTTTCACATAAATGGATTTTAGCAAACACGTCAAAAGTATTGTTTCGTGACTTACAAGTCAAATTAAGAAAATAATCATGTTGCTAATTAATGGGAATTTTATTTAACTTCATTACCAATTGAAAATTTCTTTTATAATACCAAAACTACCCTCACTTGTTGCCTTAACGATTTTTAACCCGTTTGACTTTTGGAAGACGTTTCACTCATACTGTAAAAGAACTAACTTGCAAATTATTAGTTCCACATTTACTGTTTTTAGTAAACAAGTCGATGATTAAGTTGCAAATTTTTTATTTGACATTTACTGTCTTTAGTAAACAAGTCGATAATGCCCTTTTTAGTAAACGACTCAGAAATATATACTTCAATAAACGGGCCAATATTATCTTTCGCAGTGAACGGCTTACCATTTTGTAAAACGGTTACAATTATCATTTTTGTAAACGGGCCCTAGTTTCGTCTAACTATATGGGCATATAACATATGACGAATGAGTTAAATGCAATAGATTTTTAAACTACAAATGTAACAGTTTTAAACCATCTAATTAAACTTCTAAATAGCTACATTACATTTAAAATGTTAACTGGCAAATGGCGATTCATGAAGAATGAAACGAATGCATTGTTTGAATTTATATTACAGTAGTTGGTGAAAACCTGATATTTATTAATGTAATACGTTTAAAACTAATTAGTGTTTTAATATATGGAAATCAAATTAGGATTATTTATTATTATAGTAGTGTATATATACATGTATTTACATGCATCCATTATATTGTTGAATTTGGTTAAAAGGTCAAAAATGTCGACTTTTACCAAAAAAAAGTCAATGTTGGTCACGAAGTCAAAGTTGATCAAAATGTCAATCATACTCTAAAGGTCAACGCCGCTAAAAACATGCTTTCTCAGAAAAATATTTACTGACATGACCCGAACTGGACGTGAAAAATGACAGGTTTTTGTTCGGCTAACATGGCCAGTTTACAAAACGTCAAAACAGGTCAGCTTTGGGTTGACCCATTTTAAAAACAGGTTAAGCTCGAGTTGGCATGTATGAATACGGTTAACCTGATGACCATTTTAGTTATGTTCATTGAAGCCCTTTTATGTACTCGTTTAATTTTTTTAGGACCGAGTAAATCATGTTCGTTCGTTTATTAAATAAAAGAACATAAACAAATTTCATACCGAAAGATTTACATAACTCACGGTTTTGTACAGGCCTAATCACATTAAGTGACAGAAACCCAAGCAACTAATTTGGAATTCATACAGAATCCAGCCCGTTTGCCCTGTATTACACAAGAAAAGATAACATAACAATATCATGAGACTGGTCACTATGGTGCTTTAAAGTCCGAAGAAGGGTAGAAGTTACATGAAACACGCGTATAAAAAAGCGAGCCGGAGACTCTCCGACTGCAAGCTAAATATGTTGCGCGACTGAATTGATGATAGAATTTTTTGTTTTATTAAGAGGATGATTATTTTTCTATCTTCTAGGAAGAAACGACTGCACATTTTTGTGTTTATGGTTTTGGTCTTTGTATATTATATTTCAGGTTAGGTAACGGGAATGTTACATCACAAGAACTTTTATTTTTTTATTTTTGAATGAATCGATCGATCGTATTGCCATTGAAGCACATAGTTCCACCTCCATCCCATGTAGCGACCAAACAAATATTTGCTAGACACTCCCTTGCAGCCCACTGCTTGCCACCCCGGCACGGTGTTTGGGGCAGTAAACCACCGCCAACTCAGCCCATACCACCCCTGTTGATGCCCACAACGAAGAGCCTTATGACAATATTTATATGAATACAGATTGTATATTATTAATATTGAGATTACATATGTATTCCACTTGTAGGTAGGGACATTCACAAGCAGAGACGAACTGAGTGAGGACTTATATGTGTAGAGTACTCCATATTTTGGGTGCGTTTAGACCCTTGATTCTTTAGAATATTGTCATATTTTTCTCTGGAGAATGTTATGGAGTATAAAATATGGAATAATGTTATGGAGTATAAAATATGGAATATTAGCAGGAGGGGCTTCTGCGGAATGAGGTCTAAATAGGTGTCGTTCAGGATTTAGATCAATAGTTTGTGGAGTTAATCATTTAACCATACATTGCGTTACATTAAGCTTTCTAACTACATAATTGTTCATTTTATCTAATGTGGTTTCATGTCTTCATTGATTTAGATCCCTATGATACAATATCACTGAAAATTAAATTAGATGGAAGAAGTTACATATCAAATGTAACCTCTCTTATCACCTTGTCTTCAATATTATGGCACTTAGTAATTTTAAATAAAACACTGGTTAAAACTAAGACATGACATATCTTGAAAATCATCAAGAAAGTTCAATTTTCATTATTATTTTTTATACAATGTTAAAAAAAGATTTGTTACTGAATTTGATCATACTATTAGAAAGTAGAGGCCTCAATACACTTCTTATTTGCATCATGTATCTTCTTTGATGCAAATTTGTCTATAACGACTATAAATTTGGCTTTAACAAACTGAACCCTAATGACCGAATCCCGTCGCGTCTCTGCCGTTATGTGCTTTCTCATATGTTTTTTTTTTTCATATGGGTCATGGATGTCTCTAGGCTTATTTTAATGTGCTTTTATTTTAGATAAATCTTTATATTAATACATTAAAAACTATCTGAACATGTAATGCATTTGACGGGCTCCATACAATCGCGTGGGTAATATAACACTTTTAATTAGTTTTGCTATAAATAGGCTTTATGGTATTGTAAACTAAATAATGACTAAGTACTCTGAATTGACCCAACAACAAATACGTCATCGCTAACACCCTTATACGACCCCGTGGGGGTCCCGCCGCAACGCGGGCACTCCTACTAGTATTCTAAATGATAGGACTATACATTTTAGTGTATGAATCCGCTTAAATTTGAAAAATAAAAGGGATATTGGTTTTTAATACTTCCAACTTTCCCTCATTGGTAGATAACACTCCCAACTTTTGATTTGTCACTCATTACTCCCAACTTTCACCATATTTTCCTGTACCACTTGCCGTCTAAATGAACACTAACCTCGTTAATGTTTTGGACTAAAAATGTCATTCAAAATAGTTGAGGGGGTAAAACAGAAAATTTATTTTTAACACACAACCTTCATTTCCTGTGACATCGTTTTTCCGGCGACCTCTTTTTTTCCGGCGAATTTGAGTTTCCTGACTATCTCGTCTTTCAAAACATCATATCCATCATTTCACCGAGCTTCACATATGAATTTGAGTATTCCGGCGAGTTGCAGGTTTCCGGCGAACACCATATCCATCATTTCACCGCCCCGCCCCGCCCCGCCCCAAAACCGCAACCCCCGCCCCCGCCACCACCAGTGTCTCACCCAACCACCTTTCGGGATCGCCTGCATGCTGGAAAATCGAGTTGCAGGTTTCTGGCGAGCACCATCTTCATCATATCATATGTGAAGCTCGGTGAAATGATGGATATGGTGTTCTGAAAGACGAGATAGTCGGAAAACTCAAATTCGTTGAAAAAAAGAGTTCGCCGGAAAAACGAGGTCAACAGAAATGGAGGTTGTGTGTTAAAAATAAATTTTCTGTTTTACCCCCTCAACTATTTTGAATGACATTTTTAGTCCAAAACATTAACGAGGTTAGTGTTCATTTAGACGGGGAGTGGTACAGGAAAATAGGGTGAAAGTTGGGAGTGGTGGATGACAAATCAAAAGTTGAGAGTGTTATCTACCAATGAGGGAAAGTTGGGAGTATTAAAAACTAATATCCCAAAATAAAAAGGCACCCCATTTGGGCTGGATACATCGGTGGGCTTTAGGTAGCCCAGAATCATAGCATCAATTGGACAATTACCATGTATAGACGTGTAGTATACGTGTATGGGTCCGAACATGTACATGTTCATTAAAAATTAAGTTACAAAAATATGTGTTTTTTAAATTTTTACATGTAGGTTGCGAAACATTTAGATTTTCTTACTTTTAGGCTTTTAAGAGATGAAAAAGCGTATGATGCGACATTTACTAATAGGCCTTCAAGAAAAAAAAAATATGAAATACCTTTGTTTTTCTTTAAAGTTATTATGGGCATCAAAATATTTATATTTTATGAATTCATACGATATTGTTAAGTGTCACATCGTCAAGGAGTGATTTTGGACTTTTAGAAGTCGGATAATAACGAACTAGGAGTTGTCTTTATGATTAGATTATCTTTTACGTGAATATAACTAACTGGTTAAGTCAAATATAGTTAAGATAGATGGATGGCACACATAAAAAAAAGACGTCAATGGTGCAAGAGAATAATTTACATTCATGATTTAGCACTACTGTATTTTTAAACGTTTTACACACTTTAGTATTTTAAACGTTTTACATAATTCCATTCTGGAAAAAAATAGACATTAGTTCATAGTATTATTATTATTTTTATATGAACTTTTTAAATCATTTGAACCGAGTGCATCATGACTTTTGATAGTGCCTCTAACCTAAACGCCCACCACTACACAGTGCGTATACATCATATAACCTCATAACTCATAACAATGCATCAATCTATGTCACTTTGCTGTCTAGAGTTTTAAATTTCACCAAACTTATTTAACCATGTACTTTAGTACATCTGACGCCTCCTCAGTGTTTGAGGGGAGGCCCAATTCATATTTTTTTTTTTAAATAGATAGCCATAATAATCCGTCACATTTAGTGTTGATAAGATACGGTTAAAGAAAGATAAACAATTTACACACATTATTAAAAGTTTCTTTAGTTTAGAATTAACTATTCTATGAACCTATCCTGTATACACTAGGCATGTTAGGGGTGCCTTACGTGACACCCGTGAGACCATTCGAATACTGTGTCGCCCCGCTCTCGTAACGGGTGCAAATGTTTTTAAGTGATATGTAGACTACACGAATGCGTACGTGATAAGCCTAGTCAAAACAAGTATCCAAACACTTCACTTTATATGTACAAAAGTCGGACTGCCTCAAAACTTAACACTGTGAACCAGCCACACTTGCAGCACACGGCAATGGTGTTTTGGTCATACCCACCGACGAGAAACCAACTAGCCGGCTCAGCCATCGTCTTCATCACCGGCGTCAGTCTCTTCGCCGCCGGAGCATATCTCTCGTTCGTTAACATCGAACCTCAACAAGCTCGAGCTAAAGCCCGTTCCGATTACGTCAAATCTCGCCTCCGCAAGCTTCTTCAAGACGATTAACTTTCAATTCATAATAATATTATTATTATCTCCTTCGCTTTCCGTTTATTCGTTAGGTACGTTTTACTTTCAGTTAATAATAATATTATTATTATTCGTTTGTAAGTTAGGGTTTATGAATTTTAACTAGTGGTTTAACTGAAATTTGTTATATTAGTTAAGAGATTTGGTGTTATTGCTTTAGAAATTGAACCACAGTAAGCTTATTGTGCCCTAATTTTAGAAATAGATCTTCTATTGCAGCATTACTGTTTTATTTTATCGTTTGCTGATTATAATTGTTGATTTATGTGTTTTATTCTTATCTTCATATAATGAGGTAGGCTCGTGAGTAGGTTTTCAAGCTCAAGCTTGGCTCAGGCTAGACTCGTTTGTTATTTGATAATTATTTCACTTATACTTATTTTTCAGTGTATATTTTGGTTACAATTTTTATATAAGTTATTATAATTATTTGCTTTTATATTCATCAAAACTTTTCATATATTAATAATTATTATAAAAGTATATATTTAATATATTAAATAAAAGTTATATAAATAATAAGCTTGTTTAGGCTCGTAGGCCGGCTAGATCTCGACATGTGAAGATCCGGCTTGGGCTCGTAATTAAACAAGTTTATTTTTAGGTTTGAGCTCGTTTAAGCTTTTGGCTTGGTTCAAGCTTTTAAGTTTAATGATCTAATCTCGAGTAGCTCACGAGCGGCTAGGCTCATTTGCACCCCTAATGATGAGATAGATAATATAATAATACATATCATACATAATAGGTTTGTGAGCGTCAGTTGGAAACCGATTCGTAAACCGGTTCCTAGTGATTGGTTCATGAACCTACTTCTTTTTCGGAATATTATTCGTTCAGGTACTTTTAACTTTCTTCCTAGTTATTAAATATCTATCCCCTTGTAAGTTTCATGCTGTTGTAAATTAGGGTTTATAAATTCAAACTAGTGATTTAAGTTAAATTTGTTAAATTAGTTAGAGAGGTGTTATTACTTTAGATTTCTTGGTTATTGTTTGTTGTTGTACATGATTACTGTTGTTATTGTTTGTTGATCATTATCATTGATTATGCGTTTGATTGTTATCTTCATATGATGAGGTGTTAACGAGTCTCGGCTTGTGTTTTCAAGCTCACCTCGTTTCGAGCTCTATTTCTAAAGCTCAAGTTCGGCTTGTGAGTAGTTTTTCAAGCTCAAGTTCGGCTTGTGAGTAGTTTTTCAAGCTCAAGCTCAGCTCGGGTTCGATTCGTTTATAATTTATAAATTATTTTACTTATTATACTTATCTTTTTGTGTATCTTTTAATTGTAATTTTTATATATAACATAATATAAGTTATTTACTTATTTTTATCATTCAAATAAATGTTTTATTGTTTTTATAAAAATATATATTTAATATCTTAAATAAAATATATAATAATAAGCTTGTTTAGGCTCATGAGCTGGCTTGAGCTTGACAAGTGAAGCTCGAGCTCGGGCTCATTTATTAAGCAAGTTTATTTTTAGGCTCGAGCTTGTTTAAGCTCGGCTTGATTTGAGCTTTTAACGAGCTGATCTTGAGTAGCTATCGAGCGGCTTGGCTCGTTTGCACCCCTAATGATGAGATACATAATAGAATAGCATGCATAAATAGGTTCCTCAACATCGGTTCCAAACCGGTTCCTAGTGATCGGTTCGTGAATCTATTTCCTACTTCTTTTCTGGTTTATTATTTGTTTCGATAATTTTAACTTTCTTCTCAGTCGACACTTCAGTTAATTATCTATCCCCTTGTAAGTTCCATACTGGTTTACTTGCTGTCGTAAATTAGGTTTTATTAATCCGAATGAGTGTTTTTACTAAAATTTGTTCGATTAGTTAGAAATTTGTTGTTATTACTCGAGAACTTTGTGAAGGAAACAGTTGATTTCAAATTGCCCTAATTTTAGAAATTGCTCGTGTTCTAGCATTTGTAGGTATTCATTCTTTGTACAGAAATAACTGTTATGAACGAATCGAAGTTCGAATAATCAAATCGAGTTTTGAAATTTTGAAGCTGGATTCGATTTTGATTCCAAATTCAATTACTTAATTGAATCGAGTTTTGAGTTTTTCAAGTACGATTTGAGCATTAAACACCCCCTAGTTTACAAATCCCTAAACGGAGTAACAAATTAAATGAACTAGAAATTAAATACAGAAATTGAGTTGACTACTAGATTACGGATTTATAATTTACGCATTTAGTGATTTTGGGTAATTGTTTCTTGAGTTGATCATTAAATTGATTATTAAGGTCAGATTGTAAATTCTTATTAGAAGCTCTTTTCTAGTTGTGTCTCTCTCTTTATATATATGTATTTATATTATTATGCGTATAGTTATAAAATAAAAATAGAATGTAGAATTTGAATACGAATTTTGAATCGAATTGAAAATCATAAATTCGTATTCGATTTAAAGTTCGAATTGAATTTCAAGTTTTTTGAGTCCGATTTGAATGCTGAACGACCCTAGTTATTATCGTTTGTTGCTCATGATAATTGATTACGCGTTTGATTGTTATCTTCATATGTTGAGATGAGATTCACAGCTTGATCTTATTGCAGATAGCAGTAATTTTGACTCAAGAGTTGACAATGCTTCATTGTTTGCGGCCATCACAGCCTGGATCAGCTGACAATATTCGTTCTCACCGACTTCCATTTCAAGGTAATCCTGTTAAGCAATTTTAACATTCTTTATTATAAATATCTAATTTAATTAATAGTAATTTAACATGTTTTAATAATTTTACAGGCAACTCATCTGGTATAACTTCAAGTTCAGGATCACAAGCTTCCACAATTCTCAACGTGACCAACGAGTACACATCAGCATTACAAACTAGTTCATACAGTGAAATACGGGTTTTTCTTGATATAGAAACCGAACGACCTGGTGAGATTACACAAGAACAACTCTTATCACAAGTTCTTCGCCCGAACCGTGACTTCGTTGAAAACATTATTAAACGCGCTAAACCCGGTTTCATAACCGACTTGCTATGGTCGTTCTTTGACCACAGTGAAAACAAGGCCCGATTATGTCTAGACCTGACCCGAGCCATCCGACGGGCCCACACCTTAATCGCACCTTTACAAGACCTCCTACACGTCCTCCCGTTAGACTCCGAAACCGACTCGTTATCCTCACCGCAATGCAACCGAGCCTTTGATCTTCTCTTAAAATATGAACAACTTGAAAACCCGTTTCCCGTCCCTGGGTCCCGCAACGTGTGTGGCACGCGCAATTGCTTCTCTGACCTCAATAGTCAACTCGAGAGTCTTGTAAGAAAGTCAAACTCTCGTATTCATTTGCTTCATTGGGTCACCATAGGATCTGCAGTTGGGTTAATAAGTATAACCGTTGGGGTTATTATAGCCGGTGTGATTATTGCTAGGCATGCTTTTATCGCTCTTGCGGTTTCCATGTTTCTCCCTGCTGCATTCATTCCTTCAAAAATGGAGAAAAAAGAACAATATCTTCTTCAACAGTTAGATGCTGCACAAAGGGGAACTTTTGTGTTACATGAAGATATTATTACAATTGAACGCCTTGTGAACCATTTGTATTCGGATATCGAGGTTAACAAACGGTTTATACGCAGTGGTTTATGGAGGGGTAAAGATATGCATTCTATTATGGAGGTATCGCGACAGTTAAAAAGGAATCATATTTATTTTGAAAAACAGTTAACCGATCTTGAAGAGCATTTGTGTCTCAGTTTTGCTGCGATAAACCGGGCTCGATCTCACCTTATTCAGATTATTAGCCTTCATCTAGATGACCCCCATTTTTAACGTGGATTTTTTTTTTCATTTTTATTTGATATTTTTGATTGTAGAGTTTTGAGTTTTTAACCAAATTGAGTTATAGCTAATGAACTTCATATGCTTACTTTCTTTTCTTTCTCAGTATATGCACATGACATTGATTCAATTTATTATAAGTATCATCTGGATGTTTTCTCATCTTTTATATTTGTCATTTTATTATGTGCATAATAATAATAATAATCTGTTGATATTGTAATCACTAATGATATGTTCTTGCAATAACTCAGTCATTGATGGTGTGATGTTCACTTAAGTTTGCTACAACAAATTGATAAGTTGATTATTTTGATTTAAAAATATTCGTTTTATAGACTACTACTAACTAAAATAAAATTTCCAAACAGTAATTTATTTTAAAAACTGGCGGACTAGCTTCTAGCTGGACGCCAAAGAAGGAAAAAGAAAAATTACATAATTCATTACAACTCAGTGCTTTAAATTTGGACTTTTTCTAATCCAAAGAAAGTCCAACGACTTCAAATCTTCAATCGCCTTAAATGTCAATGCTTCTTTGTTGGAAAAGGCTGCTTCATTCTTTGCTTTTCAAATATACCAACACGATTCCGTGAAGAACTTTCCTTTTTTTATTGCACAAGGGGAGCGTAAATATGCAAGGAAAGGAGATCCTGAACCGAAAACACGTATACCTGATGGATCTTGCACCAAGAGCTTACGAATTGCCAAATTTGTGTGTATTGTGTAATGAAAAATGATGCTTTTAGTCAATATTAAATTTTTTCTTTAATAATAGGAATCCGTCAAATGAATATGATTTTAAATCTAGGAAGCTATGTCGGTTATTGGTAATTTTAAATCTCAACTATTGATTTAACATAATCCAACTACTATGATTTATTCCTAGTCTTCATAGTAAACTACTTATTTTTAGGATAACTCTCTCATATATATATATATATATATATATATATATATATATATATATATATATATATGAAACAATAAAAAATCTTACATGTCGCGATGTGGTCGCTCTCATTTCTTTTAGAGTCACCAGATTGGTTTGATTTTTAAATGGAGGCTTCTCATGCATTTGACCCGAATTCACGGGTATGGGTCTTACCAAACCCAGATATTCCTTAAACGGGTTATAACATCTAATTAAATTAAAAATTATTCTCACCAAATTATTGATGTGTAAATCCTACAAAATAAGATATACTACAAATTATTATAAGATTTTTTTTAAAAAGATATTATCTATAATTAAGAAACAACTTTATAGTAAAAAAAATAAGCGAGTCTTGGGTCTCACCAAACCCAGATAATTTTTAAACCGGGTTATAACATCTTAGTTATTTGTGAAACCCTTTTATCATCAAACTCTAAGTATATAATAACTTTTCTTACAATAAATAAAATTAAACTATAAAAAAGTATATAACGAATAATGTAAAACAGATATGTGTGTGCGCGCGCGCGATGTGTCATGTTTTAATTTGTCAAATTTGTTATATGAATAAAGCGTATAAAAATTTATAATAATAGAAAATGTACATGCAAATCTCAATGGATATTCTTTTTAAGTCAAGTTTATGATAAAATGATGTGAATTCAAAAGAGGGTTTAAGTTGTTTTACAAAGGGGAATAAAAATGAGAAGGATAAAAAGTATTTGTAGCCACACAAAAAACCTCTAAAAAAATTTAAAAAAAAATCATAACTCAAAATTTAATAAAAAAACGGAAAAAGTAAAAAACACAAAAATGTTTCCACAATCTTTCTCGTTCTCATAAAAAACACAATGGTAAGTGAAAAAGTCGTTGTGTATTTTTGTTTATCATTGTGTTTTTTGTTTATTTCGTCATTGATTTTGTCTTTTTTCCTTGACATTGTGTCTTTTTTTTTATATTGTGTTATATTATTCAACATTGTGCTATATTTTGTTCGGCATTGTGTTTATATTTTATGATCTATTGTGTATTTTTTTAGTTATAATTGTGTCTTTTGTTCATTTTCGTCATTGTGTCTTTTCGTCAATCTTTTTTGAATGATGGCGGAAACATTATAGTTTTTTAATTTTTTTTGTTTTTTATTTATATTTTGAGTTATATTTTTATATTATTCTTTTTGAATTTATTTTTAAGGGGTTTTTATGTGGTAACAAATTTTTCTCAAACTTTTTATTTTTGTCTCACTTTGTATTTTAATTTTACTATTCAAAAGGGTATGTGTGTGAGTTTGTCGTTAAAATATATGTAATAGTATAAATTAAAATCATATTGAAACTTTTAAGTGCAATGATTTGAACTAATCAATGCCCTGATAACCGTAAAGAGCACAACTATTTTTAATCAAAGTCGGTCACTTGTAGAAATCTAAAGTCGAGATCATTTATAGGTTTTGGTCTTGACTAGGGCTGTAAGCGAACCGGACGTCCGACGGACGTCCGGGCGTCCGTTCGGCAAGAAGTTCGTTTATGTTCGTCTGTTTAATAAACGAACCGGACATGGACACAAAAATTTCGTTCGGTAAGCTTAACGGACGAACACGGACAAGGGCCAAGTCCGTTCGATAGTGTTCGTGAACGTCCGGTAACGTTCGTCCGATTACGTCCGGTAATGTCCGTCAGGTATCGTTAGTGTTTATATCTATCCAGTACTGTAATTTAACTGCAGAATTTCTAGTGTTATCAAAACACTTTTATATTACTACACATGTTTGATATCTCTTATATTATAGTGATACACTTTATGTTAATATATTAAGTGTTAAGTATATTTGGATGTTATATGGTGTAATTCCTAATTTGTATGTGAAGTTGTTTAGATATATGCTTGGTATCAATATGTAACCGTTTATATTTGTCCATTAGTGTTCGTTGTCCATTAATGTTCACATGTTTGTTTGTCCATTAATGTCCATTAGTGTCCGTTTGCCCATTATTGTCCGTTAACGTCCGTTTAAAATATTAACGGACGGACATGGACGGACACGGACAAACTCAATTTCTTAATGGACGGACACGGACATGAATTTTCGTTCGGTAGAGTGTTCGTGAACCATCCGTTTGTCCGTCAAAAGCTTAACGGACGGACACGGACATGCTCTCGTCCGGTTCGGTCCGGTCCGTGTACACCCCTAGTCTTGACCAATAACTAAACCAAATTGACCAATCCTCATCCCATGTTATAAATCTTACTACTCTAATAAATAATTACTACTATATGGCACTTGTCACACTCTCATCCTTTCTCATATTCTTTAACTCATTTTCTTAAATATGGATACTACACGGGTCATTACCCACCCACTTTATTTGTTATTCAAAACTTCTAACCCTAGATACCAAATTTCTCCCAACTCTCATCACGTATGCCTTTCCATCGGTCCTCTCCATGGCCTCCACCACCACCCCAAGTGCCGGCAACAAAATAGACCCTCTCTACGGCCACCACTGCTATCGCCCCCCTTCACTATATCTACTATATATATACATATACGACGCAGCGGTGGAACTCAAAACCCCTAAATCTCTTTCTCTCATCTTCACCAGGTATTATTATTATTATTATTAACTCTTTTGATTGAATTTTGATATTAGATTGATTGAAGGTTTACGTTTAATATGTTCAATTTGAGATTTGTGTATTAATCAGCTCTTTACAGATCATGTGTAATTGATATTATTATTATTATTATTATTATTATTATTATTATCATCATCATCATTCATCAGACTTTTTCGGTATTATTATTATTATTATCATTATCATTCATCATTCATCTGAACTGCAAATTAATAATAATATGTTCAAAGATTTTGATTTAAAGTTGGTTACTTTTTCTCATAATATTGTCTAGAATTGTATTCGTAAACTAATATCATGATTGAAGGAAGGAACTAGGGAAGGGTAAGTGAAGGAGTAGAATGATTATTCTTAATAACTCGGAAGTCAAATTTTTAAGACAGAATTACAGAGATTGTCCTTTATGTTTATAGCAAATTTCATTCGTTGTCCTTTATCTTTAAAATTGATGAGTTTTATCCTTTACGTATACAAATCCGACAATGTATGTCCTTTAATGCTAACCCAGTTAGTTTTTTTGGTTAAGTCAGGTCATGTACATTGCACATGAGGGTAAACTGATCATTTTACTTATTTATTTTAAAAAACTATAATAACAATTAAACCTAATATATATTTATAAGTATTGTATTTATATATAATTATTAAACGAGATTCACCAGAGCCGTCGTTTATGTTGTTATATTCATGTTTCTGTTAATTTCTTATCATTCCATATGAAAACCTATGGTTTGTTATTTTATAAAACCTAGAATTTGGGGATTTTTCAAATCAATGGGTCAGTGTGGTCAGGGGATATAGCTAGTTTGCTGGATGCTATAATTAATCGATTGTTGTAGTCTCGACGAGCGAGGACGGCCGGTAGGTCCAGTTATCGGATTCGGAGTTCCGGTAACTTTGTACCATTTTATGATATATTTTTCTTCAATAACCGAATATCCCCCAAGTCTGATTGAACTTTGTGGTAACGATTTATCCATTTTCGTTAGTATTTTGCTGTTTGATTGTGTTTTTTAGCATGAAATGACATATCTAAAAGGGATGATGAAGGTTTTAAGATGGGAGTGGGCTTTAGAACGAGGATATGCAGGTGGGGACGCGCCAGGTGTGGTGATGGTGGTGTCCGTTTTCGGTGAAGAATGTGGTTGTGGCTCGTCGGAGATTGAGCTTTGGTGGCAAGTAGATGAACAAGAACAAAGCAGATGGAGGTGGGGTTGAATTAAATTATATATAAATACAATACTTGTAAATATATATTAGGTTTAATTGTTATTATAGTTTTTTAAAATAAATAAGTAAAATGACCAATTTACCCTCATGTGCAATGCACATGGCCTGACTTAACCAGAAAAACTAACTGGGTTAGCGTTAAAGGACATACATTGTCGGATTTGTATACGTAAAGGATAAAACTCATCAATTTTAAAGATAAAGAACAACGAGTGAAATTTGCTACAAACATAAAGGACAATCTCTGTAATTCTGTCAATTTTTAATTTAGAATTTATTATTATAAATGGTTTAAACCTCATTTTCAAGTGAAAGTTACCTTTATGCATATTTGAGTCAAAGGTTTGCATTTGTTTATTGTTATTAATGATGTGTGAATGTGGTTGATTTTAACAGGTAGGTTCACAAACTGCATTGATGGAGATGACTTCAGCGGGAGGAGGATTTTCTTAGCAGTCATATAATGATGAAACTGAAACATATGATGACAATTTGTTTACGACTGTTGGACTGTTAGAGCAACTTAATGTCACTAGAGACTCTTTGGATTATTTGTGGTACATGAAACGCTAACACAACCAATCATAAACGAATATCTTGACAACCGTAGGAAGTTAGATATACTAACCCCACCCAATGTTGTTATATCTGAATAATAACAATT
This sequence comes from Bidens hawaiensis, assembly GCF_021521415.1. NCBI lineage: Eukaryota > Viridiplantae > Streptophyta > Magnoliopsida > Asterales > Asteraceae > Bidens > Bidens hawaiensis. Next base: position 143,906 of record NW_027494006.1, read on the forward strand.
ACCCGATTTGTTTCTATTTCAACACAATCATAACCCTAGATATGCTCCGTCCCAAACGCCTCTGCATATCGCTTTTTCCTTCTCCGATTACACGACGTGGCTGCTATCTTCCTTCTCCGAATACAAACGACTCTAGGTATGCTCTGTCCCAAACCTTAAATTCATCAAAACCTTTATTGTGGGTTTGATTTTTTTACTAAATTAATAAACTTTGTGTATAGATCTGTAATTGTGACGGCATGGAATGTGTTCAAATTATGCACGGCTCTTAAAGGCCTAGGCTTGATCATGTTTTAAAGGCGAACATGTTAGGTTTTAATCTCATGTTTTGGAGATTAAACAAGTCAGTTTTCTGATATTTTTGTAAAAAGGTTGGACTTTGGTTTGATATAAGCCCTAAATATCATTTCATCTGACTTTAGCCTTTATAACTTTTTGTTCAAATGATGTATATCTAATATGAAAATTTGTTTAGCCTTTATAACTTTTTGTTAACTGTTTTTTTATTGTATTTGCAGATAATGGTAGCTTTTGGTTGAATGTTTTACTTTCGTTGCTAGAGGTTTTAAGGTATTCTTTGCTATTTACGTTTTGTGTTATTGGTTTGGCAGCCGATTTTGTTGTAATTCACATATAACAAAAATGTTTTGTTCTTTCAATCTTGCTCTCATAGCTCCCGTTTATGGTGTGTTTGAATCGATTAAGTTGATATATTTAATTTTGGTTTTTTACTACAGATAGGTAAATGCTTTTGTCCCTATTTTACAAATACATGATTATATACATATCTTAAGACCGTATTTAAAAGATTTTTAAGTATTGTTTGGTTCAAGACTTGTGATCTTGAACAAAATATTATTACAGGATCTAATTTCCAGGAAAAAAAAAGCCACAAGAAACACTCGTTTATAGTCATACGAAATACATATGTCACACCTAACCATTTGTAATCATGAAAAATACATATGATAATTATTAATAAGGTGTTTTAAGGGTGTTTGGGTTTTGGGATTGTGTATCCAAGATTCTGAGTGAAATAAGCAAATTGCAGCTGTATATTCCAAATTGCTTATTTCAAAAACCAAGAAGCTATCCAAAACACACACTTAGATAGTTTTATTACTTTGATTTTTCAACCTGTAGGTATTTGCAGGAAGTTGGTCCCTTTTGCAACTGTTCTTGGAGTTGTGATTATGATATTCTGTTTAACTAAAAGAAATCGTTGTTTATAAAGTATCTACTTTATATGGTGTTGGATGAATTTATACTTGGGACTTGCTGTGACGGACTGACGGGTAATATTATAATTATAATCCATATATATATATATATATATCAATTTATTATATGAACTATATGTCATTTATTTATATGAATTTTTATGGTATAACTGGTTTTAGCAATAAGAAGATCAATATTTAGTTTTTAATATTTTTCTTTCATAACCCATACCAAAATGCTTTAGAAGCATATATATATTTTATGACTTGATTTATACTTTTTTTATACATTTATATATATTTAATTTAATATGCCTTATATGACAAATTACTTAATTAAAAGCATTCATAATTTTAAATCTTCTAATATTCTACTAACTTAGAATAATCACTATTTTTTGAATAATGGCTTTAAGGTTAGTATGTCTATGTCATTTTCCTAAAAATTACATTCATATGAAATGAGACAAATCATTTTGTTATATTTTAATTTTCGGTTTTATTTGTTGCTTGATTATACAATTGTTAATTGTAAAACATAAAATTATTTAAAAATTTTGTCATACAAAGAATATCAATAACAACAAATATATCATGATCAATTAGTTTCCAATTCTAAAGATTCTAAGGATGAATATATCATCAAAGTTTAGGTAATTTTGTTTTTGGGATAATCGTGGTATTTTTTTTTTGTAAACATGAGTGAATGATCTAAAAGACATCATATTAATTGATTGAAATGTATGATACTTATGCGTATAAATATATTTTTTTTGTTAGTTTCATGGATATATCATCATAGATGGCATGTACTCGAAAAAACCTTACTTGTCTCACGGACAACTATACGTGGCAATATCAGGAATTACAAGCAAGCATATATGTTACCTTACCAAAAGTTACAAGCAAACATGGACTAAAAATTTTGATTTATTGATAAGCAATGTATAAGGACCAATACAATCGCAAATGTAGTGTACAAGAAAGTTATTACTTATTACATATTTGTGTAATCTTAGTTATGTAATTTATGTGATTTTAATATAAATTGTAATTATATTAACAATATATGATCATTTCGTTGACTATATTTCACTTAATGCTTAAAGTTTAAAATTTTCATCAATTACCGTGTAATACACGGGACTCAAACTAGTTATATATATATATATATATATATATATATATATATATATATATATATATATATATATAGATAAATATCAAATGTTGGTGTCACAACTCCTTTTTAGAAACTAACTATTTTAATATTTATGATTTTAGTTTAAATACTGAAACAAGTTAGTTAGTGATAGTGTGTTGGCTAATGTATGTTTCGCTAACTTTCTATAACGTAAGGTTGCCAAGGTTTGCAAGCTTCAAATCCTAATGGTTGTATACATGAATGTTTTTTTAATTAACTATTTATTGTTTTATATTTTGGTGGGTTGTGACTTTATATTTTTTTGAAAGACCTTTTTATTTATTTAGATTCTTTTTTAAAGGTTTTTAATTTGAGGAAATTGAGTTTTAGATTTAGTTTTGGTATCGTGACGAATTTAAGCGACGCCAACTAAAAACGCAATGCTCCATCGGTGCAACACCCGTTATTTTTTATGTTCACTTCTGGTATGATAACAAACCTAATCTTTATCGACCTAATGTATGTCAACTCGCCGCAACGCCCATGTATTTTGTTCTTTTTTTAAATATGTTTTTTCGACATTATTTTTTGGGTTTAGTGGAGTGTTGTGGCGAACCTATAGATACCGACCGAATTTTCGTCTGTAATTTGCCAACCGAATAAACGTCATTTTACTTATATTATTTTTTGTATCAAAAGCTATACGTTTACTAATTTATTTTTCTATCAGATACCGATCATATATGGACCGCTTTTATCATAAGTTGTAGGTGTGCTTACACTATTCTGGGCGTTCACGTATATTTTTTTGATTTAGTATAGGTGTCGTGACGAACTTAACCGATACCGACTGAATTTACGTCAAGCCTAGTTAAGATGAAAGATAAAGTGACTTCGGTTTGTATATAATTACTTTTATATAATAAATCGTAATAGCATTCACGTTATATTCATTATCATTAAATCCAGAATTACACTAAAACACATTACATTTCCTTTCTTATTTTCAAATAAATAATATTTTTTTTACATTTATCATTACCATTTCTTTTTCCTTCACTCATAACAACTTTCAAAATATATTAAAAAGTCATAGGGGGTAAATGGTAGTTTTTTAAATATACAGATAAATCACGGCGTTTTTTAAAATATAAATACTATTCACTCACAACATTTAAATCAATCTCTAAATTATAAAAACATTCCTCACATAAAATAGGGGTTGGATAAGAATTCTCTAATTTATTATAAATTGATGAATATTCAAAATGAAAACTACTTCATAAGTTAAAAGAGAGTTTAATATTTTGATTTATTTCTGTTGCAATTAGTTAACATGTTATTTCAGATTTTAAAATCTATCTATATAATAAAAGAGTGGATTTTAAACAACAATCTCCTACTTTTTATCAAATCTATTTAAATTGCCACATGCCATTTTTATAATTTTTTTCTTTTTTAATTAAATACATTTCATTAAATCTTCTTAAATTATCATATGCATTTTGACAATTATTATTATTTTTTTCTTTTCATTAAAATACTTTTCATCAAATATATTTAAATTGCTACATAATATTTTGGCATTTCATTATTATTATTTTCTTTTCTTTAAAATATTTTTCATCAAATTTCTTTAAATTGCCACATGACATTTTGACATTTTTTTTTATTATTTTCTTTTAATTAAAATACTTTTCATCAAATCTTTTGAAATTGTCACATGACATTTTTTTATTTTTTCCTTTTCATTAAAATTAAAATTGAATTCACATATAGCGGGTTTTGTAAACAACCAAATTATGTCAACAATAATTCCATTTTCATCCTTCAAACTTAAACCTAACAATTCTCATTGGTCGATCCTCTTCTCAATCAGAATTCACTTGTAATCGATGTCTTCAACTTTAAAGGTAATCCTTAATCCTAATTATTTGATGACAATCATAATTGATATGTAACCCTCAATGATAATTCTATGATAGTGATCGTTAATCGTATTATGATGTATTTCGATTGGACTATACATACTCTATTTAAACGATTCCAGTTTGCATATTCAATTTACAGATTCTATTGGAATATACATATTCATATGTAATCCTTAACCGTAATTCTATAATGATTATACCCTAATTCAAAGTATAAATGCAATTAAACTGTACATATTCAATTAACGATCTTTGTATGCTTTTGCATTCGTTTTCTACATTAGAATTATAAGGTTTGATTTCTTTTTTTACATGTGTTTCAATCGATATTCATCAACATGGGTATCGATGTATCGAATGCAACACAAAATTTAAACATTCATAGGAGATTCATTGGTAAAAACATGGGTTTTGATAAATTAATTATATCCTTTTGGTTCTTTGATTAAATCCAATTTATGAAATGGGACTTCTCAAATTTTATAACTTTGGTTTGAAATTAAAGAGTTCTATTCCGATTTCTATATAACTTTATACAAAATGACCTAAGTTTGACTAAGTCGATACAATGATGCAATGGTTTCAATTCATCAAAAATTATCCTGTTAATCTAACTCTGCGTCATAAATTATTCAAATAAACTTTTGATTGTTATAACTCTAATTGGTAACATGATTTATAAACAAGGTTTCTGATTGGTAACGTGATTTAAAAACAGGGTGTCAATATTAAATAAAAATTTGTGCAGATTGTCAAAAAACAACAGGGTTTCGATTTTGGGCAAATAATTGAAGATTTAATTAAGCATACAATGATGTGTATTGTAATCGCCCGTGGCATTTCTTTTAATCCGTTGCATGCATTTTACATTATTAAAGAATAATTATATGTATACTAATTTTCAGTATTTGATGTCAAATATTATGTTATTTATTCAAGCGTTGATCTTTAGAGGCTTATACGGTCTACCAGCTTTTTCGACATTCTGTTCCAAGGCTCGGGCTATCATTTGTTGGAATCAATGAGGTATTTATTAAAGTGAGTATTTATTATTATTATTATTATTATTTTGTTTCTAAATAATGTTTTTAAAATAAAATGAGTATTTATTTATTAATTTAACTTTTTACAAATTATTTGTTGAAAACATATTTTCAGAGAGTGGACCTTTGGGTCCTTTTTTACATGTTTTGATTTTCCATATTTAGTTTCGATAGGGAACACTTAAAGTATTAGACAACTTTAAGATTTAGTCTATATGAAAGCTTACCAATAAAAAATTTTAAAATTGTAACGTTTGTTAACTACTACAAAACACTAATGTCTATTATGTGTATGCTATTGATGTCACACCCGGCCCTGAGCGGCGGAAACAGCCGGGCGCGCGCGAGTGGGGATTGATAATTAAGCACGGGCCATTGCAAACATTCAAAGATTTTCATTGCGCATGAAAAGTTTAATACAAATACATTACATTGTTTAAAATTACATAAAAACATCCAAGTATAAAACTGTTGAAGATTTCCACGCCATATCCCCTTTGCGCGGCGGGTACAACCACGCGCATCGAAGGGATAGAACTAAAATCTTCCAAAAAGCTAGTTTTAGATGTTCAGCGTGAGGTGCTCTAAGTGTGACTCCATGCGCTACCTAGTTATCTCCTGAAAGACACGTAAAAATAATTGAATCAGTATAAACTTAGTGAGTTCACAAGTTTTAGTAACTTGATAAATCGTATTGCATCATAATCTTGATACGAATCATTCTGAAACATAGTTCTGATAGCATTATTAAACACATGCTTGGTAAAACATAGTTATATCAACATATTCTGATAAAATCGTTCCGCGGGTTACGCGCGAACATTTCTGGGAACTGTGCTCGTCCATGCAAAGTGGCGCTGCCACTACGAGCTAAAATAAGTAATATCGTCCCGCGGTTTACGCGTGGACATTTCTGAAAAACTGTGCTCGTCTGTGTAAGTGGCGCTGCCACTACGAGCGAATAATACTATAATACCGTCCCGCGGGTTACGCGCGGACGTTGTGCCGGAAAACAAGGCGCTCGTCCATGCAAAGAGGTGCGACCCCTACGAGCGGGCTCAAACCCATAGTACTGCCCCATGACCATACTAGGCACTCGTCCATGCAAAGAGGTGCGACCCCTACGAGTGGGTGGATCAAACCAGCAGTCCCTACCCTTAGAGTTCCAATGGTAAAGTGATCACTTACTCGAGTTCTAGCGCACATACATTGAAAACCTTAGATAACCGTTTGCATTGCTCATCATGAAACATAACTTAAACACATAATCGCTTTCATAGCTTGTAAGTATACCATGATAAAACATTATTTAAGTACGTGTCCCTCGCCCCGAAAGCAGTTTAAAACAGTGAATACAGTGAAAATAGGGACTGTGAGACTCACCTGAGGTTCTTGTTAAGGGTTTAATCGAGATTCGGGTTTTCTTGGTGTTGGCCTCGGAATCGAAGGTCTAGAATACGATTAAATAACAAGAAATTAAGATCAAGATATAAGGGTTGGAAAGTAGATCTCAAGGTTATAATCTCGGCTTACCTAGTAACAGGAACGGAATTTGAAATCAAATAGATGCTTGGGAGATGATTCAGAGCAGATTTGCAGTTTTAAGAGAGAAGTTTGAAGTGTGTTGAGTGATAATTTTAGGTTACATATTTATAGGCAAACTCAATGGAACACAATCCCTTGATTTAGGGGATTGTAATCTTTTCATATCTAGGTGTGATGATGATAAAGTATGGAAAGTATTATTATTTATTCAAAAGTGGAGGAGTGGGTAAAAGATTCTGATTTTCGCAGGACATGCAGGTCTGTGGTTGGTGAAAGTAGGGTGGCTGATAGTTGACTGTTCATGCTACAGTGTGCTTTTGCCAGTGCACAGTAAAAAGTAGAAATTTTCTGAAACACGTTACTGTTTTCTTTTGGGCGGGAATAATCCCTTTATTCTGAAGAATACTGTGTTTTGTGCGTGTATCCTTGCGCGTACAGCCTTATGCGTGTAGGATTCTGCGTGTAGAATGTTTCTTTGCTGCGGGTAGGTACGTAACCTTCTCGCAGTTAGGGACATTTGAGTTTCATTTGTAGATTCTCCAGGTGGTTTTGGTATTTCAACATAGTGATCAGTCATGTTGAAGTCAATTCCATCCTGGAGCTTCAGACAAACTAGCTCTCAACGTTCCAGCCATGCGGGTAGGTTAGTTCCCTTCCGCACGCGCATAAACGATGTAGGATGCACCCGCCTTAGCATCATGCGGGATGGTCAACCCATAAACAACATAACGTTTAAGTTACATGAAAACATAAGGCCAAAACGTTCACGCATGGCGCATATAACATGCTCACGCTGGTTCTTAACATGGTGCGCTCGCGCAGGGCGCACATAACACATGCACGCGCTGACTAACATGGCGCGCTCGCGCAGGGCAAACATAAATGTCCGCGCTGATTCTAACATATTCTCGCGCCGGGCGCACATAATGTGCCCGCGCTGATTCTTAACATAGCGCGCTCGCGCAGGGCGCACATAACAAATGCACGCGCTGACTAACATGGCGCGCATAATATTTACAATCACCTAATTATTAGGTTGATTACTTAGTTTAAGGGGTTGGGAATTTACCGGGTGTCACATTCTCCCCTCGTTAAACGAATTTCGTCCCGAAATTTAGGAGACGTTGCTGGCAGAAGCCATATTCTGAAAGAGGTGTGGGTATTTTATGCGCATCTGATCTTCTCTTTCCCAAGTGAATTCAGGCCCACGCCTTGAGTTCCATTGAACTTTTACCAACTTGATTCTGCTTCTGCGCAACCTTTGTTCTTTCCAATCGGTTACTGCTATAGGCTCTTCTACGAAGTGCAGCTGTTTGTCAATATGAATTTCTTCCACCGGTAAAATCAACGTTTCGTCAGATAAACATTTCTTGAGGTTGGATACATGAAACGTATCATGAACTCCACTGAGTTCGGCGGGTAGACGGAGTTTATAAGCAACTGGACCGATCCTCTCCAGGATCTCAAATGGTCCAATGTAGCGCGGATTTAGCTTTCCTCGCTTACCGAAACGAGGGACTCCCTTCCATGGAGAGACTTTCAAAAGTACTTTATCCCCTACTTGAAACTCCAACGGTTTCCTTCTCATATCAGCATAACTTTTCTGTCTGTCGCGTGCTGCCTTAAGGCGATCCCTTATCTGAAAAATCTTGTCTGTTGTTTCTTGGATCACTTCTGGACCAGTCATTTGCTTGTCGCCCACTTCAGCCCAACACAGTGGGGATCTACACTTGCGCCCATATAAAGCTTCGAACGGCGCAGCCTTAATGCTTGTGTGATAACTGTTATTGTAAGAAAATTCAACCAACGGGAGGTGGGTATCCCAACTACCTCCAAAATCGATCGCGCGCGCGCGCAGCATATCTTCCAATGTCTGGATCGTTCGTTCGCTTTGTCCATCCGTTTGGGGGTGATAAGCCGTACTCATGTCCAGTCGAGTACCTAACCCCTCTTGTAATGATCTCCAAAACCTTGAGGTGAACCGACTATCTCTATCAGAAATGATGGACACTGGGACTCCATGTTTTGAAACTACTTCTCGAATATATAGTCGGGCTAACCTTTCCATTTTATCAGTTTCTTTAATCGGCAGGAAGTGTGCTGACTTAGTTAGCCGATCCACAATAACCCATATTGTGTCATAACCCCCAGGTGTCCTTGGTAGTTTGGTGATGAAGTCCATAGAGATTTGTTCCCACTTCCACATGGGAATTTCTGGCTGTTGAAGCAACCCTGATGGTTTCTGATATTCAGCCTTTACTTTTGAACACGTCAGGCACTTACTGACATACGTCGCGATGGCGCCTTTAAGATTGGGCCACCAATACAACATTTTAACATCTTGGTACATCTTGTCTGCGCCAGGGTGTACGGAATACCGCGTCTTGTGAGCTTCGTTCAAGACCTGTTCGCGCAATCCTCCCTTGAGAGGGACCCATATGCGGTTAGCGAAATATAGATTGCCGTTCTCCTTAAGTTCCAAATTCTTAACCATGCCCCCAAGGCATTCGTTTTTAACAAACTCTGGTTTCAAGGCTTCTTGCTGAGCTTCTCGGATGCGAGTAGAGAGATCTGCATGAATGGTCAACCTTACAGCCTTGACTCGTAGCGTTTTTATTCGCTCCTTCCTACTTAGCGCGTCTGCCACCACATTCGCCTTTCCAGGGCGGTATTTTATTTCACAATCATAATCGTTCAACAATTCAACCCATCTTCGTTGCCTCATGTTTAAATCCTTTTGATCAAATATATGTTGAAGGCTCTTGTGATCCGTAAAGATTATACACTTTGTACCATAGAGGTAATGGCGCCAAATCTTTAGCGCGAAGACAACCGCTCCAAGTTCCAGATCATGCGTTGTGTAATTCTTCTCATTGGTCTTAAGTTGGCGCGAGGCATACGCTATGACTTTGTCTCGCTGCATAAGGACACATCCGAGTCCTTGATGTGAAGCGTCGCAGTAAACGACGATGTCATCTGTCCCCTCGGGCAGAGATAGAATTGGCGCACTACATAACTTCTGCTTCAACATTTGAAACGCTGCTTCCTGGTTTTCGCCCCAAACAAACATCTTGTCTTTCTGAGTTAGCGCGGTCAGAGGTAGAGCTATCTTGGAGAAGTTCTCAATGAAGCGTCGATAGTAGCCAGCTAGTCCTAGGAATTGCCTCACCTCAGTTGGGGTTTTTGGCGCTTCCCAGTTTTCGATGGCCTTGACTTTGGAAAGATCAACGTGAATTCCTTTCTCGTTTACAACGTGACCGAGAAAGTGAACTTCTCTAAGCCAAAACTCGCACTTGGAAAACTTCGCATACAACTTTTCTTTCCTTAACAATTCCAAAATCAATCTCAGGTGTTGCTCATGCTCGGCCTTGGTCCGAGAGTAAATCAGAATATCATCTATAAACACAATCACAAACTTGTCCAAGTATGGTTTGCACACGCGGTTCATCAGATCCATGAATATAGCCGGCGCATTAGTTAGCCCGAAAGGCATCACTAAGAACTCATAATGGCCATATCTAGTTCGGAAGGCTGTCTTTGGCGCGTCTTCCTCATGGACCCTAAGTTGGTGGTATCCTGACCGTAGATCTATCTTCGAATAATAACTGGATCCCTGCAACTGGTCAAATAAGTCGTCAATCCTCGGTAAAGGGTACCGATTCTTGACTGTCAGCTTGTTCAGCTCCCTGTAGTCAATACACATCCGGAAGGAACCATCCTTCTTCTTTACAAACAGTACTGGAGCTCCCCAAGGTGAGAAACTTGGGCGAATGAAACCCTTATCCAATAGTTCTTGTAACTGATTGGATAGTTCTTGCATCTCAGATGGAGCTAATCGATAAGGCGCTCGTGCTACTGGCGCAGCTCCTGGGACCAAATCGATGCGAAATTCGACTTGTCGCGGCGGCGGTAATCCGGGCAGATCTTCAGGAAAAACTTCTGGAAATTCGCGCACTACTGGTAAGTCTTCAATTCTTCGCTCATCTTTCTTTTCTACTACATGCGCCAGGAAGGCGTAGCACCCTTTCCTTAGGCACTTACGCGCCTTTAGGCACGAAATCAGTTTCGTCGCAACTCCCTTTCTTTCCCCTTGAATCATCAAAGTTTCTCCGTTCAACAGTGGGATCCGAACCTGTTTCTCATGACAAATAACCTCTGCGAGATTCTCGACTAACCAATCCATACCTACCACAATGTCAAAACTTCCCAAATCTATAGGCAACAAGTTAATATTGAACTCGTGACCTCCCATGAATAAAACACATTGCTCAGCCCTTTCGCTCGCGCACAACTGCCTACCATTGGCCAGTTCTATAGTATAAGGTATGTCTAGCCTACTGGTTGCTAGACCTAAGGAGTTTTTAAACTCAGCAGATATAAAACTTAGATCAGCGCCAGTATCAAATAAGACAGATGCAAAATGGCCGTTAAGCAAAAACGTACCGGTTACCACATTCGGCTCTTCTTTAGCTTCGCCTGCGCCGATCACAAAAGCTCTCCCGCGAGCTTGGTTTCCCTTTTGCGGGCAATCCCGGCTAAAATGCCCTGGCTTCCCGCATGCGTAGCAGTTGTCGCTTGCTCCAGCTTCTCTGACACGGCAATTCATCGTCTTGTGCCCTGGTCTGCCACATTTGGCGCACGTGACGCTCGCGCACTCACCATCGTGGTGGTACTTGCATTTGTTGCACCATGGGCGAGGCTCGCTGTATCCTTTCCTTGACGACTCCGCGGCTTGGATCGCGTAAGTCCTTACGCTCTCCTGCTTCTTGAACGGTGGCTGCTTGGAGTCGGACCCTCGGTGGTGAGAGTTCCATTTCCTTTTGGAGTCAGAGGTTCGCTGCTCGCTTCCGCGCGTAGTCAACATACCCGCACGGACCGTATCCCTTGTAAGGGTGATGGCCCGCGCAACCGCCTCATCGAAGGTTGGAGGCGCTGCGGCGTTGAGCGGAACCCTAACAACAGGAGGCAATCCAAAGATATACCTCTCGACCTTCTTTTCCTCTGTGTTTGCCATATCTGGCACCAACTGACAAAGCTCGTTGAACCGGTTGTTGTAGGCGTCGATATCCGTTCCTACCATAGTGTGGTTCCAGAATTCTTGTTGCAGACTCTGAATCTCTGCGCGTGAGCAGAACTTTCTCATCAACATTTCCTTCAGTTCCTCCCAGGTCTTGTGGAGAGCAACTTCTCGCCCCAATGTTTTCACTTGAAGCTTCCACCAAGATGAAGCTGCTTCTTGGAACATGCAGGTCGCATAAAGGACCTTCTGGTTCTCACTACATCCGCTAATGGAGAGAACTGTCTCCATCTTGTCAATCCAATTGTAGAGCCCAATGGCTCCTTCAGTGCCTTTGAATGACCAAGGCTTACAGGCCATGAATGTCTTGTAGGAGCATCCTTTGTCCAAGGCTCCTGATTCGGGTTCTGGGGTCTCATTCTGACGACCCTGACTAGATTCGGCCTTGCTGGCCTCATGTGTCGCAATCGCCTGCGCGATTATTTCCGCGAGTTCCTCGGGTGTCATGGAAATTCCTTTGGCTTTAGTTGGAGGCATTCTCGCTTTAAAAGAGAATGGAAATATATCAAACTTAGCGCATGTACTCTGAGCACATAATGTTATCATAGACACTGTGTGACCCGTGTTCCTAAGTGTGTGTATAGTTTCTTTTTGAAAATATTTTCTTTGAAAAGTATTTCATGCGATTCCCCAATCGGTTATAGTCTAGGTTAAAACTTCTTTTCCTAGTTCGCTATAACCAGTGCTCTGATACCAATCTGTCACACCCGGCCCTGAGCGGCGGAAACAGCCGGGCGCGCGCGAGTGGGGATTGATAATTAAGCACGGGCCATTGCAAACATTCAAAGATTTTCATTGCGCATGAAAAGTTTAATACAAATACATTACATTGTTTAAAATTACATAAAAACATCCAAGTATAAAACTGTTGAAGATTTCCACGCCATATCCCCTTTGCGCGGCGGGTACAACCACGCGCATCGAAGGGATAGAACTAAAATCTTTCAAAAAGCTAGTTTTAGATGTTCAGCGTGAGGTGCTCTAAGTGTGACTCCATGCGCTACCTAGTTATCTCCTGAAAGACACGTAAAAATATTTGAATCAGTATAAACTGAGTGAGTTCACAAGTTTTAGTAACTTGATAAATCGTATTGCATCATAATCTTGATACGAATCATTCTGAAACATAGTTCTGATAGCATTATTAAACACATGCTTGGGAAAACATAGTTATATCAACATATTCTGATAAAATCGTTCCGCGGGTTACGCGCGAACATTTCTGGGAACTGTGCTCGTCCATGCAAAGTGGCGCTGCCACTACGAGCTAAAATAAGTAATATCGTCCCGCGGTTTACGCGTGGACATTTCTGAAAAACTGTGCTCGTCTGTGTAAGTGGCGCTGCCACTACGAGCGAATAATACTGTAATACCGTCCCGCGGGTTACGCGCGGACGTTGTGCCGGAAAACAAGGCGCTCGTCCATGCAAAGAGGTGCGACCCCTACGAGCGGGCTCAAACCCATAGTACTGCCCCATGACCATACTAGGCACTCGTCCATGCAAAGAGGTGCGACCCCTACGAGTGGGTGGATCAAACCAGCAGTCCCTACCCTTAGAGTTCCAATGGTAAAGTGATCACTTTCTCGAATCTGGTGCACTATCATCGAAAAACCATAGATAATTGTTTGCATTGCTCATCATGAAACATAACTTAAACACGTAATCGTTTGCTTAGCTTGTAAGTATACCATGATAAAACATTATTTAAGTACGTGTCCCTCGCCCCGAAAACAGTTTAAAATAGTGAAAACAGTGAAAATGGGGCTGTGAGACTCACCTGAGGTTCTTGTTAAGGGATTAATCGAGATTCGGGTTTTCTTGGTGTTGGCCTCGGAATCGAAGGTCTAGAATACGATTAAATAACAAGTATATATATTAAGATCAAGAAATAGGAGAATATAAGGGTTGGATAGTAGGTCTCAAGGTTATATTCTCGGCTTACCTAGTAACAGGATCGGAGCTGGAAACAACGGATGCTTGGGAAAGGATTAGTGCAAGTTTGTAGTTCTTTGAAGTGTGTTTCGGGTGATAATTTAGGCTACAAATTTATAGGCAAACTCAAGGGAACACAATCCCTTGCTTTTGGGGGATTAAAATCTTTTCATATCTAAATGTAATGATGATAAAGTATGGAAGTTATTATTATTTACTTAAGAGTGGAGTGGTGGATAAAAGATTTTGATTTGATTTGGACAGAACATGCAGATCTGGGGTTGGTGAGAATAGGGTGGCTGACAGTTGACTTTTCATGTTACAGTGTGCTTTTTCAGGTACTTTTGTCAGTGTACAGTAAAAAGTGGAAAATCTCTGAAACACGCTACTGTTTCCTTTCGGGCGGGAGTAATCTCCTTAACTGGAGAATAGACCAAATGTTCTGCGCGTATAACTTGGTGCGCATAGCTTTCTGCGTATAGGACATGTCTTTGCTGCGGGTAGGTGCGTAACCTTCTCGCAGTTAGGGACATTTGAGTTTCATTTGTAGATTCTCCAGGTGGTCTTGGTATTTCAACATAGTGATCAGTCATGTTGAAGTCAATTCCATCTTGGAGCTTCAGACAAACTAGCTCTCAACGTTCCCGCCATGCGGGTAGGTTAGTTCCCTTCCGCACGCGCATAAACGATGTAGGATGCACCCGCCTTAGCATCATGCGGGATGGTCAACCCATAGACAACATAATGTTTAAGTTACATGAAAACATAAAGCCAAAACGTTCACGCATGGCGCATATAACATATGTCCGCGCTGATTCTTAACATAGCGCGCTCGCGCAGGGCGCACATAACAAATGCACGCGCTGACTAACATGGCGCGCATAATATTTACAATCACCTAATTATTAGGTTGATTACTTAGTTTAAGGGGTTGGGAATTTACCGGGTGTCACAAGTTACTCAGAGGAATCTATCATCTTGCTTTTGTTACTGACTATCTGACTTATCGTTTGAAATAGTACTATACTTTCATTTGTTGCAATGATGTTTTGACTCAAACTGAAGCTTCTATCAACTAACTAAGCAAAAGAAACACATATATACCTCTAGTCCAACTAACATATCTTCATAAGCAGTTATTTCCAGTATTATTGTAAACATGTTGTTTTGGACATCAACTTTGAAAAAAAAATAGTAGTTGACAAACGGACCAAAAATGTGAGAGTTGTCAAAGAATGAGGTTATGTTAGTTATTAGGCTATATATTGTCGGTTAACTAGCATGTGATACTAAAAGCGTTACGTGATAAATTATCACGTATGTAGTGGGGTTTTAACTACACCACTCATTAACTTGGGTGTTGTACGTTAACTAATTAGTTATGAAGTAGAGAAACTAAAGAATAAAAAAGTAGAGACAATTACTATTTGCGTCCCTGTGATTTCAGGGCGGAGACACAATGAGTCCTCATAAGAAAATTTAAACTGGTTGAGTCCCTGTGGTTTAAAAAATAAACTATTTGAGTCTCTGCAGTTACTTAACTATGTTAGCTTCAAGTGTAGATTCGACATTTCACTTATATATATACATTGTCACTCTGAGTCCTTGAACTTTCATAATTGGTCACCTTGAGTCTCTTTCACCTTTTAACAAAAATAAATAAACTTGACCAATTTTTTTTATCAAAAACAAACAAACCGAACCACCTTATCATCAAATATTAACGAACCGAACTACTTTTTAATAAAAATAAACTGAACAAACTAATTTTTTAAGCAAACTGAATGACTTTTTTTAACAAGTAGTTCATTTCGTTAACAAAAATAAACAAATCAAACTCCTTTTTAACAAAAATAAACGACCCGAACTTGTTTTTTAACAAAAATAAACTAATCACTATCTTTCTAACAAAAAATAAACAAACCAAACTTGTTTTTTAACAAAAATATACAAAGCAAACTTATCTTTTAACAAAAATAAACGTATAGAACTACTTTTTTTCCTACTAAACTAAACGAACCGAGCCACTTTTTTAACAAGCAGTTTAGTTCATTTCATTTAAAAAAAATAAACGAATCCAACTACATTTTAACAAAACAAAAAAATTAACGAATCACGCTTATTTTTAAACAAAAGTAAACTAACCGAACTACTATTTTGACAAAATAAACTAGCTGAACTACTTTTTTAACAAAAATAAACTAACTGAACTACTTTTTTAACAAAAAAGAAAACACCAATTTTTTTAATACAAATAAACAATACGAACTACTTTTTTGACAAAAATAAACTAACTGAACTACTTTTTTAACAAAAAAGAAAACACCGAAATAATTTTTTTAATACAAATAAACAATACGAACTACTTTTTTTACTAAACTAAACGAACTGAACAATTCGCTTTAACAAAAACAAATGTAGAATTACTATAAAAAAATAAGCGAACCAAACTTATTTTTAACAAAAATAAAAAAAAATCAAACTACTTTTTTTTAACAAAAATAAATAAACCAAAGTTTTTTTAAAACAAAAATAAGCTAACCGAACTTATTTTTAACAAAAATATTGGTAGCTTATGCTAAAGTGGAGTGCGATTTAATTTCTTACTTTATAAGTAGTTACGTTCGTTTAGTTTAGTAAAAATAGTTCATTTATTTTTGCTAAAAAGGTAGTTCGATCGTTTATTTTTGTTAAAAAAGTAGTCTGGTTCGTTTAGTTTTATTAAAAAGTAGTTCGGTTCGTTTATTTTTTTTAAAAAATAGTTTGGTTCGTAATTCTGTTAAAAAGTATGGTTCATCTATTTTTGTTAAAAAAAATTAGTTCAGTTCGTTTTATTTTTGTTAAAAAAAGTTTGGTTTTTTTATTTTTGTTAGAAATAAAAAAAGTTTGGTTCATTAATTTTTGGTTGATTATGGTTTGGTTAGTTGATTATGGCTTGATTGGTTATTTTTTAGAGGTTAATTATGTAATTTAGAGGTAATTTTTAAAGAGGGACTAAAACTGAGCAATCACTTAACCACGTGGACTCATATGGATCATAAAAAAGGGTAAACTAGTAATTCCACATTTGGCAGGGACTTAAATGGTTCATTTTTGAAACCACAGGGAACCAACCAGTTCAAATTTTCTTTTGGGGACTCATTGTGCCTCCGCCTTAAAACCACAGGAACACAAACATTAATTTTCTCAAAAAAGTATGATTGGTTGTTTGAACTGGTACTACACATTAATCATTCACAACGCTCACTAAAGGGTAAACGCCCCCTCCTTAACGCTGGCAAATATACGCCTCGGCGTTATATGACAACACATAACTTACAACAAAAGGGAATGGAGGTGGCAAGCAAAACTGCGAATGCATGAGATGTCAATGAATATGTATAATTATGTTTTTGGTGTGTTTTTTTTCATTTATATTTCTTGAGTATTCTTCAATCATACTAAAAGCAACACGGTCTTCAAATTTACAAATAATTCTTCAAATAAGAAATAATATCAAAGCTTCATAGCATCCAAACCCGCATTCAAATTTACAGATCCTAAAAATGCCGAATTCATGTTGTATTGAATTTGGTAAAGAGAATTTATGCTTGATGATCTCACATGAGTAAAGAGTATGTATGCGGGTAGTGTTTCACGTATGACATAAGCCGTTGTTTTACTCTACTATGCTAGCCATTAGCCAAAGTAAATGCATGAACAATATACACGGTAATGGCTTGTTTCAATTAATAATGATAAATAACGAATAACATAACGGAATTTGAATTTGAATATAAAATAAAGAATTTCTTGCAGACAACTTGATTTTTTCCATTTGAGTAAATTAAATCAATGGTCCCTTCGAATTAAACGGGATTTAGGGGGCCACACCCTTCTAAACCTCGGGATGCGTTGCACGTTGTACATGAACAAATTTTTAAGGTTGTACATAATGGAGGGGCTTTAAAGCCTCCACGTCATCGTCACTTAGAATACGGGGCTACGAATCCTTTCTCCATAATGTAACGTCGTTGTTTAAAGCCCCTATAGCGCCCACTATATATATATATCAATCAATCATACCCAGTGGAATCCCACCAATAGCAAAGCTATAAGTAGGGTCTGGGGAGGGTGAGATGTAGGCACACCGTACCTCAATCCGATGGGATAGAGAGGTGGCTTCCAGGGAGACCCTCAGCTCAAAATAACATTGTATAGGGAAAATAAGGGGCATCAAAGTACAATAGTAATAAAATTGATAATAGCACGTAGTAAAATTAATAGTACCAATACATTTATAGATAACCATATAGAACTATATGAGAAGAGGAAACAATATGGTGTGTGACCAAAAATCAGGTAAAGAAGACCCCTAAGGTATTCATTTCTTCCTAAAAGTCCTTAGCCTTAATTCTAAGTCTCCAAGAATTCATATCCTCAACCATGTCCTCTGAGAGGTTTAGGTCTAGCAAATCATGTCTAATCCTCTCTTCTGAAGTCAATTTAGGTCGGCCTCTACCCCTCCTCTCCCCTATAGTAATGTTTTCTACAGATCTAACAGGGTTCTTCATTTGTCTTCTATTCACATGTGCAAACCATTACAATCTCCACTCTCTTATCTTGTCGGATATGTTAGCTACCCCTAATCTCTCCCGAAACACCCTGTTTGTTATTCGGTCTAACCTTGTGTGCCCACACATCCAGCGTAACATTCTCATCTCTGCTACCTCCATTTTTCGCTCTTGTGCCTTCTTGGTGGCCCATCAATCTGTTCCATATAACATTGCAGGTCTAACTGCAACCCTATAAAATTTTCCCTTTAGTTTAGTTGGGAAACTCTTGTCGCACAATATACCTGTGGCTGCTCTCCATCTAAACCATCCTACCTGAACTCGATGTGCCACATCGCTGTCTAATTCCCCATCGCTCTGAATAAATGATCCTAGATACTTGAACTTAGTTACCTGCATAACCACTTGCCCTTCAATGGTGATCTGAATGTCCTCATTGTCATTTACCCCACTAAAATCACAGTGTAGGTACTCCGTCTTAGAGCGATTAATCCTTAATCCTTTTGTCTCTAAGGTTATTCGCCACTCCTCTAGCCTCCCGTTTAGTTCTTGTTTACTCTCAGCAAGTAACACAATATCGTCTGCGAACATCATGCACCACGGGAGTGTCTCTTGAATTGAGTTTGATAACTCATCCAAGACTACTGCAAAAAGAAACGGACTCAAAGCTGACCCCTGGTGAAGGCCTACCTCCACGGGGAAGAAATCGGTATCCCTCACGGGCGCACGAACACTTGTTGCACTCCTAGTGTACATATCCATAATTACCTCTATATATTTCCTCGGAACCCTTCTATCCTGTAGGCACTTCCAAAGAACTTTGCGTGGCACACTGTCGTACACCTTTTCTAGGTCAATAAACACCATATGGAGGTCACGCTTCTTCTCCCTATACTTTTCCATCAATCTTCTTATAATGTGTATTGCCTCTGTGGTGGAACGCCCCGGCATGAATCCAAATTGGTTCATCGTAACCTGAGTTTCCCGTCTAAGTCTAGCCTCTATCACTCTTTCCCAAAGCTTCATAGTGTGGCTTAGTAGTTTGATTCATCGGTAGTTACCACAACATTGGGCGTCTCCTTTTTTCTTATAGATAGGGACTACGACACTGGTCCTCCACTGGTCTGGCATTTTACCATATTTGAGGATAATATTGAACAGAGTAGTTAGCCACATGAGTCCTTCTTCTCCCAGGCACTTCCACACCTCGATGGGTATGTTGTCTGGGCCAACCGCCTTAGCCCTTCACATCCTCCTAAGTGCAGTCTGGACCTCTTCCCATGTGATCCGTCGGCTGTAGCAGTTTTTCGGTTGTTGTCGTTGAGGGGTTGTGTTGTCATATTCCTCTTGGTAGGCTCTCCCATTGTTAAAGAGGTTGTGGAAGTATGTTTGCCATCTTATTTTGATGTCCTGCTCTTTAAAAAGTACATGGTCTTCTGTATCCTTTATAAACTTCACAGGCCCTAGGTCTTGCCCTCTACGCTCCCTGGCTTTGACAATCTTAAACATAACATGTTCCCCCTCTTTTGTTTCTAAACGTTCATACACCTGTTTAAGATAGCCAAAGCAGAACCATATATATATATATATATATATATCAATCATGTGAGAATCATTTTGAAATTGAGATTTTTGAAAACTATTTTTTACCAAAAAAACACTTTTAAAAAAAATACAAAAATTAATAAAACAAAAAAACGTGAAAGTAAAAAAAGTTAAAAAAAAAATTTTAAAAAAATATCGGTTGAGCAAAATTATACACCTATGTATAATACTTATTTTTTTTAATTTTATACATTTATTCTTTATACATATATATGTACAATTAAGATAAATGATAATGTACATATGTGTACATTATGTAAATCAAAATTAAATACAAATATACATATGTGTACAATTAGGTTTTTTTTAATGAAACCGGGATGAAAAATAAAAAAATTTGGTTTTTTTACTTTTTAAAAATTTTCTTTTTTTTTTCGTTTTATAATTTTTTTTAAAAAGGTTTTTTGGGCTCAAAATGGTTTTCTAAATTTTCAATATCAAAAAGTTTTCTTTGAATCACCCTATATATATATATATATATATATATATATATACTATATATGTATATAGGGTAAGGATTCTAAGAGAACCCTTTGCAAATTGAGAACTTTGAGAACCATTTTGGACCACTAAAAACACTTTTAAAAAAATATTTAAAAAAATCATAAAACAAAAAATTATAAAAATTTTAAAAACTAAAAAAACTAAAATTCTTATATTTCATTCCGGATTCATTAAAAAAATAAATAAAAATAAAAAAAAACGTCGTATTATACACATATGTATAATTTTATATAATATTTAGTTACGTAATATACGCATATGTTAAATATTATTTATCTTAAATTATACAAATGTGTACAAAAAAACATGTAAATGTACATGTATGTATATATTATACATATGTGTATATAATTTAGCTAAACCGGGTTTTTTTTATATGAAACCGGGATGATAAAATAAGAATTTTGGTTTTTTATTTGATTTTTGTGTTTTTTTTATTTTTGGGTTTTTTGTGGTATAAAATAGTTCTTATAGTTCTCAATTTTAAAAAATTTCTCTCATAATCCTGATCCTATATATATATATATATATATATATATATTTATATATATATATATATATAAAGAGAGAGAGAGAGAGAGAGAGAGAGAGAGAGAGAGAAAGGACACATTGGTAATAAACCAAAAACTCTTAAAATGTTAAAGAGATACAATACATTTAAGATTAATGTACAACTGATTAGACTAATAAAAAAACATATTTTTTTCTCTTTCACATACATAGCCCAACCTAACTTAATTTTTCACTTTCATTCATAACCCAACCCAAACCAATTTTTTTATTACATTATGATTTATGTTTTAGTTTATTCCATAAAATTGATAACAAATAATAAAAATGTTTATTTTTTTTAAACAATCCTTTTAGATATGAAAATAATAAAAACAAAAAAATATTTACGTCATCTGGATATAATGAATTAAAAAATGTTTAAGAATTCATATTAAACAAAATACATATTCTTGAAAGTACACCATATCTAATAAAAACTAGAATTTAGGACCCGCACTTCGCGACGAGACCGTTAAATCTAACAAAAAAACATAAGTAAAAATATTAAACCATAAACTAGCTGCAAGTTGATGCGAAGTCAGTCTATATCAAGTTACGACATCGAAACTAAACAAAAGAAATAAACCCGTCAATGCCAAAATACAACAAATTTTCATGTGTAACCAAAAAGACCGGCATGCTAGTGTTGCGAACCAACACAAATTCGGTTCGTATCAGTGGTACCAACACAAATTCGGTTCGTATTAAGGGTATCAACACAAATTCGTAATCATAATTAGTAATCCAAAAAAATATTTTAAAGGCGAGCTAGGTATCAAACGTTGACACGCAGATATAAACCATGTGACGATGAGATATTTTTAAATCACGAAAAAAATTTCGTTCATTGTAAAGACGAACTATAAAAAATATGAAAGAAAAATTTAAAAAAACCGTTTAACCAAAAATAAGATATGTAAAGCCGACACTTGTCCACATTTAGTGTTTAAAAATATAGTTGGTTAATATTTTAATTAGTTGATAAAAAATTTATAATAAAGGAAGTAAAGCCTATTATTTTTATTTTGAAATTATGGTTAGTGAATTAATGATTATAATAATTAATAAAATATTAAAAAAATTAATAGTAAAAGGAATAGTGACTTTGTGAGTAGGATTCGATACTAAATGTGATATTCGTCAAATTCGGGTCTCGTTTGTATTCGTTTTGTAACCATTTATTGTGTAAACCGACCCGTTTGTAAACCGAAACTTATGATATAATCAAAATGATGGATTTTATGTTACAATATTGTTTTACACTTGTTGGGTCTTGAAAACATCCATTTCGATCCTTAAAACGCGTTAAAATCACTTAAAACGAACTCCGGGGACCATTCTGTCATTTTTGAAAGTTGTAAAACATCACCAGCCACCACCCCCATTGCGCTACGCCATGGGGAGAGACCCCCTTGGTCTCTTATTGCGAGCTCTGGGCGACCATACCTGCATGTATTGTTTCTTTGTTGGTTCTTTTATCCTATAAATCCGAGTTTTAACCAATAAACCACTTGTTTTAACCCATTTAATCACTTCCTGTAAATACCCAACCCTTTCCCACATTAATTCTTGCTCATAAACCATTTCCTCACTCAAATTCAAAGATCATTCAAGCTTATTTTCATATTTTCGTCAAGTTTGACTTCCAAAGTCAAACTGATGTAGTTTTTCATTTTTATTTGTTTATCTTAATCATAATTAATACTTGAAGTATATGGCACAACATATATATAATATACACCCCTTGTTACCTTTGGTGGTTACTAGTCTGGCCTCGGTCGGTTGAGTTTCGGGCCTCGTAAGGCAAGGCTACATGGAGGACTTCGTGTCCTTGATATACACACACACACACACACTTATATAACTTGTTTATACATACTAACCATGACTAACTTCTGCTCATTTTATTTTGTTTATCATATTTATGAAGTTCTATGGTTATGGGTTTGAAGAGACTAGCCTCGGTTTAACCGTAAATAGCTCTAAACCGTAAACCGAACTTTGTTTAATAGTTTTGTTAAATAATTGTTTAAACATGTTTTATGTTAGATTTAAGTTTCTAAAATCATTATTATAAGTTCTATGGTTATGGGTTTGTAGATTCTAACCTCGGTCTTAACCCGAAACTAGATCCGAACCGAAAACCGAACTTTCTTTTAAATACTTTATTGTTAACTTTTTGGTTGTAAAACTTAAGTTTCATCATTTATAAGTTATTATACAATTTCTTTGATATTTGGGCATGTGGAACCATCTATGAACTTATTGTGAGATGGAAACCGAACCAAACCGAACTAAACCGATTTTCACTCGCTTAAGACACACAAGTGTGTTTTTAGCTATCAAGACTTGTATATTTATTTAAAAATACTTTACAAACTGATTTTAAATATTTTATTAAAGTACTTGGAATGTTGAATCCAACTTGATCTTATAACAAAGTTGGACCGACTAAACCGAACACTCGCTTAACATACGTTGTTTTTCTAAAACAATAGAACTACATACTTGGTTAAGTATTATTAGATTTTATTGATTTATCTCGTAACATTTATTATTTCAGAAAGTTGACTTTGGGTTTGACCGATTATCAAGACCCGAACCAACAACCCGAACACTTGTTAAAACCCGTTTTAGTATCTATATTATAAAGGGACTTGCATTCTTGCATTTTTACCCACGTTATTACTTAACATAGGTTGAGTAAATATTAAGGTTAGGTACTTTAACCCGGTTTCGAGCAAACTTACATTTTTAAAGGGTTATTATTATAATTTCTTAGATAGTTACATTTTAAACCTTAAACTTTAATTGTTTACCTTTCTTATCTTTTATTTTAAAGTTTTCCTAAAACAACCTTTCTAATTCAAGGCTTTTACTTTTATTTAGGCTTTGCTCGTTAGACTCGTCCTTCCGTTTTCCCGCCTTTAACCGACCAAGTTTTATACTTGAACGTGAGTACTTTTATACCCCGTTTTCCATCTTTTGTTTTGGGGTGATATTGCATATTTATTCAAACTAAATGTTTTATACTTGAGTCTTAAACCACAAACGCTATTGAATACTTTACTTAAATAAATGCTCGATTTGATGTTCTATGCTTACATGCTTATATGCTAATGTGTTTACCGATTTTGGAGGGTTGATTCATAAATCCGTGAACTATCTGGTATTCTCTTATAGCACGGTGTCGTTAATGTATTCTTATTAACTATCTCATATAAAAATCCAAATCTATTTGGTATTCTCTTATAGACGGTGCCACTAATGTATTCTTATTAGTGACCTCATTTTTATCCAAATTATTTCTATTATTTATGGTTTCGTATACAAGTTGTGGCATTTTTATTATATACATGTTGTTCAAAAACTATGAATTGTTCACCAACCTTTGTGTTAATAAACTTTATTTTATGCAATGTTACAGGTTTGACGTTAGGTTAATTATTGAGTTTGGAGAAAACGTAACGAAGACCGTTAGGATATTAGCAAATTGAACAATATATATTTGCTATATTTTGTTATGATTATCTATGAATATTGTTATGTGACTTTTTGATGTTGTGAAATTAAATGAGTTGTTAAATATTGTCGCTTTAAATAGTGTCATGCGCTTGCGGGCAATCTCTCGCATCCCGGCATGTTCCGCCACCTTTGGTCGGGGTGTGACAGATTGGTATCAGAGTCGTGACTATAGGATAGGTGGTTAGACGTAACGACCTAGTATAGTATGCTCTAGGGTCCTATACGTGCGCTTATACATGTTTACTATATTTTGATTGTTCATTTTGCATGTTTATTTATAAACTTATTTAAAATTCAACAAGATCATTGATGCACACATACACACACTTTCATAGTAATTCCAAGGTATCCTTACCTTAAAACGCAAAAGTTAGATTTTTATTGTGTTTTATGGATTACAAGTTTAGCTTGGATCACGTTATTTCAAAACCCTTAAAGGTTGCATTTATATCGGGTTTGTTACCATCATAGGAAGCGAGACATTATGAAACGACCATTTGACAAAAAGATTTCAAGAATCGAAGGTGATTTACTTACCTGGAATGGTTGAATTGTAGTGCTCGTTTTCTAGGCCAACGAACCATGGTATATAAATGTCAACACTTTAAGTAGTCGAATGCGAACGTTCCGGTCGCCATCCTAATTTCGGTGTTAAAACAATAGAGCCATGGTGGTTCGTGGACTAGTGTTTTGACATGACGTTGTATCTCGATTTATTGTGTTATTAATCGTTATTTGAGTCGAAAACATGAAAAAGACGCGGTGGTACGTGCACATGTTTAGACTCCAACATGGTGTTTTAAAAATATTTTTAGTGTCGGAATATCGAATCATGGTGGTTCGTGAACGATTTCCCGACACTACTAAATATCAAAATCTCCAATTTCCAAGCTTTAACCTCTAAAAACTCATTTACATTTTGTTTTTATTGTTATTTATATACAAAGTTTTATATTTTATTTAACACTAACATCTCCTTCTCACTAACTCTAGGATTCACAATCAAACATTGAAGTTTTATTTTATTTTTATACACCCTCATATTCATTTCTTTTTTACCTCAAACTTATTCCATTTCTTTATAATTTTTAGCATGCCTCTGATAAGTCGCCACCCGCGCAAGAACTCCAACCGACGTATGGTTGCATTCGTCGTCAAGCAAATGGCCGCTGTGATTCTCGAACTTATAACCCAAATCCAAGCTACCCAACCTCCACCGTTGTTGCACCCGTTAAACCCAAACCCGCATCCTACTTGTTTAAGCAATTCACCAGTGCTAACCCAACCGAGTTCTTTGGAACGAACTGTGCGACTACCATGTTGCAATGGTTTGAATCGATTGAGAGTGTGTTTCGACACAACGAGTTCCCCGATGCCAAAAAGACAAATTTCGCTTCGAGCATGTTTAGAAAAACGGCTCTTACATGGTGGGGTAGTGTTTTGCACCTTCAAGGATCGGAAACGGCTATGGCTCTCCCATTGTCCGATCTAAAGGAACTCATGATGAAGAAATTCTGTCCTAAACACGAGCTCCAAAAGCTTGAGGATGAATTTTGGAACCTAAAGCAAGAAAGTGGTGATAATGTCGCCTATTCACTCCGTTTCCATGAGCTAAGCATCCTCGTCCCTCACTTGGTTACCCCGACTGAACGTGAACTCGATAAATACATTGGGGGTTTACCGATGCAAATCTGGGACTCAGTAATGAGTAGCAAACCCGCGAACCTTGACGACGCCATCACTCTAGCCGGTGCGCTATCGAAAAACCATGTGAAGGCGGGTACAATAACCCTCAAGAAGTCAATTGAGAAAGCCA
Organism: Bidens hawaiensis; assembly: GCF_021521415.1. Taxonomy (NCBI): domain Eukaryota; kingdom Viridiplantae; phylum Streptophyta; class Magnoliopsida; order Asterales; family Asteraceae; genus Bidens; species Bidens hawaiensis. The sequence goes on from NW_027494006.1 coordinate 170,355, forward strand.
AGACCGAACCCGCACCTCAAGCCAAAGTTGACCCACCACCACAAGTGTAAGGCCCCGTTATCGGTGCCCTACATTTGGTCGTTGGATTTACTCATTAGCATAGTTCTAATCATCAGAGTTAATAAAAACATTCGCGGAATAATAAAACATTCATAAAACATTACACATTAATCCATAACTTGTCTTATCAAACATATTGTCTTTCAAATCAAAACGTAAATTATAAAACGACTTGAGTCTTCGGATGCCAGTCCCTTATTCTTCTACCATGTGTCCCCGCACAAGCCAGCTGTCTCATTCTACTCACCTGTGTGCATACTAAAAGTCAGCTACGCTGAGTGAGTTCTAGTTAATCATACAACATACAATACATTCATTATTACATAATTTCGTTCATACTTTATATTCTCATACTTCGTACATAATATACATACTTACCTTCATACTTTATTCTAAATTCTACTTTACTTTATTCTATTATGCCTCGGATACTATTAGGTTCCGGTCCCTTTATCTGCCTTGAGTATTATTAGGGCTCAGTCCCTTTTCTGCCTTGCGTATTGTTAAGGCTCAGTCCCTTTTCTGCCTCGAGATTATAAAGGGCTCAGTACCTTTTCTGCCTTGAGTATTATTAGGGCTCAGTCCCTTGCTTCTGTACGTGGCTACCTCTTACATTCATTCATGACATACGTACATATCATCCATACATTATACATAGCATTATATCCGTAATCATAACTTGACAATACGAGCAATATCCAAAGATCGTTCACGTACCGACAAGTAGTTAATCATACCTTTCACATAATTCACATAAGGCATACACTTATTACTTAGGATAAGTGTATTAACAAATCACATCGAGTATGCACACAACCCCGACAACATAACAAGGAATGTGGCTAGAACTCAAATGAATGCGGTTACGTTCACTGTTAATAGTTATTCCTTTCATGAGTTGTGCGCGGATAACTGTATAATGATTACATGACTATTGCTACTCATATCGTCTTTCTAGTTTAATTATTACCCTCAACGAACGGGGGTCCGGGGGCAGCGCCTAGCGGGGTTCAAGGGTTTCTTTGTAAATAATCCATTTTATTCTAAGTTCAGGGACCTTTCTGTCATTCTTTCAATTTCCAATTCATCACAGTTCCTTAACGAATGGAGTTCATAACAAATGAACCCATTCGTTACTTTCTAACGAACTAACTATTTAACGAATCAGACCTTATAACGAACCAGTCCTCATAATGGATTGGACCTTATAACGAACCGGTCATCATAACGAATTGGACCTTAACGAACTGGGGCTTGTTCGTCATTCTTTCCTTAACGAATTAGCTGATGAATTAAGGCTAGTTCGTTAAATTCCCGTTAACGAATCAAAGCTAGTTCGTTAGACCTCCGTTAACGAATTAGGGTTAGGTCAGAATGTCTGAACATTCTCTGACATCCTCGTACACACTTTTCTGACGCCGCCTTTCCGGCGCCGTCATAGCCGGAAAACCGCGATTTCATCAGAAAAACGAGATCTCACTCATTTTACATCGTTTTTCACCGTTTTTCGTCCCGTTTGGCCAGATCTGAGCTAGGGTGACCCCTAAGCTCATCTTTCATTCGGTTTCCACCCATGATATACGTCTATTTATACATCTCGAATCCCGTGTAAAGTTGTGTTTCCGTAATGTTTTAAGTTCGAGTTTTGTTTATCTTTTATTAATTTAGGTTTTGATTCAAGTTTTATATATTTATCGTGTTTTAACTCTTTTGGTGTCTTGCCTGTTTTACTTAATTCTTTCTATCTTTTCATGCGAAGTTTAAGTACGTTTTGCTCGTTAATGATTACATGATTGTTCCACTTAGCGTTTCGATTTGTTTTCATGTATATGGTGATTTGTAAGAAAAGAAGGTCTATAAGGTTCTAAACGTTACTTGGAGTTCAATAAAGGGATCTAACATGGCTAAATAATAAAGAAAAAGAAAAAAACGAAAATTCCCAAAAGAGGGCGCCGCGCCGCGCCTAGGCAAATGCCCAGGATGCCTTCGTGGGGCGCCTAGGGACTCCTGACCAGCCAAACTTTGTTAAACCAAGGCCTAGCTCGTTTATTATATAATGGATGCAAACCTAAACGAATGGAGAGCTTTTGGCAGACGATTTTGAGAAGGATAACCAAGTGTTGAAGGTGATTTGAAGCTAGGAACCAAGGAGGATCGAGAGAGCTTTCATCCGGGTGTTCGAGGATCAATCGCAAAAGGTTTTATCGCTCTAACTTTCATTCCTTGTTCATTATTCTTGATGTCTTTCCTCTTCGTTTTTAAAACTTATTTAGGATTGTTTTTAATAATGATGCTAGGCTAGACTTCATGTCTACCTAGGTTTGATGAACATGTTTAAGACTTGATTCTTGTTTTGGACTTATGCTTTGATTATGGTTTCGTTGATTTAATAGTAAAAGACTTGATTTTGTTTTCATGATGGGTATAAGTATTTATTATCTTGATTGATTGTTAACTATTGCTTCACGTAGATCTTTTATCTTTTGATTGTGTTCTTTAGATTTAGGGTTTATGTTTAATCAATTACTTGGTGTTTTGATTATTATTGTTAAATGGGCCCATTAGATCATAGAAGCTTGTTGATAGTTGGTTAAGGTTTTAAATGTTTTGCTAAATTCCAATAGCTGTAAGGTGAGGAGTTGTTCATGTGTCTTGGTCAATTGCATGCTAGGATAGTTAGTGACAATATTCTTGCTTATTGTGTTGATCCATGTTCATGATGTCATGTTAGCTTATTAAGTTATCTAGGGTTTAGTGTTTCGTAAGATTGCTTGCTTTAGATACTATTAATTAACCCTAATTGATGACTTTGCGGAAATCAATTCAACTGATTGCTTAATAATCTAATAATTTTTCTTTGGGATTTCATTTGATTCAGTCAAAGGTCCTTAGGGTTTGTTAGATGAACACGTTTAGAAATCAGTTTCCATAATCATGTTATTTTTCCATTGCTTGATGATTGTTGATGCATGGGATTCTTACCTAGGTAGATTCCTTCTCTGATTGGTTTCGATCTTGTGTTTAGTTGCTTGTTTCTCGTTAACTTGTTTATTTACTTTCATAGTTTAATCTTAGTTTAATATTAGTTTAAAAATCCCCCTTAAAACATTAATAATAAATAGTCGTGTCATAAGACGAGTCTAATTAGTTAATTAACGTAATTTATAGAGTCATGTGGGTTCGATATTCCGGACTTACTTAGCTTAGTACAATTGACTGGTTCACTTGCCGGTGTTTTGTTTAGTTGAGTCTTAGGTCTTGTTTTTATTACTTGTTTAATTTAGTTAATATTTATTAACTGTTTTTAGCACATCAAGTTTTTGGCGCCGTTGCTGGGGAACGAACCCAGGTCACCCGCGGCCAGACTCCAAAAAAATTTCCAAGAATTAGAATTTAGAAATATAAATCGAAATTGTTTCTTCTTTCAAATTTCAAATTTCAAAATTTTTATACTTATTTTGACTCAAAGATAAATCTTTATTCGGATTTTTGGTTATTATCTATTCGTGGAATAAGCGTTGATCCGATGGTTCTTACTCAGGGAATCTTTGGGCTTAACTTAGTATTTTTTTAAAAATTCAATGATTTTTCATTATCGCAATTGAAGTAATGAGCCTCCCAATATTGGGAGGCTCATTACTTCAATTAGTCCCCATGTTCCTCGAATGGATCTCTTAGTTGTTGAGAAGGTTGCCCAAAAGCGGTATATAAGGCATACCCAGTAAAACTTACAAGTAAACCAGATAGAATGATGGCGACTAGGGTTGCTGTTTCCATTATTATATAATTTCAAGACCACAATGGATCTATGATAATATCGTTTATTTACAATGGGATGGTATACAAAGTCAACAGATTTCAATGAATAAAATTGGATTTATGGCTACACAAACTGTTAAGAACGATTCTAAATCTGGCCCAAGACGAACTACTGTAGGGGCTTTATTAAAACCCTTGAATTCTGAATATAATAAAGTAGCTCCTGGGTGGGGAACGACCCCTTTGATGGGCGTCGCAATGGCTCTATTTGCGGTATTTCTATCTATTATTTTAGAGATTTATAATTCTTCCTTTTTATTGGATGGAATTTCAATGAATTAGATCTATAAGAACCCCCAAGTCCTATCTTTTAAATAAAAAGTGAATCCTTTAGAGCTCGGATTTTTAGCTCATTCGATTTTGTTAGTTCGATCATGGAATTTCTTTGTTTCTGTATTTCTGGAATATGAGTGTGTGACTTGTTATAATGGATCCTATATATAGTACAGAGAATGGGTCTGTCATCTTGATAGAGATGGTTCTCCTTCGTCGGATATTTATTCTATTATCTGGAACACAGAATATATTAAATAGATTAAGAAATATTTGAACTATGATTCATACTTAATATTCAAACCTCGCGGTCAGACTCCAAAAAAATTTCCAAGAATTAGAATTTAGAAATATAAATCGAAATTGTTTCTTCTTTCAAATTTCAAATTTCAAAATTTTTATACTTATTTTGACTCAAAGATAAATCTTTATTCGGATTTTTGGTTATTATCTATTCGTGGAATAAGCGATGATCCGATGGTTCTTACTCAGGGAATCTTTGGGCTTAACTTAGTATTTCGTAGGAGTCTAATTTAAGTTTTAGTTTATTTTAGTTAATTTTTTTTAGTATTCGAGTCTACTTACTTCGTCTTTTGCGTTTTTCAGTTTTATGCCACATCTTCGTTCGCAAGGACCACCGCTGGATAATCTTGGATCTTCTCCGTTGAAGACCGAGGCTAGTTCGTCAGTAGAAGAACAACCGTTAGAACCCGCATCTACACCAAATTCGTCACCACCCAGTTCACCACCCGAAAGTCCTAGAAATCAAGATCCAATGGCCGACAATTGGACAATTGCTGCTCAAGCCTTCGATGGCTTAACCGGAAACCAATCATGCATCGTCGTTCCCGAGATCGACAACCCCAACTCGTGGCAGATTCCGTCATACGTCATGAACAACATCGTTCAAACTAATCAGTTTCATGGGAACGATGAAGAGGATGCGCCGGCTAATATTAACCGACTTTACCGCGTTTTGAAAACTTTTAAATTGCAAGGTGCTACTGAAGATGCAATTTTCTTACATCTTTTTCCTTTTTCACTTACAGGTAAAGCATCTACTTGGCTTGACACGCAGCCACCTAGCATGTTTACCACTTGGGAAGCACTACGTTCTGCATTTATCAAGAGATACTTCCCACTGGCTAAAGCGGCTGTTCTTCGCGATCAGATTCACTTGTTTCACATGGAGCCAGATGAGCAATATTGTCATGCTTGGGAGCGTTTTCAGAACTTGCTGTCTCGATGCTCACAGAATGGTCTCACACCTTGGGCTCTTGTGGAGAAATTTTACAACAGGCTGAACTACGAAACCCAAGTTCGGTTCGACACGACCACAGGAGGAAGTCTACTGGCTAGGAAGAACGTCGCCGAGTGTAACGAGATGTTTGAGAGCTTCGCTCAATCGGACCTTGCCAAAGTGCCACATCGCGGGAATTCCAATCCCGTTAGCAGTACATCCTCATCCGCTCGAGGTGTACACCAGGTTAATCTGGATACTAGTGTGGCAGCTGCTTTGGAATAACTAACTCAAGAGGTGAAGGAGCTGAAGGCCAAGGTGGACAGGTGTGAGTTTTGTTGAGGTTGGTACTTTGGAGTGCCCGGTGATGAATCAACAATTCGATTTTGTTGCTGGTCAGAATAGGTTTCCCAATAATTATAACAACAATAATCAGAGTTGGAACACCTACAAGAACCCGAATAAAATAATTCCAACTGGCGTCCGTCAGGCGCACCACCCGGATTTCAAAATTCTTATGCTCTAGCACAAGGTCAGTATTTTAATGATAATAATACCAATTATACCAATGTTCAAAATAATGTGCAGGATTCAAACAGTGGGATTGGGCGTTTGGAAGAGATGATTAAGCTAATCTTGGAGAGATACCAAGCAACACAGAAAAAGTTCGCCAAGCATGACTTACTCTTCAAAAACCAACAATCTTCTATTCTCGATATTCAAAGGACTATTGGTGACATTGCTCATCGTTTAGAAGAAAGGCCCCCAGGTCAGTTTTCGGGTATTCCTCAAACTAATCCGGCTGCTCAATTGAAAGCCATCTGCACTCGTAGTGGTATGGTTTTTGGTCCGGAGGTAGTTAGTAAAGAAATTGAGAAAGATGGGGACGATGAATTGGTAGATGAGGAGATAGAGGTAGAGGCTCTGGGTAAGTCACAAGTTAAAACACCAATTATTGAGCCAGTAGTTGAAAAGAAGCCAGTTGGAGTCCGGCCACCACCACACATCAGTAACCCTGCTTATGTCCCGTGTCCCGCTCGTCTAAAGCATCAACAGTATACGAAGGATTACGGGCATTTCCTTAATATTTTTAGCCAATTAAATGTCAACCTCCCGTTCGTCGAAGTCCTTCAACATATGCCTAAGTACGCCAAGTTTTTGAAAGATATTCTTAAAAGAAAGGATAAGTTGGAGGAGCTATCGACTGTACCGCTGAATGGAGAGTGTTCTGCAGTAGTTCTTAATAAAGTACCAAAAAAATTACCCGACCCCGGTGTGTTTACCATCCCATGTCTTTTCGGAAGTGATACGACGTGTCAAGAATTGGCCGATCTTGGAGCTAGCATAAACCTCAAGCCATATTCTTTGTATGTAAAGTTGGGCCTCAGAGAGCTCACCCCTACTCGTATGACGTTGTCTTTAGCCGATCGTTCCGTTAAGTATCCGAGGGGTGTCGTGGAGAATTTGCTCGTGAAGGTAGATAATTTATTTTTTCCCGCGGATTTTGTTGTTTTAGATATGGAGGCCGACGAGAGAGTTCCTATTATTTTGGGTCGTCCGTTTTTACGTACTGCTAGGGAAATTATTGATGTGTTTGAAGGTAAGATAACCCTTAGAGCCGGTGATGATAGTGCCACTTAATTGGTGAAGTCCATGAGGAATCCGAATGGTCAAGACGGTCTCATTGATCCATGTCACCCAGTTTACTCGATAGAATCATCTATTTCAAGCATGGATCCAAGTCTTGACGAGTCCCGTTCGGTGAGTTTAAGTGTGGGGAAGGAGCGAAAGGTTTCGAGTTCTCGGGTAATGGTAAAGTGTTTTAGAGAACGGGGTGATGGAAAGCGTAAGGTTGAGAGGGTTCATGGAGTTAGAAAGAAAAAGACAAAGATTGATGGATGGTTGGATAATGATTTGGAATCCTTGAGGGCATTGGAGTTCTACCGAGGTGGAGGAAGCTCCACTCGGTCCGCCACGTGATTCACTTAGCATGGGTTCTTGAGAGAAAACTTAAGTGTATAGTTTGTATTATTTTCTTTTATTTTTATTTTTATTTTTATTTTCTTTGAGTCCCTAATGTAGTTTTTGTAGTTGGACTTTGTTTTGTGTTTTTAAGTTTTGCTAGATTAAAGATTGAGTGAGCTAGAGAGAAGATCCCCGAGGTTGAGTATAATGAAACGAACAAGTGTGGGGATAGAGCAGCCGAGCCGTATACTTTACGTTAATTATTATTTGCTACTGATTATTCATGTTTTATATATTTGTGGGTTGATTGAAGTACTTTAATTGCATAATATCTATCATTACAATAAGATACATTTTTAGATATGTTTGTTGTTTTGCTGCTTACGTTCGTGAGAGAAGGAGTTACCATTTGTTGAGCACGTTCGTAGTTGGAGGGCATTCATGGAAAGAAGACTTTGGCATCATGTTTCGTTCGTATATTACCAGCTAAGTCTTTTCCATTATCTAGCTTGTTAACTTTTTATTTTGTTTTGTTTTTTTTTATTTTTAGGTTTTTAGTTTTTGTAGTCCGACTTTATTTTAATTTTATTTTAATTTTGAGCCGTCCTTATCCTTGCATTGAGGACAATGCAAAATTTAAGTGCGGTAGGATATTTGAGTCGTAGTTTAAATTGAGTTTTTGTTTGGAAAAAAAAATAATAAAAATTAAAAATGTTTAAAAATGTCCCTTGAATATAGTTTTTTTGCGTTAAAGTGGGAGATGATGATATTTATCGGAAATTGGTTTTTCAAACTACTAATAATATGAGATAAATAAAAGAAAGCGCACTTAACTCGGGATGTGTCGGTAGGCTCAGCCTTGAAAATGAAAGGGCAATTTGATAAAATGGGTCGGAAATCTCTTGTGGGCAAAGCGTTTTGTCCGTAGAAAATAAGTAATGAAAGGTCAGCCATACTCAAGCCTCAATTCTTAGCATGAAAAAGTGGAAAATATCATAAAGTTTGAAAAGTTTAAAAAAATTTGAATACGTTATCATATGATGCTTGGGTAGGTTTAACGTTAGAGTATGCCGTGTAGCCTATGATATAAATCTTAAAGTGCTAGTTTTAGTGTTTTACACATCATTGGCGTATGGTTTTATAACCTTAAATCTTGTATTTATGGGATGCCCCGGGTCCGGAGACCATTGGTCTGTATGCCGACTATTCATCTGGGTATTCACGATTCCAAATGGGGTTGTGAATATTTAAAATAAAAGCTAAAAAAGGAGCAAACCCTTATAAGTCTTTAAACATGATCACCAAAAAGTACAAAAGTACAAATACATTACAGACTTGATCATCCACGCTGTTAGTCATGTGGGGTCCCCTTGCTCGCGTCTCATTACCATTAAGTAACGGACCACAAGGGACAAGCCACATGTAGGCCCTACAGATGAAATTTTGCATACTCACCTATGGTAATGGTTCGGTGTATTGCTTGATAACGGGGGTATGTCATGTTGTGGGGAACACTAGCTATAAATTAATTGAACCTTAATAATATCTAATGGCTGCTTGGTAGACTTTGATGCTTAAGCTTAGGTGGATAAACAATAACCTTGATCGTCTTAACTATTCATAAAAAAAATAGAGCAACAAAAGTTTTAAATCTGCTAATTTTGAGGTTTAAGTCAAGTTGGGGTGGTTTGGTCCGGTAAAAGATGAAAATAAGTGGGTCTTAATTGTGTAAACCACTGAGTACTATTATTGTCAGATCTTATTTGTCCCGGTAAAGATTAAGGCATGGGTTTAAGTGGACAACAATATCGGTGATCGTGGTTTTTGCGTTTTTCTAAGCTTTAAAATTTAACCTATATGTTTGTTAGACTATATTTTTCGATTCTGATCCAACTGCATTAGACTTTTTCAGGGACGAAAAAAGAGTAAGTGTGGGGATATTTGATATACGTCTAGTTTAATATTAGTTTAAAAATCCCCCTTAAAACATTAATAATAAATAGTCGTGTCATAAGTCGAGTCTAATTAGTTAATTAACGTAATTTATAGAGTCAAGTGGGTTCGATATTCCGGACTTACTTAGCTTAGTACAATTGACCAGTTCACTTGCCGGTGTTTTGTTTAGTTGAGTCTTAGGTCTTGTTTTTATTACTTGTTTAATTTAGTTAATATTTATTGACTGTTTTTAGCACATCAACCCGACTCCACCCGGATCTCATGACTTTAACGGTTTAATGGTGTCGGCTCATTGTTTCGTGACTAAATCTAATAGTTTTGGGGCCACACAACATCATATTATCATTACCTCGGGTCTGAATCTATTCTTCCTTCTTGGTTCAGCTGGAGAAAGGAGAGAACTAGAGAGAGATCTTAAGTGTGTGTTTTGGGTGGTGTATGGAATATGTGTAATGGATTAAGGGTTAATTATTGTTTATATATGATGGGTCATGGGCTTAAGCTTGTGGTCTTTTTCTTCTTTTCCTTTTAACCCAAGTCCATAACTCATATTTATTTAATCCAACACAAGCCCGACTCATAATGATAATTCATAATTTATTTATTAGCTGAACGAGAAAACGGGATGTTACAACAAGCCATTAACTACTCAAACTCTTCCCGCCACAACAACAACAAAAAGAAACCCAAAACCAATCACCGAAACTATGCCGTTACCCAACCCCAACCACAACAACAAACCCAAGCTCCTCCACAAACCCGAAGACCCTATACCGGTACTTTCCCACTATGTAACAATTGTCAACGTCACCACCCATCACACTTGCCTTGTCGCCAATGCAACCTTTGTAAACGTTTTGGTCATCTCAACACTACATGTCGATCCTCACAACAAACCCAACCTAACCAACCAAGAACCACTCCCCAAAATTCCCAAAATCGTTATGCACCATACCCACAAAACCAACCCCAACAACCCCGAGCATGCTTTAACTGTGGTGATCCTAACCATTTTCGGAAATCTCTAACCTCTCTATAACTTTCTCTCTCTAAAATGCATATTTATGAGGTTGAAATGAATGTAAAGTGGGGGTAGGCCCACTTATATAGTTCGGTTTTAAACGCGTTTTGCGATTGCATTTCGATCTCTCGCTTCAACGAACCCGCTACCTATAGTGACGTTATATTTTCCAAATATATTTTGTCAAAATGTTTATTTCAATCTCGACTTAAAATTGACTCGCTAGCTTATGATTTCCTCTAATAAATTATTGATGATCGTTACCCCGGTATCGGTTCCGTGTTACTCCGAACTTAATAGAACTAGTGTTGTTGTTTTTCCCGAAAGCAACTCATCCAAACTTACGTGTCTATTTGACTTACTTTATTTAAATAATAAACCTCAAATACGCAGATAATATCAACTTTTACAAGCTCATCGTTACATGTGCTTTAACGATCGTGTTCAAAATACTAATTTGCATTTTACCGCTTCGTTATAACTCCGAATTGAGCCACGTTTTCGTATACGTTCTCGGTTTTCGATCCTATAAAATATTCAAATGGATTCACCCCTGGACACTTTCCCGAATGTCAGGTTGAATTTTCACACGTTTAACCGAATACGTTAGTTTCTCCGTCATTTATCACCGGAATTTCTTATTCTGTCTCACTTCTCACATTTTTTAAAATGTATATATTCCCTTCATTCTTAGCTTAAAATAATATATTTAACTTATGGGTCTTAGTCTTCACTTAATCCAGCCTAAACATGTCTTAATCTCGTTTATGGAATATAATAATACTTTTTATTTTTCCGGGTATCACAGAAATCATAACGCAAGTGACTGTAAACAAGTTATCATGGCCATCGAAGAAGTCGATTTCATCGCCCGACATAATAACGCTTTCAGCAATAACTACAATCCAGGATGGAGGAACCACCCCGAATTTCAGTTGGAAGAACGGAGGTAACACTCAAACCCTACCCGGATTCTAGAAAAGACCGATGAACCAATCCTTCCAGCCTAAACCCAATTTCAAGATCAAAGCTCTAGTAGCCATCAAAACCTGAGCTACTCAAAGATCGAAGATATGTTAATCCAATTCATGACCAAAACAAATGAAGCAGAAAAGAAGGCCGACTCAAGAGCTGTTGATATCAGCGGAGTATTATTAAAACATTAAGCCGACCTCAAAAGTCAACAAGCATCATTGCGGTATCTAGCAACTCAGATCGGACAGATTGTTGAGTCAAAGAATTGACCAAAATGAAGTACATGGAAGATTGGAATCTTCTCAACCTCCTCAGAATTCGCTAAGTATGGATCCGGGCACACCTTAGACATCCGAGCAAGCTTTTACTTAGCCGGGTACGATATTTTGTCTATCGGGCAAGGTTAACTTCAAGTAGTCTTCTTTAGTGGATATTCGAGCAGGGTTTGTAAATTAGTGCATTGACGGGCAAGGTTCACTAGTTTATGTAGATCCGGGCAAGGTTCACTTTATCAAGCAAGTCTGTTCTTCATAACCAAGTAATGTTCACTTCCGAGTAAGCTTTCTGGTTAACCAAGTCCATGAAGCCAAGTGATTGGAAGACCGGGCAAGGTATTCATTAATAATATTGGTCCGAACAAGCTTGATGATCTAAAGGAATATCTTTAAGTAATATCGGGCAAGGTTCAACTCAAGCAAGGAACAGTACTCCCGAGTACACTTTGCTAATAAATTATTTTATAGCAAAGAGTTGAAATGGACCATTGAAGAACAAGGTTGCTCGTAAGAGTTTGTCGGGCAAAGTCGGGCAAAGTCAAGAAGATTGAAGTCTACCCGGTGAGTATTTTACTTGGTAAAATACTCTTCAGGTAAAGTCTATCCTGAAACTGATCCCGGGCACACTTCTATGTTACCAAGTCCTGAAGGATGGCAGAGTACACAGCGTACTCGAAAAATGAAGATTGTTGCAAAGCCTACCCGGAAGACTTGTTTTACACTTAGATTATTTTGAATATGTAATTTGATTATGTATGTTGTATTTAGGGTTTCTAGAAGGAATGACAGCTGTCCAAGGGTGTCAGACCTATAAAAAGAATAATTAGGGCACACCTGAGGACAGAGAGACACAACACGGAAAAATAGGCGGCTGAATACGATAATATTTATTGAGTTACTACCGTTTTCCTAAAAGAAACCCTAAATCGATTATCCACTTTGTATGATGAAAAATATATAAATGGAAATCTTTTGAGTGAATCTTGTTTTGTGTTATCTACCTCTGATTATTAATTGCAACTATCATGTTTGTTATTGATTCCGCCTTTAACAAACAGTAATCTTTCTAAATATAGCAACCCGTCATTAACTCCCTTGTCGACACATCAATCTGTGTGAGTTATGACATGATTAAGTAAGATCCAGCTGAGATCGGGGACCTGACAAGTGGTATCAGAGCTGATTTCTGCTATTTTAGAAAGATTGTTGCTGATTGAAGATTTGAAGAAGAATGACGTCAGCAGACCACTGTTACATTGAAACGTGACGTCAGCAGCTCTGTTCTTCATTTTTCTTCCAGATTTACAATCATTTGGTTTTTTCTCTTCCTTGTTCTATTTAAAGTTTTAATCTTTATATTTAAATCTTGTTCTTATCGAATCAAACACCTCAGATCTGAACTATTGGTTTACAGATCTAAATATTTTTGAAACTCTGTTTTTATAAAGAAATTACTTTTGTTTTTCACAAAATGTCTGGTTACGAGGAACAAGAAGTCTCTACTAACAAGATTCCTAGGTTGTATGGACAGGAAAATTTCACTAAATGGAAGGTCTTGTTTGAAGCAGCCGTTTGCTATAATGATGTTGATATGTGGAACTCCATCAAGAATGGTCCATAAGGAGAAGCTGCAGAAGGGGCAAATGCAGCTGCAACTTCTGCTGTAAGAGAAAGAATGAGAAAGGTAGATGACAAGGCTTTAGCTATGTTGAAGCTAGTTCTGTCTTGGGAAATACTTACGAAGGTTGCACATCATCCCAATGCCAAGGAAATGTATGATGCAATACTTGAAATGTTTGAGGGAAATGTTGAACTCAAAAACATCAAGAAGCAGAGATTGAAGCAGCAACTAGAAATATTCAAGTATAAAGAAGGAGAAAGGTTGAAATCAATTCTGCAGAGGTTTCTGGGAATTGTGAATGATCTCAGAACCACAGATTATGTCATGACTGACTTTGACCTCAATACCAAGCTGCTCAACTCTATGCCAAAGGAATGGTACACTGCCTGCAAGTTCATCCTTACAAAGCACAACTTCAATGAGCTAAAAGTGGATGATGTAGTATGCTTTCTTCAAGCTGCAGAAATAGAGATGATAGAGAATGAAATGATTAAGGAGGAAAGACCCTGCTTCAATGTTTCAAATGCATTGATTGCACCTATGGGTAATTTGACTACCAAGAATCAACAGCAGATTCCTATCATTGAAGAACCTGTTGAACTTAATTCTGATACTCCAAAATCATTTGTTGGTGTAAGTAATCAAGGAAGCCAGCAAAGATTCAATGTGCAGCTGATTGATGACACTGATTCTGCCTCTATGGCAAGTGGGAATGTTCCTCACACAAGTGGTGGAAATGGTCAAGGCAGTGATACACAAGCCTTGCTTTCAATGTTCACTGAGTCATATAATGCATTTGTTGCAAAGAATCTAATTCACAAAAGTGTAGTACAAGATGATCTTGAGCAGATAGATGCTGATGATTTGGAGGACATGGATTTAAAGTGGCAAGCAGCCATGTTTGCTCTTAGAAGTAAGAGGCTTTACAACAAGAATGGTAGGTCACTCCTATCAGGACCAAATGAAAGAATTGGTTTTGACAAGTCAAAAGCCATCTGCTACAACTGCCAACAGCCTGGACATTTTGCAAGAGAATGCAACCTGCCAAGGAACTATCAGATGAATCAATTCCAGAATCAACAACCAAGAGGTCAGCAGCAATACCAGCAAAATCAGCAAAGAAACAACAGTCAAAACTTCAATAACAACCAAAACTTCAACAACAACTTCAATCCCAACAACAACTACAATCCCAACTTCAACAAATCTCATCCTTAAATGAATAATCTTAATCAAAGTATGCAACAGAATCAAGGTTTTCAAATTAACAACAATCAAAACCGTCAAGCGGTTCAAAATGTTCCAAACAACACTGTTCCAGTCAACCAAAATCAACCAAGAAATCAAGGAAATGTGGCAGTGACTACACAACATTAAGGAAATTTTGATTGGAGCAATCATGAAGAAGACATTGCAAATGATATCAAGAGGGCAAATGTGGCATTCATGGCCATAATTGAGAAAGAAGCTGGATCATCATCTCAGGTACATTCTGCTCCTACTATTGATTTAACTGAAGTTATCAATGAACTGAAAATGAAAGTAGGCAAGCTGGAAAGTGAGTGTTTTAAGAAACAAAGTATCATCAATGCATATGAAGCTAGTGAACTGATAAGTGAAGAAAGGATGAAAAGTTTGGAGGAAGACTGTGTAAACAATTACAGAGCTCAGAAAAGATTCACCACTGAGATTGATGGGTTGAAGAAAACGATTATAGAAGAGAAGTTACTGAACACAAAACTGCAAGTTGACAATGAATTCTTGAAGAACTTGGTCTCCACTGGAAACATCTGTGGAATTCTAAACCAAGTTAAGGAAGAAGACAAATACAAAGCAGTACCACCACCATTCAACAACAACTTTATGCCAAAAGTTGATAAAGAGAAAAGAAATGCATATCTACAACAATTCAAAGATGTCTTTCAAGACAAAGAAGAACTTGTGGATTTGTATAAGAATGTTGAGGTGAGTGAAGAAGGAGAGTTTGTTGTGAAGAAAGAACTGAAAGAAGAAAAGTCAATTGGAGTTCAAGTCTCTGAAGATGACCTTGAGTCAATTGACTTGAATCAAGATGACTTGAGTGATTTGAGTGATCAAATTACTGAAGAAGAACTCAAAGCTGTTGAAAGAGGAAGAAGATACAAGAAGCCATAATCCATTGACAAACTTCCAAAATATCCACCTGTCACATCAAGAATGAAGAAACATAATGAAAGAATGAAAAGAGAACATGTGTCCTTTGACATATGTGAAAGGAAGAAAGTAAACTACAATGCTGTAAGGCCTCCAAGCCAAGAAGTATTGGAAAGGATAAAGCAGAATAACAAGAAATGGTGAAAGAAGATGTGAATGTTGAAAACTTTATTCCAGTTTACCCTATTTTCTCAAGCATTGAAGATTTTGACATTGGAGAAATAGAAACAATGGAAGAATATGAAAAGAGGAAATCAAGACAAAGGGAAAACATTGAGGAAGAACCCTTGAGTATAAGAGAAACTGTTTTTGTTAAAGGGAAAGTGGAAAGAAGTGACATAAGGATAGCTGAATTTGTTCCCTTCTCAATTGATTTTGACAGTTTAAAATCTAAGAAGACCATTGGAGTCAATGAGCCAAGACCAAGTGAAAGGTTCAAGAAACCAAAAGAAAATGAAATATTCAAAGGAAAGGTTTGGTGCAAGAAGTGTGATGAGTATGGGCATCATACAGACTCATGTAACGAAAGACTCAAATTCAAGCCTTTTCATGTCCCATATGAAACAAAGTATGGACAAGACTTTGTGGCTTACAAAATGAAGTATGAAAAATACTTGGGTATGGGAAAGGTTTGTGAAGAGGAAGTACTAGAAAATAAGAGCCAAGGGCATTCACTGAAAGCAAAGAAACATGTGAACAAACATGTTAACAAGGGTAAATCTACAGTGAAGCATGTAAAAACTGTTAAGAAGGGCTCTCAACCCTTGAGAACAATCCCAAAAAGGGATACTCAATCTGTCAAATCTGATAGTTCTTAAGGATCATCAAGCAGTGAGAAAACAAGAAAAGATGCATATCCTAGAAAGAAACCAACAAAACTCACTGGTGATGAGAAATTTCTGTTAAAGCATGGATTTGAACCATAAGGTTTTCTTTGGAAACCTAAAATAGAAACAAAGGTTGATCAAGTTCCTGATGTGAGAGATTATTGTGAAAAGAAGGATTATGTGATAAAGGAGTGTGACACTGACTCTACTGAGCATCAGAACTCAACCTCACTAGTTAAAACCCCAAGAGAGTGTGGTTATGAAACAGATAATTCAGATAATCTAGAAATCACTTATGAAGATCCTGAACCAACAACACTCACTTCCCAAGCTATGTCTGAAACTGAATTTGATGAGCTGCAAGTTGATAAGGCTTGCACTTCATCACTCAACTAATAAAATTTTCTTTGTATGTGAAGGAACAGTCCACTCCTCTAAATGACATATGGTACATGGGTAGTGGATGTTCTAGGCACATGACTTGTGACAAGAGATCTCTTGTCAATTATGAAGAAAAGTATGAAGGTCCAGTAGCTTTTGGGAGTGATGAGAATGGTGGAAAGATTGTTGGAAAAGGAATCTTAACAAATGGGAAAGTCTCATTTGATAATGTATTTCATGTTGAAGGTCTTCAGTACAATCTGCTGAGTATATCACAAATGTGTGATAAGGGATACAAAGTCAGTTTTAATGATTCACACTGTTTCATTCTAAAACATGAATTTGTGATTCCACCTGAAATGATTATGATGATGGCACCAAGAAATGGTAACTTGTATGAATTGAATATGAAAGAAGCTATTTCAAGAGGAGGTGCATGTTTTGTTTCCAAAGCCACTGAAAATGAGTCAAAATTGTGGCATAGGAAACTGTGTCATGTGAACTTGAAGAACATGAATAGACTTGTTAAAGATGAGCATGTCATAGGCTTACCTACAAGAGAGTTCAAATTGAAAGATCATTGTAGTTCATGCCAAAAAGGAAAACAACACAAATCTACTCATAAGCCAAAACTCATCAACTCAATTGATCAAGCACTTGAATTACTTCACATGGATCTCTTTGGTCCTATGAGTGTACCAAGTATAGGGAAGAAAAGATATTGTCTTGTGATCATTGATGACTATTCAAGATACACTTGGGTTTATTTCTTAAGTACCAAGGATGAGACTGCAGAGTTGATTAAAGGTTGTGTAACAATGATTGAGAACAAGTTGAATAAGAAAGTCAAGATAATGAGAAGTGACAATGGTACTGAGTTCAAGAATGGAGTTATGCAAGAATTTTGTGCAGAGAAAGGAATACTACAACAGTTCTCAGCTCCTAGAACTCCTGAACAAAATGGTGTTGCAACAAGAAGAAATAGAACCTTGATTGAAGCTGCAAGAACCATGTTAGCTTATGCAAATTTACCTGTCACTTTTTGGGCTAAAGCCATAAATACAGCCTGCTATGTTCAAAACAGAGTACCTGTCAACAAAAGGCATAAGAAAACTCCATATGAAATATTTCACAACAGAAAGCCTTACATTAAGTTTTTCATGCCCTTTGGATGCAAATGTTTTCTTCTGAACACAAGGAACTATTTGAACAAGTTTCAAACAAAATCCCTAGACTGTTTCTTTGTTGGATATTCTACACACTCAAAAGATTACAAAGTATATGTGAAAGACCATTTGAGTGTTATAGAATCATCTGACATCATCTTTAATGAGAATCAATTCAATACAGTTGATGGTGCAGCATGGTTGTTTGATCATGAAAAGTTAATAAGGTATTTCAAGATTTATCCTGAAGACTTTGATGAATCTTTCTACAAGACCAGTGAAATTGAAGAGAAAAAGAAGAAATCATTGGACTTGGAAGAATTATGGAAAAAGGTTGCTAGAAAAGAAAAGGGGGATACTTTTGTGAAGAATTCCTCATGTGATATTAGTGAACCTGATCAAGAAAATAATCACAATTTTGAACATGATCATACTGAGAACAATCAAGACAATCAAGATGTACAGAATGATCAAGTTCAGAATAAGGGTGACACAAGCAACCAAGCAAGTGGAGAAGAAGCTGCATCTACCGCAAGATTTCAAGATCTATTTCAAAGATTGAACTTAGAAAACAATGGTGCATCTACTTCAGGCCAACATAATGATGAAGCACCAGAATTTCATGATGCAGAAACTGATTTGATCATTGAAGAACCAGATCTCAATGAAACAAATCTTGACACAAATTTGTCTACAGATATGATTGTACAAATTCCTTATGTGGAAAAGAATCATCCTTCTGAAAACATCATTGGAGATTTGCATGAAAGAATTACAAGAAGTCATTATGAAATTGCAAACATCTGTCTTTACTCTTGCTTCCTATCTCAAATAGAGCCTAAGAATATTGCTCAAGCACTAAAAGACAATAGTTGGGTAGAAGCAATGCAAGAGGAATTGGCACAATTTAGAGACCTACATGTGTGGGATCTTGTTGAAAGGCCAATTGACAGATATGCAATATGAACCAAATGGGTTTTTAGAAACAAAAGAGATGAGAGGGGTTTAGTGATTAAGAATAAAGCTAGACTTGTAGCACTGGGATGTCTTCAAGAAGAAGGAATATACTTTGAGGAAGTCTTTACACCTGTTGCAAGACTTGAAGCTATTAGGATTTTTCTTGCATATGCTGCCTCAAAGAACATTAAAGTGTTCCAGCTGGATGTTAAGTCTGCATTTCTAAATGGAAAGATTGATGAAGAGGTGTATGTAGCTCAACCTCCAGGTTTTGAGGATCCAATGTATCCAAATAGGGTGTATAAGCTAAACAAAGCTCTTTATGGATTGCATCAGGCTCCTAGAGCATGGTATGATGAGCTGTCAAATCATCTTCTTGAAAATGGTTTTACCAGAGGGGCCATTGACAAGATACTCTTCTACAAAAGAAAGGGATCAGACTTACTACTGTTACAAGTATATGTTGATGATATCATCTTTGGTTCAACCAATGAACATATGTGTTTGGAGTTTGAAGAGGTGATGAAATCCAAATACAGCATGAGCTCTATGGGAGAAATGAACTTCTTTCTAGGATTGCAAGTTCAATAGAAAGCTGAAGGGATTTTCATTCACCAAAATAAATATGTACAAGACATCTTGAACAAGTTCAACTGTCATGAATACAAAACTGCTTCAACTCCAATGGACACCAAAGAAAAGATTATTGCAGATGAAAAGAGGGAGCCTGTAGATGAACATGAATATAGAGCCAAAATTGGATCCCTGATGTATCTGAATGCAACAAGACCATATATCATGTTTGTTGTATGTTTGTGTGCAAGATTCTAATCAAGTCCAAAAGTCTCCCACATGAATGTTGTTAAAAGAATATTCAGATACTTGAAGGGAAGACCAGACTTAGAAATTTGGTATCCAAAGAACCAAGCTTTTGATCTGATTGCATATACAGACAGTGACTATGATGGCTGTAACATGAGCAGAAAGTCAACCTCAGGAGGATGTCAGTTTTTGGGTGAAAGGATAGTGTCATGGCAATTCAAGAAGCAGACTACAGTATCAATATCCACTGCAGAAGCTGAATATGTTGCTGCATCTGCCTGCTGTGCACAAGTTCTATGGATTCAAAATCAGATGTTGTACTATGGTTTGAATTTTCTGAACACCCCTATTCTTATTGACAATACTGCTGCATACTTTACTGTTAAAAATCTTGTTCAACATTCTAAAACTAAGCACATTGAAATAAGACATCACTTCATCAGAGATTGCAGTGAAAAAGGTTTGATTAAAATGCAAAGAGTTGTTACAAGTGACAATTTGGCTGACCTATTCACCAAACCACTTGATAGAACCAGGTTCAACTTTCTTTTGAAAGCCCTGGGAATGATGAAATCTGATTAAGGATGTGTGCTTGATTGTGTACCTCAATGTGCTAATTGATTACTTTATTTAGAGGTTTCACAAAGTGAATGTTATGTGAATATGCTTGAGTATGATTCTGATTATGCTACTGAATGTGTTAACTGTTATGTGCCTTAACTGATCAAGTGTGCAAAGTTTTAATATAACTGTTTGGTTGATATGTTTGCATGTTTATCAGTTGATGTGCATTTGTGATGTTAGGATAAATGTTCTTGATATGATCTACTTGTTTGAACAAGCTTTTCTGACATCATTGCTTAATTGCTTGAATATGTGCTTATCTGATCTTCTGATGTTATTAAGATAGGTTAGAATTTGATTGTTAGTACTGTCTACTTGTCTTGATGATATCATGTTTGATTAAGATTTGATTATGTGCTGCAACTGTTTATGTCAAAATATGTTTTATGTCAAAATTAAGTGGTAAAAATGAAATTTTCTAATGAATTTTGCATAAATACTTTATTTTGATCAAAACATGAGCAAGTTGTTAATGGTGTAGAGATATGATAAGATTATTCAGTTCAAACTTTAAAGAAGCTTAAAAGGAAGGATATTTTTTTAAAGGACTCAAGTAGTTATTTTTGCTGAAAATTATGTCATCTGCCCAGTTGGAAGGACATGCACTTGTGTATGTTTGGTCCTAGAATCTCTACAGATTCAAAGGATAGCCATTGACCTGAAAACTGAATGCATTTGGGGCAATTATGACTTGTTTCTTATTCCTTCACTTAATACTATGTCAATAGCTCTGACTTTGAATGGACATATATTCACAGTATGTTTGGTCATGCTGACCACTACTGGTCAAACAGGATAGCCATTTACCAGCCAATAAAGAGATATTGGGGTGATTGAATATTAAACTGTTTTTATTTGGGAAATGATAGTACATTGACTGCTTAGCCAATCATATGGATTTATTAGGCTAAAAAAGACCTTAGTATAGTCATTAACATGTATGGTTGCTTTCCCATGATGATGTAAAATCTAAGGTGATATAAACATAATGAATATGCTAATCTTTATGTGGAGATACATAGTTGTCTTTGCATGTCTCAGTATAAATCTCTCCAAATGATAGACAGAAAAGTGATTACCCAGTCATACACAAGCCTGTTGTTATTTGGTCAACAAAAAATGAAACATATTTGAATATGACAAAGAACATGTGTTAGAAAATTTGAGAAAATATCAAAAACAAGGGGAAGAATGAATAAATCAACCAAAAGTTGATAAGTGTTTTAAATATTTTATCAAACAAGAGGGTTACAACTAAGAACTACAAAGATATTGACATAATCTGTCTCATCTTGAATGAAAGGATTGTTAAGTAACAGTAAGTCTAACGTTCAACCTCTATATATGTTTGAAAATCAAAAATACAAAAAGAACCAATAAGTTCTGTCATACAAAAAAAACAAGTTTTTGACCAAATACAGGAGGTTGGAGTCAAATTGGGGTGATCTGGGGAAAGCCAAATAAGCTTTGAGAATAGATATGAGGCATCATAGCACAGTGTTGACCATTAATGCATTATGCTTCTAAATGAACCTTAATCATATCACCAAAGAAATGAAATTCATGCTAAGTTTATACCTGCTGTTAATCTATCTATGTTGTCATAATAATGCTGAGAATGAAGTATTGAGAAAGCTACTTAGTCAATATGATCCCTTTCTTGAGATCTTTTCAGTTAAAGAAAGAAACTGTTTTGAAGAGAAACACAACTGAAATTTGATCTCTAAATGCACCATTTGCTCTTAAACTATGGTCTTTAATGAAAGATATAAATTTGACAAGTGGTTTAAGTCAAAAAGTGTTGCATTTTGCCTTTAATTGGCTGAATATGTAAGTTCGGGTAAGGTTTGATGTTTTATAACCTTTCCAGGCACAAAACAGTTGAATATGTTTGAATATGTTATTTCGGGTAAGGTTTAATGATTTATGACCTTTCCGGGCAAGCTTAGTCATTTTTTGACTAAGTCTATGATTTTTGGGCATGCTTTGAAGTGTTTTACACTTTCCGGGTAGAGTACACTGTTGTACTATTTTCCCGAGCAAGCTTGAAGTCTTGAGATGATTATGTGATATAGCTAGCTTTTAACAAGAAATTCTCGTTCCGGGCAAGCTTTGCATTCTTTTATACTGATTGTTATTCCAAGAAAACTTTGTGAACTTAAGTTAGTACACCGAGTAAGCTTTGTGATTTGTGTGAATATGTTGTTAGGAAAGATTTGTTAACCTTTCCGGGCACACTTAGATATTGTTATTTAAGTTTGTCATTTTCGGGTATGGTTTGATCTGTTAAAATCCCTTGGGTAAGGGCATACCTGATGATTGAATATGTGTTTCCTAGTAATCTTATTGCTAACTTTGGTGTTTCGGGCAAGCTATTTTATGTGTTTTTAATCTCATTTATATAGCATGCTCTGTAATATTTGTTTATGATTTCCTTGAAATTACAAGTGTTTTCGGGTAAACTTTGTTTTCCGGGCACACTTTATATTCCGGGTACACTCTTGTTCCCTCGATATACTTGGTAATTCCAAAACAAGAATTTCCGAGTACACTGTATGCTAAGAGTCCTTTTCCGGGCACACTTGGTACTCTAGGAAGTTTATTAGGGTATACTTTGCATAAGAAGGTTGTTCGGGCACACTATACATCCAAAAGGTTGCTCGGGCACACTGTATTTCCAAGTATGCTTGATTGAATATGTTCTTCAGTATGATAAATTGATTATGATTCTTATTTCATTAGGGTTTATGCTAGACTAAGTCATTTAATTTGAATTCAAGAAATTTATATGGGGATCTTAATTGATTCCTAGTAAGAATGATTATTTGATATTTCATACTTGATTATTTGCCTTGTGATTAATTTCTCAAGAAATCTGGTATTTTGGGTAAGCTTTCTTCATAGTGTCTTGATTTTAAATTACTTAGCTTGACCAAGCAAATTTGGATATGTTTTATTTTTCGGGTAAGCTTTGTAAGTGGAAGTATACCGAGTAGACTTTGGATATATTAAACTTTCCGAGTAAGGTTTTATTAACTTAAAAGATAGATATTGTTTTTGATATATCAAGTGGATAATGTTACTGTGTGACAGCTAATAATTCACAAAATGACAAAAAGCATTTAAAACCCACTTTCAAAAGGTATATAAGAGGGAGTTAGGCAAAATTTTCAACATTACTTTTCCCCCTCTCTCCTTCCACTGCAACTCCTTACTCCCAAAGAAACCTAACTGACTTATCGCAACCAAACCTTAATCCAAACCCTAACTTGAATCAGCCCTCTAATTCCGACTCGGTAAGCAACATTAATGTGTTTTCCGACCACGATTAGACTATAATGGGCTTTGATTTTGTATCTGTTTACTAATACTTATTTATGTGTTTAGGTTATAAACTTGTCGAAGAACAGGTTATTGATGATTTTTCTCTCTCTTTCTTCTTCATCTTTATACCTTGAAATTACTTAAAGTACTGAACTTTATGACTAATTTCACTTTGAATATGTTTGATTGTGATGTTCAGATATGGCAGAAGAACAACCCAAATACTTCTTTGAAAAGAAACATAATATGTGTGCACTTCTGCAAGTCACACCTGACAATGAGCCGGTGGCACCAATGATTACATGGATGGCTCGATCAAATGTCAGTTTTGCCTTTACTGAAAGTCCTGTCATCTACAGAAATCACTCACTTGATTTCTGGAGATCTGCAACACTTGTGGATGACATAAATGGCCGACGAATTGAAGCCTCTGTTGCTGGCCATGAGATACATGTGACTGAACAAATGATCAGAAGATGTTTGCAGTTGCGTGATGATGACCATAACCATATAGACTTCAATACAGCACACTTGATGAGAATATTTGAAGAGACGATGGGTTATCAGGGAACTGTACATGATGGGCAGTTTCAAAAGGGGATGTTTCCTATGATGTATAGATTCCTCATTCATCATGTGAGACAGGGGTTTGCACCAAGAAAAGGATCATGGACTTTGATGAGTCATGATTTGGCAAATGCTACTGTTGGGATTATGTTTGATCTACCATTCAATTTTTCAAAAATGATATTTGAAGGATTAGTATCAAACTTGAAGAAGGCAGAGAAGGACAGATTCTTACAATATCCAAGGTTCCTGCAGATAATCTTTAACAGAGAATTAGAAGATCTACCCACTATGGGAATTACACACCTACTGCAGAACCCTGACACTTAAAAGAGAATTAAGAATCCAGATGTTGCCAATAGATTCAATTCTGAAGCTCCTTTGAGATCCTGTCATGGTTGTTAAACCATGACTTGGAGGTGATGCCAGTGCCTGAGTTAAGCTCAGAGGAGGAAGGAGTTGATGATGTTGAGAGTGATGACGGAGACTCTAAATATATATGTTTCCCGTGTATATTTTAATTAATATTTTAATATTTTTTGTTCGTTTTTAGTTGAGATTTGTATACTACTAACGTTTTTATGTTTCGTAGGTTCCGGGGTTTGATCGTGATGAAAAAGGGCGAAAAACGAGCTAAAACGAGCCGAAACGGGGATCCGGAACGCATCAGGAAGGAACCAGACAGATAACCGGTCAGACCGGGCCGGTCTGACCGGCCCCCATGGAGGAGCACGCCGCGTCGCGCGAAGGTAGAAGACCAAAAGCCCTTGGCGCGGCGCCTAGGCACAGCTGGGCTGGATTATTTTCGTTTTTGCTTCTTGTCGGGCCTTGTTTTGGGTATTTAAACACCTTTAACTTAATCCTGACATAACCTTAAGCCACCAGCCGAATTAGAGAGTCTTTGGAGCCATCTTACGAGTCTCGTGGTGGTGATTTTGAAGGCAAGAGAACATCCGGTGAAGAGCTAGACGTTTAAGATCGAAGAGTACGGGTTTTATCGCCTTTAATCTTTCGTTCTTTATTATTTCACCATGTTTTCAGTTTTGATTGTTTCATTTGATTTAGACTATATGATGCTAGGCTAAATTCCATAGACTGCCTAGGTCGTGATGAACCTTAGTTCGGTTTGCTTTTATTTGGATTTTCGCTTCGTTATGAATTTTATGTTCTAAGTAAACGGTTGAGTTTGATTTAATTAATGCGTATGATTGCTTGGTTTTGTCTACTTGAATTAATTGTTTCACATTGCCCTTGTTGATTGTTTCATAGGATAGGGTTTTGTTAGGTCATTTACTATGTGTTCTTGACTAGTTTGTGATTAATATTTATTAAAATCATAGAAACAATAAAATCAAGTAAATAGATAAAAGTGAAATGCCAGCCTAGAAAGTTGTAAGGTGATAGGTTGTTGATAGATCTTTGCTTGTCGGGATTGCTAGATTTAGTTCTTCGTAAGGAGTCCGTCTATGTTTGATTGTCAGCTTAGTCTATTAAATTAATTAAGTCTGTTTTGCTATCTTTTGAATTCCGCGCTGTAAGGTAGTTTTTCGTCATAAAAGATACTTAGACATAAGCGATTAAATAACCGTAAGGAAGTTTAATATAAAATTGGTGAGTCTTAAAACTTGTTAGAAATCCTTAGGCGTCTTCTTGAAGTTCAAGGGTCCTGTCCGGGTTTTCTATCAAGGGTCGATTTTATGATCCCGGTTCCATAACTTGTGTTTTTCCATTTAACTAATAAGCGCAACTTTGGGGATTCCGGCCTGGGTAGTTATTTTCATCATTTGAATTAATCCAAGTTTTCTAAATGTTTATTAGTTAAAATTAATTAGGTTTAAGTTTTATTAATTAATTAATAAGTAATGATTATGTATTATTATTATTATAATAATTAGGGTTTGTTTTATTATTATATTAATTAGTTTATTAATAGTTAATTATTATTAGAGTTTTAATTAATTAGTTTTAAAATCCTCCTCAAATATTATTAATAAATAGTCGGGTCTTGTAGTTGAGTCTAATTTGCTAGTTTCGTAATCTTAAGAGTCTCGTGGGTTCGATATCCGGACTTACTTAGTTGTACTAGAGTCGACCGGTTCACTTGCCGGTTAGTAGTTTAAGTTAAGTTTAAGGGTCTAGAGTATTACTTAGTGTCTAGATTAGCATAATTTAGTTAATAATTATTTGACTACTTTTAGCACATCAGGTTTTTGGCGCCGTTGCCGGGGACTCTTGTCGATTGCGATATTAGCTTTGATTGGACTTACTTGCTATATACGTGCTATTGTGTTTTTTTGTTTTTTTTTTGTTTTTTGCTTTTGAGTTTTTTTTTTTTTTTGGTTTGAGTTAATTCGATTTTTACGTGTTTATTGTTTTTTTTTTAGTTGAAAGAGTCTAAGTAGTTTTTTTAATTATTTTTTTATAGTTTGTTTTGAGTCGTAGGAGTTAGGTTAATATAGTTTAATTTTATTTGATTTTATTTTTTTAAATTAGTATAGTTTCTTTAATATATTGTTTATTATTAGTATTTGGTGCTCGTGATCCTTTTCTGTTTAAGCTTATCTTTGCAGTGATTGTCATGGATTGTTACTACAGGACCAGAGTTGAAGAAAACAGCTATCAGCCTAAATTCTGCGTTGTGTATGATAGGATGGGGAATATTATCAGTTGTAATGACCCATCTGGCGCAATGATGGATCACATACCACATCCAGAAGAGATATTATACGATGTTTTACGTGTCATCCATAGCATTAATCCAAAAGCACCACTTTCAGATATCATGGATGATTTCCGGTCAGGTTTAAAGTATCAAATACAATTTAACGAGCCGACGATCGAGTTTGAGGATGTTGGGTTGCAGGATAAGATAGAGGATGACGTGAATTTGGGAGATTCACTCGAGTTGATGTTTGGTATTGAGGATATGGTTAAGGTTGATAATGAGCTTAACGAGGAAGATGAATTCCTGAATCTGGAGTTAGATGGATTGTCGGATTATGACGGGGGAGACACATTGGACGTTAATGAAGATGTTGCATTTTTCGAGGCCCTACTTGTAGATGAGGATGTGGTGTTAGAGGAAGAACACTATTGCCGGCCCGTGGAATGTGTTTTAAATGCTTATCGGGAATTAAATCCACGGGAGAAGGTCGAGGATGATAGTTTACCTGAAAACCGAAGTTGCGTTTACTTTAGAAGATGGTCTACGGAAGTGAAAAAGCCATTAAAAGTCAAACAAGACCAGTCTTCTCGATACTTAAAACACATTCGGCTCTTGCCAGGTAAGTTTAAATATAGGTGGTCTGACCCATTGCTGATTTTTAATTCTAATTTAATATTTTGTGGTTCCATCATTGATATATTATTGTTTGATAAATTCCGGGTGGAACTAAACGGGTTAGATAGGGTCCAGATCAAGGAGAACCCTCATGATTAAGTTCAAGTGTGGGGAGGTTTCGCAGAGTTTGTATAATTCATCAAGTCACTAACATAGTTTTTGTAGTTTGTCTTTGTTTTTGTGTTTTTAAGTTTTGCTAGTTTGAAGATTGAGTGAGCTAGAGAAACGATCCCCAAGGAAGAGTATATTGCAAAAGATAAGTGTGGGGATGATGGAGCAGTGGAGCCGTATACTTCATGTTTATTTATTTTCTCCTGATTATTATATTTTATATATTCATTAGTGAAACACTTTAATTGCATAATATCTATCATTATGATAAGATACATTTTAGATATGTTTGTTTTGTTTTGTCGCTTACGTTCGTGTGTGGGATAAGGAGGTACTGTTTGCTGAGCACGTTCGTAGTTGGAGGGCATTCATGGAAGAAGACTTTGACATCATGTTTCATTCGCATATTACCAGCTAAGTCTTTTCCATTATCTAGCTTGTTAATTTTTTAATTTTGTTTTTTATTTTAATTTTTAGTTTTCTAGTTATTTTGTAGTCCAACTTTATTTTTTATTTTATTTTAGTCGTCCTTATCCTTGCATTGAGAACAATTCAAATTTTAAGTGTGGGGATAGGATATTTGAGTCGTAGTTTAATTTTGCTTTAAATTAATAATAATAAAAAAATTGAGAAAAAATAAAAAAAAATTGAAAAATGTTTTAAAAAAATGTCCCTTGAATCTAGTTTTTTTGCGTTAAAGTGGGAGATGCTGATATTTATCGGAAATTGGTTTTTCAAACTACTAATAATATGAGAGAAAAAAAAAAGAAAACGCACTTAACTTGGGATGTGTCGGTAGGCTCAGCCTCGAATATGAAAGGGCAATTTGATAAAATGGGTCGGAAATCTCTTGTGGGTAAAGTGTTTTGTCCGTAGAAAATAAGTAATGAAAGGTCAGCCATACTCAAGCCTCAATTCTTGGTATGAAAAAGTGAAAATATCATAAAGTTTGAGAAGTTTAAAAAATTGAATACGTTATCATATGATGCTTGGGTAGGTTTACCGTCAGAGTATGCCATGTAACCTGTGATATAAATCTTAAACTGCTAGCTTTAGTGTTTTACACATCATTGGCGTATGGTTTTATAACCTTAAATCTTGTATTGATGGGATGCCCCGGGTCCGGAGACCATGGGTCTGTATGCCGATTATTCATCTGGGTATTCACAATTCCAAATGGGGTTGTGAATATTTAAAATAAAGCTAAAAAAAGAGCAAACCTGCAGTTTTCTGCCACTTAAGTCTTTAAACATGATCACAAAAAGTACAAAGGTACAAATTCATTACAGACTTGATCATTCACGCTGTTAGCCATGTGGGGTCCCCTTGCTCGCGTCTCATTAACATTAAGAAACGAACCACAAGGGACACGCCACATGTAAGCCCTACAGATGAAATTTTGCATAATCACCTATGGTGATGGTTTGGTGTATTGCTTGATAACAGGGGTATGTCATGTTGTGGGGAACACTAGCTATAAATTAATTGTACCTTAATCATATCTAATGGCTGCTTGGTAGACTTTGATGCTTAAGCTTAGGCGGATAAACAATACCCTTGATTGTCTTAACTATTCATGAAAAAAAAAATAGAGCAACAAAAAGTTTTAAATCTGCTAATTTTGAGGTTTAAGTCAAGTTGGGGTGGTCTGGTATGGTAAAAGCTGAAAATAAGCGGGTCTTAATTATGTAAACCACTGAGTAAAAAAATTGTCGATAATATTGTCCCGGTAAAGATTAAGGCATGGGTTTAAGTGGACAAGAATATCGGTGATCGCGGTTTTTGCATTTTTCTGAGCTTTAAAATTAACCTATATGTTTGTTATACTGTAATTTTCTGATTCTGATCCAACTGCATCAAACTTTTTCAGGGACGAAAAAAAGAATAAGTGTGGGGATATTTGATATAATGCTAAATATATATGTTTCCCGTGTATATTTTAATTAATATTTTAATAGTTTTTGTTCGTTTTTAGTTGAGATTTGTATACTGCTAACGTTTTTATGTTTCGTAGGTTCCGAGGTTTGATCGTGAAGAAAAAGGGCGAAAAACGAGCTAAAACGAGCCGAAACGGAGATACGGAACGCATCAGGAAGGAACCGGACAGAGAACCGGTCAGACCGGGCCGGTATGACCGGGCCCCATGGAGGAGCACGCCGCGCCGCGCGAAGGCAGAAGGCCAAAAGCCCTTGGCGCTTCGCCTAGGCACAGCTGGGCTAGATTATTTTCGTTTTTGCTTCTTATCGGGCCTTGTTTTGGGTATTTAAACACCTTTAACTTAATCCTGACATAACCTTAAGCCACCAGCCGAATTAAAGAGTCTTTGGAGCCATCTTACGAGTCTCGTGGTGATTTTGAAGGCAAGAGAACATCCGGTGAAGAGCTAGACGTTTAAGATCGAAGAATACGGGTTTTGTCGCCTTTAATCTTTCGTTCTTTATTATTTCACCATGTTTTCAGTTTTGATTGTTTCGTTTGATTTAGACTATATGATGCTCGGCTAAATTCCATAGACTGCCTAGGTCGTGATGAACCTTAGTTCGGTTTGATTTTATTTGGATTTTCGCTTCGTTATGAATTTTATGTTCTAAGTAAACGGTTGAGTTTGATTTAATTAATGCGTATGATTGCTTGGTTTTGTCTACTTGAATTTATTGTTCCACATTGTACTTGTTGATTGTTTCATAGGATAGGGTTTTGTTAGGTCATTTACTATGTGTTCTTGACTAGTTTGTGATTAATATTTATTAAAATCATAGAAACAATAAAATCAAGTAAATAGATGAAAGTGAAATGCCAGCCTAGAAAGTTGTAAGGTGATAGGTTGTTGATAGATCTTTGCTTGTCGAGATTGCTAGATTTAGTTCTTCGTAAGGAGTCCGTCTATGTTTGATTGTCAGCTTAGTCTATTAAATTAATTGAGTCTGCTTTGCTATCTTTTGAATTCCGCGCTGTAAGGTAGTTTTTCGTCATAAAAGATACTTAGACATAAGCGATTAAATAACCGTAAGGAAGTTTAATATAAAACTGGTGAGTCTTAAAACTTGTTAGAAATCCATAGGCGTCTTCTTGAAGTTCAAGGGTCCTGTCCGGGTTTTCTATCAAGGGTCGATTTTATGATCCCGGTTCCATAACTTGTGTTTTTCCATTTAACTAATAAGCGCAACTTTGGGGATTCCGGCCTGGGTAGTTATTTTCATCATTTGAATTAATCCAAGTTTTCTAAAACGCAGAAAATACTGACCCCAACAGGCACCGTACAACCTAAGGAACCAGTCCGAACTTATGTTCCAACTATTCCATACCCTGGACGGCTGAAACAGGAGAGATTGGAAGCTCAGTATGGGAAATTTTTAGAACTCTTCAAACAACTCCACATCAACATCCCTCTAATCGAAGCCATTGATCAAATGCCGAAATATGCAAAGTTTTTAAAGAAGTACTGAAAAACAAAAGGAAGCTGGAGGAACTCTCGCATGTCACTCTGAGTGAAGAATGTTCAGCAGTCCTCCAAAGCAAGCTGCCAACAAAAATGACCGATCCCGGGAGCTTTACTATCCCTTGTCTCATAGGATATTTGTCTGTTAGCAATGCGCTAGCTGACCTAGGAGTTAGTATTAATTTATTGCCTTATGCGGTCTTTGCAAAACTAGGGATAGGAGAACCTAAGCCCACCCGCATGAGCAATCACTTTTGACATAGGAAAATCTATGCAATATCCGCAACATCATGATGACACATTATATTGTGTCGACAAAACAGATTAAATCGTGAGTTGCTATATGCGAGATTCCTCTATCAATAAACCGCTAGAATCACAAGTCTTAGACAAAACACTCAACATACCCATTTTAGAAAACGAAAATATCAATGATGACTTTCAAGAAGCATCAAAAGTAGTATATGAAATCACCGAATGTAATGAAAAATCAGAACCATTAATCGAAGAACCACCAGTCTTAGAGTTAAAAGAACTACAAAGCCATCTCGAATACACCTTTCTAGAAAAAGACTCTCAACTTCCAGTAATTATTTCATCTCTCCTTTCTAAAGGAGAGAAAGACGAACTTCTTCAGGTTCTCAAAAACCATAAGAAGGCCATCGCATGGAAGATCATGGATATCAAGGGCATTAGTCCCTCCTTTTGTACTCACAAAATTCTCATGGAGGAAGAATACAAACCAGTGGTCCAACATCAAAGACGTCTCACCCCAACATGCAAGATGTGGTGAAGAAAGAAGTAATCAAACTCCTTGATGCAAGATTAATCTACCCAATTTCAGATTCACCTTGGGTTAGTCCCGTTTAAGTAGTACCCAAGAAGGGAGGAATGACGGTCGTATTGAAGGAAAAGGATGAGCTAAACCAATGAGAACCATCACAGGCTGGCGAGTTTGCATTGACTACCGGAAACTTAATGACGCCACAAGAAAAGATCATTTTCCACTTCCTTTCATCGATCAAATTCTTGAACGATTATCTGGAGAAATGTTTGTTGGTGCATGATGTCAGTAGTTCAGTGTCGAGTGACTGTAATCGTGTTAGTTAGATTTGTTTTTGTATGTAGCGAAGTTGCTAACAAGTTCGCTGATATGGGCGAACTTGTTAGACAAGCGAAGTTAGAGACAACTTCGCCTGAACATGCCAGGCGAAGTTGTCGTGATTATATAAACTTAGGTTACGGCTTAAGTTTATATCATTAATTCAGTATTCGAGTTTTCGTGTATTCGAGTCAGAGAGAGTCTGTATTAGTGATCATAGTATCACGTGTTAACGGTTGAAATACAACGTGTGTTTGATTATCGTATCGTGTTTTCTATACTCGTAACGTCTTACGTAGGGATTCCGCACCTACGTAGAACGCGATATCTCGTGTAGATCCGGCTGGGAACCTACAATTGGTATCAGAGCGTTTGCTCGATTGTGTGGTTCGGGATTATCACGCGGGTATAGAAATCGTTCCGTTCGACTATTCACGGGACGAGTTTTCTGAGTTTTTGTGTCCTACTCACCCCCTACCTTCAAAAACAACCCATAACACCTTCACACACCTCGAAAAACCTAGAAATCTAATCTGCAGAAAGTTCGTGTTCATCAGGCGAAGTTGCCGTCACTGTAAGTAGGGTTTCGGCGAAGATATAAGGTTAAGCGAAGTTATCCACAACTTCGCCTACCTCTTCAAGTTCGCTTACCTCAAGCGAAGTTACCCACAACTTCGCCTACCTCCCAAGTTCGCTCAGCTTAAGCGAAGTTATTCTCAAGTTCGCCAATCCAGCGAATTTAAGAAAGTGAGCGAAGTTACAAATTCACGCGAAGTTAAGCTTTAAGCGAAGTTATCCACAACTTCGCCTACAGAGCTGTTTGAAAATTAAATTTTTGATTTTCGGATTTCTTTGAGTTTTGCGAAAGATGTCTTCGATAAACATTACCGAACTGGTAAAGATGGAAGTAGAAGCGGGTTCGGCTACAAAGGCGCCCAAGATGCTTAAGAAAACTGATTATGTGGCGTGGAAAGATCGTTTTGAACAATATATCAAGTATCAAGATGCCAAGATGTGGGTGTGCATACAAGATGGTTACATTCCACCTACTGCTGAGTATGAAGGTCGTGATCAGATCAAGAAATACAAAGAGATGGAAGAAGAGGAGAAGAAAATGTATGAGGCCGAAAGCAAAGCTCATGCAGCAATTACAATGGCTCTTCCACAAGAGATTCTGCACACCTTCCGAAAGTATAAAACTGCTAGAGAGCTTTGGGAAGCACTCGAGAACCGGTTTGAGGGCAATGTGGGAATTCGTGCCTCGAAAATTAAACTTCTAAAAACCCAATTCTCGGTCTTCAAGTATCTGAAGAATGAGTCACTTGATGATATCATTACTAGATATTATCATCTGATGACTGAACTCAACAACTATTCAATTGTTTACAAGGAAGATGAGATAGTTGAAAAGCTTCTTGATGCTCTCCCACCGAAATGGGAGATGTATACTGTGTTGATGAGAGAAGACAAGGACTTTGCTGACTATGACCTGGAGACAGCAGTTAACAAGCTAAGAACGTTTGAACTGAACATGGTACGAAAGGAGACACCTACCGATCAGGTTCAAGATCCGGGTATGTATGGGGCAAAGGTTAACTCGGGATCAAGTTCGAAAACTGAATCATCTGCTTATTACTCTAAGGGAGAGTCAGGCGCTAACTCAACACACGAAGGACATGTTTCTCTCAACATGAACGATGATGTGTGCTTTGTAGCTGGAGGATCTAATGCTTCTCAACCTCAAGCGACCAAGAGTAGTTATTCCCCGAGTGTGTCAAACAACAACTACTCGAAGATGCCCATGAGTGTTAAATCTGCTGAACAGCAGTTTGCTCTCTATGCATCTTTTATTGCTTCGTATGAGAACTATATTCAGGGTAAGATTGTTGATCCTGCAATTTTAGATGAAGACTATGATCAGATCGATGCTGATGATCTGGAGGAGATGGATCAGCAATGGCAGATGGCTATGATCGTGAGAAGAGTTAAGAGGTTCATGAAGAAGACTGGAAGGAAGTTTGTCGGAGAGAGGCCAGGTTTTGATAAGTCGAAGGTTCGCTGTTACAACTGTCAGCAGAATGGCCACTTTGCAAAAGAGTGCAAAAATGAACGTGTAGAACGCAGTCAAAACAGATCTACACAGCAGAGTGGTAGTGGTAATGACTATAGAGCCATGATTTCCAGACAGAACGAGGAGTACAACTGGAATCTGCATGTCAAAGAAGTATTTGAACAGGCCAACTTGGCAAAAATCGAAACCGCAGAAAGTGAGAAGAGAACTGGTGAAAATGAAGCGTACATGGCAGATGTGGCAGACCAGCTCTCCGAGGTAAGTACCGAACTCCCTTGTACTAAGTGTGAACATCTGTCTGAACAACTGACAACTTTAACTGATCAGTTTGTTAGTTTGGATGCGCAATTTAAAACTTTAAAAGAAAATCATCATTTCACTAAAGCTAGAGAAAATAGTTACAAAGTAAAAATTAAAGCTAGTGAAAAAGATATTAAAAGTCTTAAAGCAAAACTTGCTGAAAAAATTCAAATGATTGATCTTAGCTATGAAGTACTAGAAGAGAAAACCAAACTAATAGATGAAAGGGATAAACAGATAGCTGATCACCAGGTAAAAGTGGTGGAGCTTAACAGGAAACTTGAGAAATTTAGAAAT
Source organism: Bidens hawaiensis (assembly GCF_021521415.1). Lineage (NCBI taxonomy): Eukaryota > Viridiplantae > Streptophyta > Magnoliopsida > Asterales > Asteraceae > Bidens > Bidens hawaiensis. The sequence goes on from NW_027494006.1 coordinate 205,081, forward strand.
TCCACTGCTATACTTGATCACCTCGTTAGTGATCAAGGTTCCCCAGTTAAAAGGGGAGGAATTGGTTATCATGAAGTTCCACCACCTTTCAATCATAATTACACTTATGACCCTAGTAATCAGAAATCTGTCGATGTTGACTATGGTCAGACAGTTCCAGTTAAAGTAACGATTAAAGAACCAGTAGTTAGTAAGCCTGTCGCAAGTGTTAAGATTTCTGCTCTGAGTCCTGTCTCATCTAACTCAGACAAGTCTTCTGAGTCGAGTGAGACAAAACAAGAGGAAGTGTTACCAAATAGTGGAGAGAAAAATAAAACACCTGGAAAGAAGTCTCCACTAAACCCGTATGTCCCACCATTTGTGAGACAAGCGAGCAGTAATACAGCCTCAACATCTAAGACAACTTTTGATAAGAAAGTTGAACACCGGAATTGTTTTAGATGTAATCAATTAGGACACCTTGTTGCTGATTGCCCTCTGAAGCAGAAATTCAGAGGTGTGAGGCCTTCAAAATCTGAGAAAAGAGCTAACGGTAATCGATTTAATGGTAAAAATGAAAACCCATCAAAATTCAGAAATTGGTCTAATCCAGGTTTTCAAAGAAATAGATCTCAGTTTTTCACTGCAAACAACCAAACCATAAGTAATAATTCATTTAATTCAAGACGGTTTGAGTGGCCTCATAGACAATCCACAAGATGGTATCCTGTTAGGACTCACAGAAATTATAATGATACTAACTTTGGACAGCCAAGGTACGGGATGTATCGACCCAAGACCAATCGGTCTTGGGTCCCCAGATTTTAATCATCTGATTTAATCGTGCAGGAACAGTTGAACAGGGCTGCCAACAATCAATGGGTTGTGGATAGCGGCTGTTCCCGGCACATGACGGGTAACAAGAAATTGTTACACGACTTGAAACCTGTTCAAGGAGGAAGAGTGAGTTTCGCAGGAGAGAGCGGTGGGAGGATTACAGGAATAGGGACGGTGTCGAATGGAAAGATGACTTTGGAGAAAGTGAACTTTGTTGAAGAACTGAAGCACAATCTGCTGAGTGTTTCGCAGATCTGTGACAAGGATTACACCGTGCATTTTACCAATAATGAGGCGATTGTGTTGCATCCTGGTTTTAAGATACCCGAGGAATGGATTCTTATGAAGGCTCCAAGAGTGAATAGTACGTATATCATGGATATGAGGTCGACTGAGATGGCCACAGAAGAATCGTGTCTTCTGTCAAAAGCAACTGAATCGGAGTCAGAGTTGTGGCATAGGAGAATGGGGCATATTCATCTTCGGAAAATGAACTACCTTGTCAAAAATGGGCTTGTGCTGGGTCTTCCCTTGAAGAATTTCAACTTTGAAGAAAAATGCTTATCATGCAAAAAGGGAAAGCAACACAAGAAATCCCATCTCACCAAGAAGGTCAATTCAATTGTCAGTACCCTAGAATTACTTCACATGGATCTCTTCGGTCCCGTGAATGTAAAAAGTCTAGGAGGAACAACTTACTGCTAGGTGATCACTGATGATTTCTCTCGATATTCCTGGGTATATTTCCTGAAGTCAAAGGATGAAACAGTGCAGATGGTAAAGAATTTGATTACCAAGGTTGAGAATATCATGGGGAATCGGGTTAAATTCATCAGGAGTGACAATGGAACTGAGTTCAAGAACTATGAGATGGAGATCTTCTGCTTACAGAAGGGGATAGAACACCAATACAGCGCACCGTATACTCCGCAATAAAATGGAGTGGCTGAGAGGAAGAACATAACCTTAATTGAAGGAGCCAGAACCATGCTGGCTGATTCAAAACTTCCCGTGATGTTCTGGCCTGAAGCTGTTGCAACAGCCTGTTATATCCTTAATAGAGTGTTAACTGTTAAAAGATTAAATAAAACCTGTTATGAACTTATGCATGGGAGAAAGCCCAACTTGAGTGGTCTTGAACCATTCGGGTCCCCGTGTTCGATATTAAAGACCAATTCTAAATTTGGTGAAGTAGCCGACGAAGGAATCTTAGTCGGATACGTTGTTGGGACTCCCAACAGACGGGTCTTTAATACATCGACCAGCAAGGTTGAGGTGGTCTGTAACACTGATATCGCAAGTTACAAATCACCAAAACCAAGCACGGGACCCGCTGGGGTTTTCGACTATGATAGACTTTTTAAATCTTTTAACATGCCTTATTTGGATTTTGCAGAAGTTGAGGAAAGAATTGCTACGAAGATGATATGCGATGAGGAAGACACTTTGGTGCAACGACCACAGTATGATGAATGTCAGCCTTCCTCGTCAAATGCTGTCAATACCCCTGCTGCCTCTACTGAAGAGGAATTCATCAATCCATTTCACTCTCAACATCAATCACCCATTGATGAGCTATCTTCGAACTTGGAAGATAATATGAATGTCAGTTCGGTTCCGACTACGAGAATTCACAAAGATCATCCTTTGGAGAACGTGATAGGTGATCTGTCTGCCGGTGTACAAACAAGAAAAAGCTTGAATGAGCACACCTGTGTTTACACAAGCATTAAAGACACGGGCATTATCAACGAATGCTTGTACACCTGCTTCATCAGCCAGATTGAACCAAAGAACTATCAAATGGCTCTTAAGGACAGCTCGTGGGTCGAAGCCATGCAAGAAGAGTTAGCTCAGTTTAAGAAAATGGAAGTATGGAATCTGGTTGAAAAACCGAAGAATGTGCATGCGATAGGCACGAAATGGGTCTTCAAATGTAAGAGAGATGAGAAAGGGATTGTTATCAGGAACAAGGCGAGGCTGGTTGTTAAAGGCTTTAATCAGCAAGAGGGGATTGATTACAATGAGGTGTTTGCTCCTATGGCAAGATTGGAAGCCATTCGTTTGTTTTTGGCATTTGCTGCTCAGAAGGAGATGAAGGTCTTTCAGTTGGATGTGAAGAGTGCGTTCCTAAACGGTAAAGTCGATGAGGTTGTGTACGTTGAGCAACCTCCGGGTTTTCCGGACCCTGACTTTCCTGATCACGTGTACAAGCTAAGTAAAGCGCTGTATGGACTACATCAGGCACCTCGTGCCTGGTATTCAACCTTATCAGATTACTTGCTTGAGAATGAGTTTGAAAGAGGTAAAATTGATAGCACATTGTTCTTCAAGAGAAAGGGTAGCGACTTTCTGCTGGTGCAAGTCTACGTGGACGACATTATTTTTGCTGCATCAAGAGTCTCCATGTGTCAGGAGTTTGAGGCCGTCATGAAGAAGAGATTTGAAATGAGTGCTATGGGTGAACTAACTTTCTTTTTAGGATTGCAGGTTGATCAGAAGAAAGACGGGATGTTCATTCATCAGACGAAGTATGTCCATGATGTTCTTAAACGCTTCAAGATGGAGGACAGCACTCCATATGATACTCCAGTCTGCGTCAATCACAAATTGGGTGCTGATTCAGACAACGATGCAGACGTGGACCCAAGCCAATATCGGGCAATTATAGGTTCTTTAATGTACTTAACTGCTTCTAGGCCTGATATAATGTTTGCTGTTTGTCTTTGTGCACGCTTTCAGGCAAACCCAAAAGAATCTCATTTGAAGGGTGCAAAGAGGATACTGCGGTATCTCAAAGGCAAGCCGAAGCTGGGGTTGTGGTACTCGAAAGGAGGAGACTTGGAGCTAGTCGCTTACACAGATTCTGATTATGGAGGGTGCAATCAGAGTCGGAAGTCTACAACTGGTGGATGTCAGTTTCTTGGTGGCAGACTAGTGTCCTGGCAATGCAAGAAGCAGACCTCAGTCGCAATTTCAACCTGTGAAGCAGAATACATGGCAGCATCCAACTGCTGCTCCCAGGTTCTTTGGATTCAACAACAGTTGCGCGATTATGGTCTGAATTTCTCACTTACTCCTATTTGCATTGATAACTCTGCTGCTATCTCAGTAACTAACAATCCCGTAAAGCACAGTAAAACTAAACATATTGACATACGTCATCATTTTATACGGGATTGTGCTGAGAAGAAACTGATTGTGCTCGAGAAGGTTGACACGTTAGATAATTTCGCTGACTTGTTCACGAAAGCGTTTGACAAAACTAGATTTCAAAACCTTGTTGAGCTGAATGGGATGATCAATCCCGAGTAACAATGTCGTGTGTTTTTGATTAAAAAAAAAAAAAAAAAAAAACGTCACTATCGCTTAGAATTATGTCGGTTGCCTCAGTTTGAAGGACATGTCTTCGGATATGTTTGGTCCTCATTTCTACTTGTAGAATATGAGGATAGCCATTAACCAGATGACAGAAAGTAACCGGGGCGGTTTATGATGTGTTTTTATTCTTTCGCTGAAAATTAATCGATCATACTTAGTTAGAAGGACACATACTTGTATGTGGTCGGTCCAGCTGATCCTTTGGATCTTCGGGATAGCCGTTCACCTGAAGACTGTGATTTGGTCGGGGCGATTGAAGTTAAATTTTTCTTTTCGGGAGATGAAATTATTTTTCATGTCTACTACTTCGTAAGAAGTACCTTTACTATGTTTAATAGAAAATTGATCTAACCTTGGAAAGTGATAGATATACTGATTCTGTGTGCTTAACTAGTGAAGTTATTAGGCCTAAAAGACTTTAGAACAGTCATTGTATGTCATGGTAGCTTTTTATGGTGCGTAAAAGTAGAAGTGATACTAACTAAATCTACTCGATTTTTTGTGGAAACTCCTTAAGAGTTGTGCATGTCTTCATAAATATCTTTCCGAATGATAGGCAGAAAAGCGATTACCCAGTCATACACGAGCCCGTGAGTGTTCTGATTCCCGTGAAGATAGCGTGTCAAGACACTGCAGTGATCCAGATTCGGGACTTGCAGTTGTTTTCTACTTGAAGTTTGTGTATATACATATTAAAAAAAAAATATTTCTAGAGTTCATAATGTTAATGATTCTCAATCAAGACACAAGAAGGTGAATAGGAAGCAGAGACTAAGATCGAAGAGTAATTGTTACTTAATCAGACACTACGGGTCGAAGTCAATTCGGGGTGACTTGGGGAAAGCCAAATACGCTTTGAGAATAGATAGGAGGCATCATAATCTCTGAGTTGTTGCCCACTTAAATTTTGAGCTTAATTGAACCTAACTCGTATCACATAAACGATGAAAACCATTTTAAGTATATTACCTGCTTACAACCTGTTTCTTTATGTCATAATACAGCTGAACACGGATCTGTGTGACAGTCACGAAATTAGTATGATTCCTGTTCGGATCTTTTCTAACACATGGTAGTCCCTGTCGAGACTGAAATTTGATCCCGTGTACTTTAATTTTTCAAATTTTTGTTACTTTTGTATTTGTTTGATTTTATACCTGGTTACTTGGTCTTGATCGTAGCATTTAACACTTTAAAGGATGTTTTTAAAACTTTATAGAAAATTGTTAAAAGTGTAGGGGTTTGTTTTGTAAATACAGGCGAACTTGATCATAACTTCGCCTGGAATAGGCGAAGTTATCGATAACTTCGCCTGTACTAACTTTGACCCTATATAAAGGAATTTAAAGGTCAAACAGTTTCATTATTTCAAACTTCAGCGAACTTATACTCCGACACTTTAGCGAAGTTATCGATCAGTTTGTATCCATCTTCTGTGCCTTAACCTTACTTCGATTCAAATCAAATTAAAGGTGTGTAGGGTTCGATTATCATATTATCATTGTCTATTGAGGTTAATCATCGGTCGTTTCGACTCGATTATCGACCTCGTCTTTCGAAACCTTAAACACCCGATTTCAAACTTGTTTTTACGTGATAGTAAACTACTTGAACGTCTAAAACTTCATAAAATCATGTATTTCGGAGTCCTCGATCTCCGAAATCATCATCTACACGTCGTTCGTAAATCCTAACTGTTGCCGATTCGAATTCGGCGAAGTTACAGTTTAGGCGAAGTTATCCGTAACTTCGCCTGAGGTTTAACTTCGCCTGATTATTGATTTTGAAACAGTTTATGAGGCGATGTTGTGATTAGGCGAAGTTATCCGTAACTTCGCCTGGACCATTTTACTTAACTATTATCAGACGAATTTCAAGTTGACGCGAAGTTGTTTCCCAACTTCGCCTCACCTTTAACTTCGCCTATACAGAATTGATCACAACTTCGCTCATGGTAACAGGCGAACTTGTGATTCGCTTTGACGTTTATCTAACTTAACCTGTTTGTTGCAGATATGGCTGCTGTTGCTGGAGCAGGTGGTGCAGGCGGTGATGACGGAGGTGATAACCAGAGGCAGTTCTTCTCGGGTCACAACATGTATATCACACTAGACCCGGAGGCGAGCGGAGTTGATGATTTCCGCGAAATCATCACATTTCTGTTACGCTCGAGGATATTCCACGCCATTACAACAACTCTGCCGATATCCTTACCCAACATTGAGGATTTCTGGCAGACCGTGGAATACGACTGTAGAGTCGAACCCCCGGTGATGCGCGCAACAGTAAACAATCAGATTGTTCAGTTCTCTTCTGAACATATCCGGACGGCTCTGCGGTTTGGAAATGAAACAAGGGAGGACCCGACAGAGTTTGTAGCTCCTTTCCGTGATGGAGCGTTTTTGAGGATGGGTTATTCTGGTCCCTTGGGGGATTCGCAGAGAAGGAAGGGATTTCTGCTTGACCAGTGGCGCTTTCTCATACATGTCATGATCGTTTGCATGTCAGGGAGAAAGGCGGGCACTGATGGCATGGGCGCGATCATGCAGTCAGCGATGACTGCTCTGACATACAACAAGCGATTCAGCTTTAGTCAGATGGTCTTTTATAAGATTGATCGTCAACGAAGAGCGATGGCGCGTGACCGATTCATCATGTATCCAAGATTCCTACAAATGATCTTGAATCATGTTGCTCCAACGCTTCCTCAGCGTCGTCCGATCCGATATGTCGAAAGTGTGAATAAACGGATCTTCGCCCAATGTAGATCCTCCAGTGCGAGGAGCAAACCTGAGCTCCGTCCTCGACATACTCCACTTTTTGGGTACTTAATCAACCCAAGGTATGTACCTGCTCAAGGGGACGAGTTTAGGGACCCGACACCACAACAGGCAGGAGCACCTCAAGCTATACCTGCTGCTCCTGTTGTGTCCCCGGAGGAGAACGTGGACCTTGATGCAGAATTTGGTGGTCAAGGCTTCTTTGATATGGATCGGGTGGATCCAGAGGAGATTGTACAGGTTCCGGTTGAACGTGCTTCGACTGTGAATGTTACTAGGACAGCTGCTACGGTGGCTGGTTCTGATTCTGATGATGAAGTGGCAGAGGCGAGAAAGATTAAGGTAACTCGAGAAAGAATACATGGGAAAAGAAAGAGAACAGATGATGCTAGCGAGTCAGATTATGAGGAAGAGGTACAACAGTTGATACGGAGGTCAAGAAGGGAACGGGTAGGTGCAGGATCGGGAGCGGGTGAGAGCTCTAGGGTGGTACGTTTCACTCCACCAGCACTATCCGGTATGACAATGGTTCCCTCAACGCTACAGGTTACAAGGCCAAGCGCTACGGGTGTTCCCGTGGTGGCTACCTCATCTACATTCGGCCTCCCACCCTCTACTTTCCAACTTTCGACTCCTGAGATCGTTTCATTGCCGCCTCCGACCGTTACTCCATCGGAGGTCATGGCACAATTTATAGAGTCGACTGTTGTGGCCACTGCAGGGTTATCGGTGACGATACCACCTGCGGTTACGTCTATTTCTACTTCTGAAGTCCCGGTGACATCGGAAATCCCTCCTCAGTATACTCAAGATTTATCACATATGAGGTTCGATTTCGATGCAACCCTATCAGACTCAGAACGAATAGCAGCACTTGAACGGGTCGTGGCAGAGCAGTCAAGGGTGAATCTTATCCAGACCCAGGCTATTCAACGCCTAGTTGCAGAGAATCAGATGCAGTCGTCCCTGCTGGTAGAACATGGAAAGATCATAGATGCTCTGAAGGAGTTCTTGGCATCTCAGGGGGAGACGAGCTGTAAAGGCGATGAGTTGAGGACCAAGAGAAGAAATGATAGAGATGATGATCCCAATGCGTCGAAAGATGCAGGTGGTGAGCTACCAAGAACTGATCAAGCTCTTGGAACTTCCACAACTCAGGGGGAGTCGACAACTGCAGCTGGTGGTGATGATGTGGTGGTGGTGGACGTAGAGGAGATGGATGATGGTGTGGTTGGTGATGATGATGTATTACCGAGGGATGTGATTGAGAAGATTGGAGAAGAGATTGTGATTGATAATGAGATAGAAGAGGGAGAGATAGTAGAGGAGAAGGTGGAGCATGAGATACCGCAAGTCGAGAACGTAGATATGAGTCAACAGATTGGGAATGATGAGTCTGAATGGGAAGAGCAGCCTAGATGGAAGGAAGGCTATGCTCAGTGGTTCGTCAAAACGAAGAAACCGGCGGTCCCTACAATGTTTAAGAAGAGTTACAACATTAAAGGCTATGCTGAAGCGAAGAAAGGGATTATTTGTTGGATATATAATGAGCAGTTGAGGCTCTTCGTGATTAAAAGGTATAACGGCGTTCAGTACTTTAAAAGGATGTTAAGATCGTTGAATACACTGCCAGAATGTGAGGTGAAAGACTTAGCCAAATTGGGGTTGATAAACCGAAGTGACGATAATATGGCTAGAGTTATTGGGAAAATTGTGTGGAAAGAGAGTGTAAAAGAGAAGAAATTTGAGCTGTTGAAACCACAAAAGGGAAAACTTGTTGAAGACAAGGATAGAGGTTTAAGAGCTGATGGAAAACCTTGGATGATTATGAAGTATAAACCAATCCGGTGTTTGAAAGAAGTACCGATGAAATTAATGCCCAAGGATGTGCTTAAAGACCTAAAGTGGTGGTATGTAGATTGTGAGACGGCTGAGGCAGTGATGGAAGACGAGGATGAACAAGAGGTGCTAAGAGTTTACGATCCGATGCACTTGGTAAACTTATCGCAAGCTGATTTGCAGGTGTTGAATGACAAGAAGATATTTTATATTCCTGCTTGGAAAGACGAAGCGAGAAAATATCAAAGAGTTATCTCGGTTTGTGTTCGAGAAGGAGTGCATGCTTGAAGATAGAAGATTGAAGATTACAAGACACGTGTTTGAAGCTAAAGAGATGAAGCTACTGCCAAGGGGGAGTCTGTTGGTGCATGATGTCAGTAGTTCAGTGTCGAGTGACTGTAATCGTGTTAGTTAGATTTGTTTTTGTATGTAGCGAAGTTGCTAACAAGTTCGCTGATATGGGCGAACTTGTTAGACAAGCGAAGTTAGTGACAACTTCGCCTGAACATGCCAGGCGAAGTTGTCGTGATTATATAAACTTAGGTTACGGCTTAAGTTTATATCATTAATTCAGTATTCGAGTTTTCGTGTATTCGAGTCAGAGAGAGTCTGTATTAGTGATCATAGTATCACGTGTTAACGGTTGAAATACAACGTGTGTTTGATTATCGTATCGTGTTTTCTATACTCGTAACGTCTTACGTAGGGATTCCGCACCTACGTAGAACGCGATATCTCGTGTAGATCCGGCTGGGAACCTACAATGTTCTACTGTTTTCTTGACGGATTTTCCAGATATTTCCAAATTCCCATTGCTCTTGAAGATCAGGAGAAAACCACTTTTACATGTCCATACGGAACATTCGCCTACCGAAGAATGCCATTTGGATTATGTAATGCTCCAGCCACCTTCCAGCGATGCATGGTGGCTATCTTTCACGAAATGATCGAACACTCTATGGAAGTATTCATGGACGACTTCTCAGTCTTTGGAGACTCCTTCGATCATTGTTTAAAAAACCTCGACAAAATGTTAGCCAGGTGTGAGGAAGTAAATCTAGTGCTCAACTGGGAAAAATGTCACTTTATGGTTAAAGAAGACATCGTTCTTGGCCACAAGATTTCTCAAAAGGGATTAGAGGTCGATAAAGCAAAAATAGAAACTATCTCTAAACTTCTGCACCCAACCTCAGTAAAAGCTATTAGAAGTTTTCTAGGTCACGCAGGATTACACCGACGTTTCATAAAAGATTTTTCCAAAATTTCTAAGCCTATGACCAAACTTCTGAAGAAAGACGCACCCTTTGTCTTCTCTAAAGAATGTGTTGAATCTTTCAACATATTGAAAGGCTAACTTGTCAACGCATCAATCATGACTACACCCGACTGGACCCTTCCATTCGAAATCATGTGCGATGCAAGTGACTTTGCAGTTGGAGCCGTACTCGGACAACGCAAGGAAAAACATTTTCACCCAATTTACTATGCCAGTAAAACTCTTAATGATGCACAAGAGAATTACACCACAACATAAAAAGAGTTACTAGCAGTAGTTTTTGCCTTTGAAAAATTTAGATCATACCTCGTTCTATAAAAAACCATAGTTTACACCGACCATGCCAAAATACGTTACCTCTTCAATAAGCAAGATGCCAAACCCAGACTTATCCGATGGATCCTGCTACTCCAAGAATTCGACGTAGAAGTCAAAGACAAAAAAGGAGCAGAAATCGTAGCCGCAGACCACCTCTCACGCTTAGAATTCCCAACGTCAGAAGAACTTCACAAGAAAATTATCAATGATAATTTCCCACATTAAATTCTCATGCGCATCCAAGCGGTCATAGTGGAGAAAGATGAAAGTCCTTGGTATGCCGACTTCGCAAACTATTTAGCTTGTAGAATCCTAAGAAAAGGACTTTCTCATCAACAACGGAAGAAATTCTTCTCCGACCTTAAGTTCTACTTCTGGGAAGATCCGTACTTTTTTAGGATAGGCGCCGATCAAGTTATTCGTAGGTGTGTAGCAGGAAAGGAAGCCTTAGATATTCTCAAACACTGCCATGAAGGACCAACTAGTGGAAACCACGGTACCGCCACTACGGCCAGAAAAGTATTTGATGCAGGATTTTTCCAGGCCCACCATATACAAAGATACACATGCTTTGATCCAAGCATGCGATGCTTGTCAGAGAGCCGGAAACATCTCATCCAAAAATGAGATGGCTCAGAAAGGCATTCAAATTTGTGAAGTATTTGATGTATGGGGAATAGATTTCATGAGCCCATATCCTAACTCATTCGGAAATAAATACATCCTTGTAGCAGTCGACTACGTATCTAAATGGGTAGAGGCACAAGCTCTCCCCATTAACGATGCTCGAGTAGTTGTACGATTTCTGAAAAATTTATTTTCATGATTCGGCACTCCAAAAGCCCTAATCAGTGACAGAGGTGCTCACTTCTGTAAGGCTTTAATGGACAAAGTCCTAGCACGATATGGAGTTCACCACCGACTGGCAACACCATATCACCCTCATACTAGTGGGCAAGTAGAGGTCTCGAATCGAGGAATTAAAAGGATTTTAGAAAGACCCATAGGGATGAATCGCAAAAATTGGGCAGAAAAGTTAGATGACGCTTTGTTGGCCCTTAGGACAGCCTACAAAACCCCCATATGAACGACACCCTTCAAACTAGTTTATAGGAAAGCATGTCATCTATCAGTAGAATTAAAACACAAAGCCTACTAGGCTCTCAGAGCAGTGAACTTCGATCTAGTGTCCGCCGGCATGAACCGGGAAGATCAAATTCCTGGTCTTACAAAGAAAATACTAAACGCTTTCACGATGCCCATTTAAAAGGAAACAAGAAACTCCAAGTTGGCGATCGTGTACTGTTATACAACACACGTTTACGTCTTTTCCCATGAAAATTGAAATGACGATGGGCAGGTCCATACATAGTTGAATCAGTCTTTGACTATGGGACAGCAGAGATCTCAAATTCAAACGGCCAAAAGTTTAAAGTAAATGGACATCGATTAAAACCATATATCGATGGACCATTTGAAGAAATTTCGGAGGTAGTAACCCTCCAACTCCATGAATAGGAAATTAAGGAAACAAGGTCTGGCCAAGACCTTCACAAACTAGGCCTTGTAAATATTTAGTAAAAAAAAATTAAACCAAAAACACGGGGGCGTGCTTAAGGAAGAACGGTGTCGTGCCAAAAATTGCGGGCCGGAATCTTCGCTGCAAAAATCTCAGTCAGACTGGTTTGTAATAGAATTGTCAGAGTAAAAAAACGGGTCGTGCTTACAAAAGCATGGGGTCGTGCTTAGGTATCTGGTTGGTTATAAAAGGCACCTCTTGCCAATGCATTCCTTGCACCAACCAAAACCAAAACACTCCTATCTGAAAGTTCAACATGCCTACTGAAATGAGTGAAGCAATTCCAGTTCCTCGACAACCGAGAAAAGATGCTCGCCATGTTTCCAAAGCCGAGCTTCTCTTGAAACTTCAAGAACTCGTTAAGGAACTCACAGAAATGAATCTCCTTGCTGAGATGCGTCTCGTCCAACTCACTGAATCAGTGGAAAACATGAAAATGGAACTTCGAAACGTCAATGAACAACTCCAGTTTCAAGTTCTCGGTTTCACGTACTTTCCGCCACCAGGGCCATTCGAAGGAGGAGAACCTTTCGGGGAAATCTAGGAAACTTAATTTTCTGTTTTTGTGTGTAAACAAGTGCATTACGCACAATGTGCTAGGAAATTTGGGCTTAACCCGAATATTTACTTATTTTTAGGAATACCGGGCTTATCCCGTATTTGTTTTAAGACCTTTTAATTTTAATGAAAAGTAATTTTTAGGATGACCAAATTTCTAAAATATCATGCTAAACATCATTCTAAAAATTTCGGCTCTCGCGTTTGACCGAAAAATAAAAGAAAAACCTTAGTGACTAAAAGCACGGGCCGTGCTTCAAGAGGCACGAGGTCGTGGCCACCCTAGAATCTTTAGCATGATACGCGCTGACTCCGTACAATTCTCTGACTTAGAAACATTTATTCCCCTAGCAGCACAGGGCCGTGCTACCAAAAGCACGGGCCCGTGTTTGACTTTCCAGTCTCTATATAATGCATGCAAACACTCACTATTCCATTCACACTAAACACAACATTACTGAAATGGAAAGCAAGAAAGTTGAATGGAGGCCAGTGAGGAAAGGCAAGCAACATGATTCTTTCTCAACCGGGAAATCGTAAAGCTCGACAAAAAGCTTTCCGAGCTCTTGGAAGTAAAACGAGCACCACCACACATTCAAGACTTGTTCGGGAATGGTGGTCGTTGAAGTCCTGACTTTGTTTTATGATGAAGTTGCTCCCGCTAGTGTTATGTGTTAAGATCTAGGATTGTTGTTGTACTTTTCATTTCTACTATATTTAATTATGTCTTTATGTTTTATGTTTTAATAAAATTTAGGACTTTTAATGACTATCTTAAACTAACCCGCAAAGAAAATCAATTAAAAACGAACCAGCTCGACAAATAAACAAAATAAAAAGAGAAGTTGTCTGCATTATGCAGCACGGTACAGTGCTTCCAAAAGCGCGGCGCCGTGCTTTTATGTCCAATGTAGTTACGGATTTTTAATTAATAAAATTACTTTTCCAACCACACAACCCTAAAACCAACTTCGTTTCTGAACAACAAACCGCCGACCAACCTCCAATTTCACTAATTTCTTCATCAAATCTTCAATTTCGAACCAAAGGTATGTTAATTTAACGATTATATTGTTCAAATTCATCTTTCTAGGTTTAGTTTAACCCTAAAATCTCTCAAATTGATAAAATCGGGTCTAAACCCGAAAACGATATGGGTTATTCTATTTTTTTATGATGAATGTTTTGTTGAATAGTTGATTGTGAAAGTTTAATTGAAAGGAACCATTCGGGTTTTGGATCTTGAGATGAATATCCAACAAACTAATAAACCAATTGTTATAATCGTTTATAAATGAAGGATAGAATCTGAATTAAGTAGAAATTAAGATTAAAAACACGAACCGTGCTTTGAACAACACGAATCGTGGTCACCTTTCGGTCAACAAAAAGTCCAATTTTGTTGGAACTGACAAACAGCAACAGCACGGTACCGTGCTTTTGAAAGCACGCCGCCGTGCTTTGCTCTCTGTTCCAGCATAATGATATTTTTTGTTGAATTTTGCTAATTTGGGTACAAATTGCAGATGGCCGAGTATGAGGACGATGTTCATGCATTTCTAGTCTTTCCCGGACGCAGTGCAAGGAACAGACAGGCTAATGCCAGACTAGCCTACCTGAACCGACGGTTTCCAGAACCAAACTTCTAAGCCTGCAGAAACACATTCCGCCAAGTCAATCAATGGGACCGGTACAAGACATTTGTGAAAGGGCCATGGAAAAGGGTTTTTGGTCAAACGGGAGAGGCAATAACAGAACTGACAAAGGAGTTCTTAGCTTATTTCAACATAAAGAAGAAGAAATTGGACATGTGGGATGAAGATGCAATCGAATTTAGATGTGGGGGTGAATGGCACACAACTTCTGTCACCCAACTGGGAATTATCTGGGAATCAACACAACCGCGGAAACTGACTCAGAAGTTTGGTTTAAACAACATTTTCAGATGAAGATGCTGATGATGAAGCTGAAGCAGGGAACACAAGGTTAGAAGCAAGGTAACAACTGAGTTATGGTGCTGAAGAATACAATGCAAGCGTTTCAAATAGCACAGCACTACGTGACCCGCTCATGAGATACATTCACCGTCTGCTCAGTCACACTGCCACGGCTCAAGGTCAAAGTTTAACTTGAGAGATCTTTGGGCATTGTACTGCATGAAGAATGACGAACCATGCAACATCACATTATTATTCTGCAAGCTTTTCATGACAAATGCAACTGCCAAAGGAAACACCCTGATTTTTGGTGGCCCTTGGATCTATAACCTTTATGGGGCCTATGATGTGGACAGAGAAGGGACCCGAAGCCCATATCCGATAGTTTTCAGCCTTGATTATTGCCAAAGCATGCAGATGGTTCAGCGAATCGGTCAGAACCCGGATGTGTGGAGGTTATGTGATAAATATAACCAGGTTTGGGATCCCGAATACCCTGCAGAGATTATGCTTCAGGATGTGCCCGAGAGACGAGGATCACCGCCTAAACAATACCCACACCGCACCTACCATCAGCGAGGAGGCCCATCTTCATCAGGGGTCGGCCCCAGCTCGTCATACGACAGCCGATACTCTTTCGAGGGTCTATGTGGACTCATTGATCAATTCTCAGCTAACACTACCGCCTCATTTGACAGGATCATAGTTCATATCGCAGCCTCGGACGCACAGAGGGCAGCGGAGTATGAGGAGACGATGAGAGAGATTGATCGATTGGGTTATCGCATGGATAGGCAGTGGGGACCATTTGACCCTGACACGGGTAACTGATGTGTGGCGGCACTGGAAGGTCGAGCACCGGCAGGGGTTGGTAGTACCTTTATGACATTATTATTATGTGTATTTTAAACAATTTACTTTCTTTCGTACGTGTTTATTTGTTTGTTTGGTTGGACACTTTTATGGCAGTGGGTGCCAAAATATCATTAGTAGGTATGTATTTAGCCCGATAGGGCAAGGTATGGATGATTCCACACCCAATTTTCAGCAAATTATGCTTGATTGTTTGTGGTTGTTTGAAGTTTTATATTCTACAGGTACAAAACAGGAAAACGGACAATAAACAGGGGAACCTCTGTCGAAATTTCGTTAGCCCGTATGGAAGTACCTCTCCATTTTAACCCACCATACTTAATTAGAATTTTTATCTTTCAATGAATCTTTGCACATTGAGGACAATGCGAGATTCAAGTGTGGGAAGGGGAATTACTTGACCAATTGTTTACTTGACCAATTGTTTGCTCAAATAATTATAAAAATTCTCTAATCAACAAATATTTTTGCAGCAAACAAAGATTATTTTTTAAAACCTAAAGAGAAATCCAGGAAAAGTTTTTTGCAAATAACCGATTACTAGTCTATTATAACCAAAGAAAAGTGAAAAGGTAAAAAGAATTTTTGTAATATTCAGAAGAAATTTATGCAAAATATGGCGTTTATACCCAATTCCTCTGTTACTCTGAGATAAAACCTCATGCCATATATATTTTTGTGGAAGCTTTGAGTGAGTCATATGTTTCGTGTGATTTAGAACTTGTCGCAAATATTCATTTCAAGACCACATGAAGCATTGTATAAAGAAGAAGGTAATGATATCATCATTCACCAAATTACAAAACCCAAAAACCTTAACCAAAACCCTACCACTTTATCCATCTCACCGGTAAAATACAACACTGGTCTTTTACCGGCAGACCTTAAAGAACTGGAAATGCATTCTTTCGATTTCAATTTCCTTTGCTGCATACATTTCGCAAAACTTAGGTTGCCTCCAGAACTTAGGGAGAGAATCTTCTCTTCAGCAATGAGGTGAGGAAAAAGTGGCGCCAAGACGAACAAAGGCCACCATATTGTGGAATTTCAAAAAACGCAATGAAAAGAAGAGAAAAAGGATACGAGCGACGCTTAGGTTGCGAAAATTGGTCCCACGAAGGAAGATGTAGAAAAAGTCAAACTCAGTCTCAGCATGAATATACCGAACTAATGAGGGTGGGGGCTATTAGGCTAAAAGCCGAACGATCCACTAGAGTTGGAAGTTATGTTCAGAACAGGATTGAGGAAGAACTGATCCACATCCTCGACAAAACTGGTATTGACGATCTGACCTTAAAATAGTCACTAGGTCTCTAATAAAAAAAATCGGGAGAAAAAGCTAACCATTGAAGACATCTCAAGATTCTCGACAATCAGCAAAAGTTGTACTTACCATCCTCACCTTCATTAACCTAGATCCTTAAACCGCCACAAAATACCAAAATCCCGACTCACACAAGACAAACCCATATTACCTTCTGATCTATGCAACCCTTCACAAAAGTGGAGATTTGAACTTGTTACAAGCTTATTTAACACAAGTTGCATATTGACTAAGAGTGTTCACATACATACATCACAAGTATGATCAGATATAAAACCGAGTGTGAGTGAACATTGTGAGAACGTGACATTTTGCATAAATAGAAGCTCATAAAAAAAATTTCCTTTTTATTTATCACTAAATATACGAATTAAGGTTGGTTATTTTGTTTCCATTTTCTTGGAACTCATTTAAGGGATGGCTATAATCCGAGTTTGCTGTTTTTAGAGAGTAATTATAAATAGATTGCTTGAGGACAAGCAATGTTCAAGTGTGGGGATGTTTGATGTACATAAAATTATACATCTATCAAATAACATAGCACATAAGACTACTTATCATAATAAAATGAAATTTCAGGTGAAACCAAGCCCCAAACAAAAAAAACAAGCGAAAAGACGAAGAAAAACGGAAGAAAAAACAAGAAACACACCCCCCATGCCTCAAGAAACACGCCCCCGTGCTTCTGAACACAAGAAATGACCAAAATCTACAAGAAAAGACAAAAACTATGAACAAAAGCACGAGGTCGTGCCCTTGACCACGGGGCCGTGGTCGTTTACAAGAAAAGACAAAATGAATTTGGCACATGTCATAAAAATGCACGGGGGCGTGCCTACGTAAGCGCGATGCCGTGCCTCTCACTCCAGATTGCCTATAAATAGTGGCTCATGTTGCACTCATTTGGTGTGCCTTGAAGAGAGTTCTATCCGGTTTTCACTTATAAAAACACACACTATCACTTACATTGAAGATCTAGTGAAGAGTTTGAAGGCTTGGAGGTCATCATCATTAACCATCATCATCAACCATCATCATCATCATTAATAAGGAAGATTCATCCACATTTGGTTAGATTGTTCTAGTTTAATCATATGTTTGTTAACATCATCCATCCTAATGTTAATCACCATGCTCATTATGAGCTAAACTCCATTTATCATCTAATATCTATGAAGAAGCTTTGTTTTACTTGATAATTATATAAAATTGTGGTTTAGTCTAGTAAAGTACATGGTTATCTTATAATTATCTTTTGATGAGAAATGTTTCACCGTCTTAAATCAACAATTCAAAGTTGGTGATTGTCAATTCTATTGACAATCATTCATGATCGATTCATGTTCTTAAAAAATAGAAATACTTTGATAAATTATCGAAACATGGATCCTTATATTGTATTTAGAAATGATGAGATATAAGTTATGATCTATTTCACTAAGTCTTGGTAATCCGAAAATGGCATTGCTTAGGATATCATGCTAGTTAAAGAAATCATATGTTAACGGAATGTGTAATTATAACCTACTTAAATCAACCTAGGGGAGGTTGTGTGACTAAACTACAACCACCCGAAGTTGTTAGAATTGGTATTTGAGAAATCGAAGTCAATCATAATCTTTCTACTTTACGAAACTACTTGCCAACTTAAATTGACATTCTCGAGGTAGAATGACATTAGGAAAGGGTGGACTTTAAAATGCACATGTTACTCTTTTTATGTCAAAGATGCTCACTTAAGGCTTAAGGAGCTATCTATCATATATTATTACGACAAGTTTACCACATGTTTACATATTAATTATCAAGGATAAAATGGAGTGGATTCTTGATCTTAGATGGTAACCTTCATATAATTGAACTACTTGTTTAGAATTTCTCGTCTTGGTCACCTATATATTATATATAAGTATATATATTTTATAAAAAGTTCAAAAATTAACCCCAAAATGATTAAAACCTCCGATTAAAGTAAAACAACGATTTATTATTAGAAACATTTGTGTCCACGGATCGATACTTGGTTCTTACCAATACTATTCTACATATACGATAGGTACACTTGCCTATTTTGTGTGTGTTTAGTCTTTGTAGAAATCACTTTTATAAATTTAAAACACGATCTTGTCCTAAAACAAATCATCCCATCTATCATATTTATACAAGCTACGCAGAACGCATCATATTTCCCGATGATGTCACCAGTCTTCCACCCGTTCGACCGATTGAATTTTGAATCGATCTTGTGCCCGGAACAATGCCCATGGCCAAGGCTCCTTATCATTTAGCCCCGTTGGAAATGCAAGAATTGTCGAACCAAATCGAAGAACTTTCCGATAAAGGTTTCATTCGTCCTAGCTCTTCTCCTTGGGGCGCTCCCGTTCTCTTCGTGAAAAAGAAGGATGGTTCGTTTCTAATGTGCATCAATTATCGAGAGCTTAACAAACTCACTATTAAAAATCAATATCCTTTGCCACGAATCGACGATATTTTCGACCAACTTCAAGGCGCAACTTGTTTCTCAAAAATCGATCTTTGATCGGGTTAACATCAATTGGGTGTTCGCGAAGAAGACATTCCGAAAACCGATTTTCTTACTCGATATGGACATTTCGAATTTTTGGTCATGCCCTTCGGGTTAACCAATGCAACCGCGGTATTTATGGATTTCATGAACCGCGTTTGCTGTAGGTCCCCCCGGGGGCGTCGCCGATCGATACGAGATCCGCACGAGGTCTAGGAGTGCGGAATCCTCCTAGACTCGTTAATGGTGTACAAGATGAAGAACACAAACACGTACACGAACAAATACACGAACAAATAAACAAATCTGCAGATTCTTTATAATAATAATTAAAACACGTTACATACCGTAACCAAACAGAAAACACGACTGACCCGAGGTGAGCTCTACCTCGGGTCGTCTCACACGACTCTCCTTGTCTCTTACTCTCTCTAAACAAACAAACTACTCAAGACACACACTAATTTCTGGATTCTTAACCTAAACAAGACACACGCATATATATATAAACTTCAGTAGGCGTCAGTAGGCGAAGTTGTGATAACTTCGCCTAAGGTGAAGTTGTTCTAACTTCGCCTAAGGCGAAGTTGTTCTAACTTCACCTATGGCGTCTCCGCTGGTCTGAATTGCATAGCGACGGTCACAAAATGCACCAACAGTCTCCCCTTTGACCGTTGCTCTCAATTCTAACAAACACGAAAGATCATCTGTTACAAAACATGCACCAACAGACTCCCTCTTAACTGATGATCTTCTGTTTGCTCTTCAACCAGCCGTGTCTGAAACTGTCATGTAGCTTCACAAATCTACCAATCACCCAGCGTCTTCCATATCAGATCTCCCCTTCAGTGTAAGCTTCTCCGACTATAACGATTGAGGTCTTTGAAATGCATGCATCCTCGTGCCAATAGATCATCTCAACCAATCACGTGAGTCCATCTGACTTCACCAACACGTGAAGTTGGGCTTCCTCCACAACTTCACCAACTCGTCGGCATACGATAAGGTTTAATCTTCAACTACTCAACATCAAGTGATCAATTTCATCACAAAAACCACCTTGACAGAATCTAACAAATGACCATTAATTAATCCGAAGCATCTTCAATCACCAGGGATAACGATCAAGAACATAAACACTTTAGTTCCCGATTAAATCCAACTTGTTCCAGAATTTTCACTCTAATAAATAAGCATCACGTTTCAGGATCCAATTCTCGAACGCCTTGAAAATAACATAAATAATATGCTCTGACCGCAATCCAGTAATGACAAAAACCTTCAGTTCAATTTGACTTTCTTCAGTTGGTCAACCTCGAACAACAACAATTTCATTGCCCACAAACACCCAAATATGTGTCAATATCCAGTTTCAATCAATATCCCATTCTCAAACTCAACTCCATATCCAGAGTTGACACGTATTTGTTCACACGTAAAACCAAGAGATAACAAGTTTCACTCGTTGACGGAACAATGTCTTCGGTCTCACAATAATCGTGTACACCTGGCCATACAGACGAAAACTCCAAATACTCGTTTTTTTTTTTTTTTTTTTTTTTAACTTCGCCGAGAAGTCAACTTCGCCTAAAGTCAACTTCGCCTGTTCATAACTTCGCCTGGCTATAACTTCGCCTGTCCATAACTTCGCCAGACCTTATATCTTCGCTGAAACCCTACGAACAGTGACGGGAACTTCGCCTGATGAACAATAACTTCGCCTGCGGCGCTGTTCGGCCAGAAACGCACAGAAACGTGCCAGAAACACCAAAACGCAGATCTCGAACCATAGCATAAGAGCCTAACGCTCTGATACCACATGTAGGTCCCCCCGGGGGCGTCACCGATCGATACGAGATCTGCACGAGGTCTAGGAGTGCGGAATCCTCCTAGACTTGTTAATGGTGTACAAGATGAAGAACACAAACACGTACACGAACAAATACCCGAACAAATAAACAAATCTGCAGATTCTTTATAATAATAATTAAAACACGTTACATACTGTAACCAAACAGAAAACACGACTGACCCGAGGTGAGCTCTACCTCGGGTCGTCTCACACGACTCTCCTTGTCTCTTACTCTCTCTAAACAAACAAACTACTCAAGACACACACTAATTTCTGGATTCTTAACCTAAACAAGACACACGCATATATATATAAACTTCAGTAGGCGTCAGTAGGCGAAGTTGTTCATAACTTCGCCTATGGCGAAGTTGTGATAACTTCGCCAAAGGTGAAGTTGTCCTAACTTCGCCGTTGGCGAAGTTGTTCTAACTTCGCCTAAGGCGAAGTTGTTCTAACTTCACCTATGGCGTCTCCGCTGGTCTGAAATGCATAGCGACGGTCACAAAATGCACCAACATTTGCAAACCATTTCTTGATAAATTCGTTAATGTCTTTATTGATAGAATTCTCATCTTTTCCAAGACCAAAGCCGAACATGAGCATCATTTGCGTTTCATTCTCGAGCTCCTTAGAAACGAACGACTCTACGCCAAATTATCCAAATGCGAATTTTTGCTCGAGGAAGTTCAACTTTTGGGACATATCGTAAACAACAAAGGTATTCATGTTGATCCCGCTAAAATTGAGGCCGTTAAGGATTGGAAAACTCCAACGACTCCCACGAAAATTCGATCCTTCCTCGGTTTGGCCGGATATTATCGGCGTTTCATTCGAAACTTTTCCAAAATCTCTTTGCCTCTTACCTCACTCACTCATAAAGGAAAACCATTTGATTGGGGTTCAAAATAAGAAGAAGTCTTTCATACTCTCAAGGACATGCTTTGCAATGCTCCCGTTCTAACCCTTCCCAATGGAAACGACGATTTTGTTGTATTTTACGATGCTTCTCATCAAGGTCTTGGTTGTGTTCTCATGCAACGAGGTCAAGTCATCGCTTACGCATCAAGGCAACTTATGGTCAACGAGAAGAATTATACACTCATGATCTCGAACTTGGTGCCGTCGTTTTCGCTCTCAAAATCTGGAGACATCACCTTTACGGTACAAAATGTGTTGTGTTTACCGATTGTAAAAGCCTTCAACGTATTTTTGACCAAAAATATCTCAACATGAGACAACCACGATGGGCCGAATTACTTAGTGATTATGATTGCGAGATTCGCTACCATCCCGGTAAAGCGAATGTTGTCGCCGACGCCCTAAGTCGAAAGGTTAATGTTAAATATGTTCTACTTTTAAGCGTTGTTGTTCAAACCGATCTTCAAATTTGTATCTTCCAAGCTCAGCGTACCTCCATTGAAGAAGGTAACATGTATGACGAAATGTCTTGTGGAGCCGAACTTCAACTCGAAACCAATCCGATGGTCTTTTGTATTTTCTAAATCGTTTGTGGGTTCCCGATCGCGATGACCTTCGTACTTGTATACTCAACGAAGCTCACAATTTGCGGTATTCCGTTCATCCCGGTGCGGATAAGATGTATTTCGATCTTCGTGCTACCTTTTGGTGGCCGGGTATGAAAAAGAACATAGCGTTTTATGTATCTAAATGTCTTACTTTCTCAAAAGTCAAAGCCGAACATCAAAGACCTTTTGGTCTACTCGAGCAACCACTGATTCCTGTTTGGAAATGGGAAGACATTGCTATGGACTTTATCACTAAACTAACCAACACCCAAAAAGGAAAAGATAGTATTTGGGTGATCATCGACTGTTTAACCAAGTTTGCTCATTTCATTCCGATCTGCAAAAAGTATTCTGTCGAGCAGCTTGCTCAATTCTATATGCGGGAAATTAGGTGCCGACACGGTTTACCATTGTCTATCATCTCCGATTCCGATGCTAGTTTTACCTCTAATTTTTTGCGATCACTTCAAAAACCCTTGGGAACACGTCTCGATCTTAGCACTGTTTATCATCCTCAAACGGACGGTCAATCCGAACGTACGATTCAAACACTCGAGGATATGCTACGAGCGTGTGTTCTTGATTTCGGTGGGAATTGGGATTCTCACATCCCTTTCATTGAGTTCTCGTGTAACAATAGTTATCATTCTAGCATCGAGATGGCTTCTTTTGAAGCTCTTTACGGTCGTAAATGTCATTCCCCGATTAGTTGGAATGAAATTGGTGAAGCTCAAATCACGGGACCTGAAATGGTCCAAATCCGTAAGAACCTCCAAGCCGCTAGAAGTCGAAAAAAGAGTTACGCCAACAAACAGCGAAAAGCGATCGAATTTAATGTTGACGATCTTGTCTTCTAAAAGTATCTCCTTGGAAGGGGGTAGTCCGTTTCAGAAAGAAGAGTAAGCTAGCTGTTAAGCCCCGTTACCGGTGCCTCACATTGGACGTTGGATTTACTCATAAACACAGTTCTAAATATCAGAGTTAATAAAAACATTCGCGGAATATTAAAACTTCAACCAGAATATAATACATAGCTTCCAAATATTATCATAAAACATTGTTTTTATAATAACATAACACTTCCTTGAGATGCCAGTTCTTCAATTTCATGCCATGTGTTCCCCTCAAGCGAGTTGTCTCATTCTACTAACATGCGTGCATACTAAAAGTCAGCTACGCTGAGTGAGTTCTAGTTAATCAGGTAACATACAATACGTCCATACATATTCATATATATGCACCCGAAAGTACACATACTTTCATAGTTCCTTACCTTCCTTCGTACGTTCATACTATCATACCTTCCTTCTTTCCTTTCATACATACACATATACATATACCTCATCCTAAAACATTCGCAGATATTATTAGGGTCTGTTCCCTGCATTCGGGGATATTATTAGGGTCTGTTCCCTATGTTCGCAGATATTATTAGGGTCCGTACCCTACATTCGCGGATATTATTAGGGTCCGTTCCCTTCATTCGCGGATATTATTAAGGTCCGTTCCCTTTCTAATCATACCTTCCATACATTTCTATACATTATTAATTATAACTTCTATAGAACATACAACATTTGTATATCATACATATTTATATCAATCATATCTTCAAACTATCCGTTGACGGTACATGCTATATCCGAAGATTGTTCATGCATTATCAAGAATTCATTCATACATAAATCATATAAGACATACACTTACCATTTAAGGTAAGTGTATTAACTAATCACATCGAGTATGCACACAGCCCCGAAAACATAACAAGGAAGTAGGGTTAGAAACTCACCTGAATGCGGTTACGTTCATCATTAATAGTTATTCTCTTCTTGAGCTGTGCACGGCTAACTGTATAATATTTACATGTATCAATTAACTATTACTACTCATATCGTATTCCTATCTTTATATAACCCATAACAAATGGGGGTCCGGGGGCAGCGCCCCTGGCAGCGGGGTTCTAGGGGCGGCAGCCTTTAGCGGGGTCCAAGGGGCAGAGCCCCTGGCTGGGGTTAAGCTGACCAGGTCAGCTTGGAAAAATTTTATTTTCATTAACTGTCTTAACCAAGTGTAAGGCCCCGTTACCGGTAGCCCTACTTTCGTGTTGGATTTACTCATAAACGCAGTTCTAAATATCAGAGTTAATTAAAACAGTCTCGGAATATAAAAGCTTTCATAAACATTTCATAACAAAAACACATCTTGTCTTAAAACAACATCTTGTCTTTCAAAATAAACAAAACATTAGACTTAAACGTCTTGAGTCTTCCGATGCCAGCCTCTTATTCAGTGCCACGTGTCTCCTCAAGCGAGCTGCCTCATCCTACTCACCTGCGTGCATACTAAAAGTCAGCTACGCTGAGTGAGTTAATCATACATTATACAATACACACAAACTTATACTCTTTCATTCATACTTCATACTTTCATACTTTCTTACTTTCATACTTTCGTTTGTATTAACTTGCTTTCATATCTTACGTTATAAAGAGCATTACGCCCTACATTCCTCGAGTATTATTAGGGCTCGGTACCCTCCTTCCTCGAGTATTATTAGGGCTCGGTACCCTCCTTCCTCGAGTATTATTAGGGCACGGTACCCTCTTTCCTCGAGTATTATTAGGGCTCGGTACCCTCTTTCCTCGAATATTAGTAGGGTTCGGTTCCCTAGTTCTCGAATATTAGTAGGGTTCGATTCCCTCTTCGTTACCATACAACCATACATCATACCTCGAGTATTATTAGGGCCCGGTACCCTCTTCGTAACCATACAACCATACAACCATCCTTTCCTTTTTTTATTAACTTTATCACATTCATACACATAAGCATACATATCATACTTACCTTATACATAGCGTTACAACCTGACAGTACGTGCAATATCTGAAGATCGTTCACGTACTAACAAGCAATCATTCATACCTTTCACATCATTCATATAAGGCATACACTTATCACTTAGGATAAGTGTATTAACAAACATATAGAGTATGCACACAGCCCCGAAAACATAACACAGAAGTGGGGCTAGAAACTCACCTGAATCCTGCTACGCTCTCCGTTAATCGTTATTCCCTTCTTGAGCTGTGCACGGCTAACTGTATAATATTTACATGTATCAATTAACTACTACTACTCATGTTGTATTTCTATCTTTATATAACCCACACCGAACGGGGGTCCGGGGGCAGCGCCCCTGGCAGCGGGGTCTAGGGGCGGCAGCCCCTAGCAGGGTCCAAGGGGCAGAGCCCCTGGCTGGGGTCGAGCTAAACCTTAGGCGAACTTGACTTTAGGCGAAGTTAAACCTTAGGCGAACTTAGCTTTAGGCGAAGTTAAACCTTAGGCCAACTTAGCTTTAGGCGAAGTTAAACCTTAAGCGAACTTAGCTTTAGGCGAAGTTAAACCTTAAGCGAACTTAGCTTTAGGCGAAGTTAAACCTTAAGCGAACTTAGCTTTAGGCGAAGTTAAACCTTAAGCGAACTTAACTCAGGCGAAGTTAATTAGTTAGGAGAACTTGCTTGCAAGCGAAGTTAAGCTTGCAGGCGAAGTTAAGCTTTGCAGGCGAAGTTATGGATTTGCAGGCAAAGTTGCCCAGTTCAGCTACGGGTTTGGTTTTTATCAAGAATTTTGGCGATTTTAATACCCTTGTTATGGTTCGACATCACCCACTACGTTCCCTAACCGTTTTTGGTCGTATATATATCCCGTATATACTATAAAGCTTGGACCTTTAAGTAAAAACGTTCAATACTACGTAAACTTTAAAGGTCAAGAACATACCTTTAGCGCTCGTTCGATCTTGGTTAGCTTGTTTATGCACTCTAGATCTCGTGTAATAAGATCTAATACCAACTAACGTTTACTCTCTCTCGGATCTTGCTCGTTTATGGTGTGTGTGTGTGTTTGGAGTGTGTAGAGATTAAGATGAAATGAAATGAGGTTTAGGGTTTTATGGTGGTTTTAGGGGATATTTATATCCCTTAAAGCCCATGGACCTAAGGCCCATTCTCATTTAACCCATCTTAATTAATCTAAGTCCATGATCTTTTCCATATTAGACGTTAGTTAATATTATTAAACGCACGACAATTTAACGCAACTTTCTTTACTTATTATTAGAATATTTAGGATGTTACACCAAGTTTCCATTAGAATTTTAAATTATTTTCTAATTCGTTAACCCATTCTCTATAACAAATTAAGCCTAATTCGTTAACTAATTCGTTACTCTGGTTCGTTACATTAACATGGTCTGATTTGTATCCTAGTTCGTCATCTTGTCATCATCTGATTCGTCATTCTGATTCGCTATCTGAACATGCCTTGTTTCGTTATTGTAGTTCGTTATTTGAACATCATCTGATTCGTTACCTTGAATCGCCTGATTCGCTAGCTGATTCATTATCTGAATCTAACGAATGGATAAATAACGAATCAAGTGTTTATTCGTTATCGAGTCACACGAATTAAGGGCTCATTCGTCATGAACGCGTAACGAATTACTATCCATAACGAACTATTAACTGTTCTTATCCAGACTTTGACTCAAGGTCAAAGTCAAAATTGTCAAGAACACGAAATGGTCAACTGTTACCAAATCTGCAATTAAACCTTCATTTCTTAACCAAATAACACAATTTTTGTATCAATGGATTCGGAATTACAGCGCCTACAAACCCTAACCATTCAATCATCCAAATTTTCGTGTTTATAGGGTGAGATTTAGTCATATATATACGGGTTCTATTAGGTTAACAATTAACCCATCAAATGTTAATCAATTTCCATAAGTTGATATATATACGGTTAATATAGGTCAACCTCCATATTTGAACATAAAGTTAATCAATTAACCCAGCTTGAACATAAGTTAATCAATGCCAAGAACACCTTCAAGTTATATAAAGGATTTTAAGTTAATATATAAACAAATCAACTTCGTTTAAGTTATATAAAGGATTTTAAGTTGTCGAGTCTGTAATGTAATTATGTTTAAGTTTATGTTTATGTAAGTAAGCGAAGTTGTCAACAAGTTCGCTTAGGCGAACTTGTTGAACAAGCGAAGTTGTCAGTAATGTAATTATGTTTAAATTTATGTTGGTACATAAATGTCAGTAGTTCATAGTCTAGCGTTTGTAATCGAGTCTGTAATGTAATTATGTTTAAGTTTATGTTTATGTAAGTAAGCGAAGTTGTCAACAAGTTCGCTTAGGCGAACTTGTTGAACAAGCAAAGTTGTTGACAAGTTCGCCTAGGCGAACTTGTTCAACGAGCGAAGTTATAGACAACTTCGCCTGAGGCGAAGTTGTCGTGTATTTAAGTAACCTACGGGTTTACGGTTTAGGTGTTAGTGTTTTGGTTAATCACGTGTAATTCAGCAAGTCGATAGACGAGAGATAGAGTCTGTAATAGACGTGTTTCAAGTTATATTACATAACGTGTTCGTTTGTATCGCGTGTGATTGTTATTCGTATTCTACGCTCGTAACTACCTACGCAGGGATTCCGCACCTACGTAGATAGCGATATCCCGTGTAAGATCCGTCCGGGAACCTACAATTGGTATCAGAGCTTTGGCTCGATTGTGTGGTTCGGGATTTCACGCGGGTGTAGAAAACGTCTCGTTTGACCTATTCGCGGGACGCGTTTTTGTTGATATTGTGTTATACTCACCTTATACAGTCATATTCAAGCCGTTACACCGACCGGAAACTGCTAAATCGTCGAAAACAGATCTGAATATTTTCAGTGTTCTTCGGGCGAAGTTGTTGTTCTTCAGGCGAAGTTGCCGACACTGGAAGTAGGGTTTCGCCTACCTCATAAGTTCGCCTAAGCGAAGTTATCCTCAACTTCGCTTACCTCCTAAGTTCGCTTACCTTAAGCGAAGTTATTCTCAACTTCGCCAAGTCACGCGAATTTAAGGATTTTCCAGCGAAGTTAACACTTAAGCGAAGTTATCCCTAACTTCGCCTATAGTACTGTTTGGAAGAATTTTTGTTTTTTTTCGGGTTTTTCTTGTTTTCGAGAAGATGTCGCCGATTAACATCTCAGAGTTAGTCAAAATGGAAGTTGAAGCGGGGTCGGCTACTAAGGCCCCAAGGTTGATGAAAGGAACCGACTTTGTAGCGTGGAAAGATAGGTTCATTCAGTATATTAAATACCATGATGCAAAGATGTGGGTGTGCATCCAGGATGGATATATTCCACCGACAATGGAATACGAAGGTCGGGATGTGATAAAGAAGTACAGCAAGATGGAGGAAGAAGAGAAGAAGATGTATGAGGCCGAGAGCAAGGCCCATGCCGCAATTACTATGGCTCTTCCTCAAGAGATTCTCCATACATTCCGGAAGTACACTTCTGCACGAGAGCTTTGGGATGCTCTTGAGAATAGATTCGAAGGGAACGTGGGTATTCGTGCCTCGAAGATTAAGCTGTTAAAGACCCAGTTCTCTGTCTTCAAGTATTTGAAGAACGAATCGCTCGATGATATTATCACCCGATATTATCATCTCATGACCGAGCTGAACAACTATTCTATTGCTTACAGAGAGGAGGAAATAGTTGAGAAGCTTCTCGATGCTCTCCCACCGAAGTGGGAAATGTACACTGTTCTAATGAGGGAAGACAAAGACTTTCCTAATTATGACTTGGAGACAGCAGTAAACAAGCTCAGAACCTTTGAGCTTAATATGGTTCGTAAAGAGACACCAACGGATCAGGTTCAAGACCCTGGTATGTATGGTGCCAAAGTTAACTCAGGCTCAAGTTCGAAGTCTGAATCTGCTGCTTACTACTCCAAAGGAGAGTCAGGTTCTAACTCTTCTCATGAAGGAAATGTGTCAGTAAACATGAACGGTGATGTTTGCTTTGTTGCTGGAGGATCAAGTGCTTCGAAACCTCAAGCATCCAAGAGTAGTTTCTCTCCCAGTGCTTCAAGCAATAACTACACTAAGATGCCAATGAGTGTCAAATCTGCTGAAGAGCAGTTTGCACTCTATGCATCTTTTATTGCTTCTTACGAGAACTACATACAAGGGAAGATTGTGGACCCTGCTGCTTTGGAAGAAGACTATAACCAGATCGATCCTGATGATCTGGAGGAGATGGATCTGCAGTGGCAGATGGCGATGATAGTCAGAAGAGTGAAGCGTTTCATGAAGAAGACTGGCAGAAAGTTCGTAGGTGGAAAGCCAGGATTTGATAAGTCAAGGGTGAGGTGTTACAATTGTCAACAAAATGGACACTTTGCAAAGGAGTGCACTAATGCACGTGTAGAACGTAGTCAGGGGAGGACTACACAGCAAAGTGGAAATAACAATGGGAATAATGCCATGATGTCTAATGCTGGTGAATACAACTGGAACATGTTCTCTGGAGAACTCTTTGAGCAGGCACACATGGCGAAGGTTGCAGCTGAAGAATGTATGAAAGCTGCTGAAAATGAAAAAGCTTTCATGGCTGATGACCGGAACTCCGAGGTATGTACTAAACCTATCTGTACTAAATGTGAGAACTTGTCTGAACAGCTTGCTACAATTACTGATCAGTATGTTAAGTTGGATGCCGAATTTAAAACCTTGAAAGAAGATCATCACTTCACAAAGACAAGAGAAAATAATTATAAAATAAAAATTAAAGCTTGTGAAAAAGACGTTAAAAGTTTAAAAACAAAATTAGCTGAGAAAATTCATGTGATCGATCTAAGCTACGAGGTTTTAGAAGAGAAAACCAAGTTAATCGCTGAGAAAGAAAAACAGATTGCTGATCACCAGGTAAAAGTGGTGGAACTAAATAGGAAACTGGAGCAATTCCGGAATTCCTCTGCTATTCTTGATCACCTCGTTAGTGATCAAGGTTCCTCACCTAAGAGGGGAGGAATTGGTTACCATGAGGTTCCACCACCTTATAACCATAATTATACTTTCAATCCTAGTGTTCATGAATCTGTTAATTTTGTAGCTGATCAGACAGGTCCTGCTAAGGAAACTGGTAAAGTACCGGAAGTTAGTAAAGGCGAAACAAGTTCGCCTGTCTCAAAAGTTAAAATTTCTATTTCAAGTCCAGTCTCATCTGATTCGGATAAGTCATCCGAGTCGAGTAAGACAAAAGAGAAGGAAGTATTACCCAATAGTGGAGAAAAAGTTAAGTCAACTAAAAGGAGTACTCCACTCAACCCATATGTCCCACCTTATGTGAGATGTACGGTTGGTAATACTGCCTCCACATCTAAAACATCTGCTGAAAAGAAAGCTGAACATAGGTGTTGTTTTAGATGTAATCAAACAGGGCACCTTGTTGCTGATTGCCCTCTGAAGCAGCGTTTCAGAGAGGTGAGGCCCTCGAAAACTGAGACTAAGGTTTCTGGTAATCGTTTAAATGTTAAAAATGAAAACCATTCAAATTTGAGAGATAATACAGGTTTTCAAAGAAACACATCTCGTTTTTACACTACTAATAACCAAACCAAATGCTATAATTCTTTTGATTCTCTTAATGTTCGTGGGTTTGGTTGGCCTCACTATCAGTCTCCAAGGAGGTATCCTGTTAGGACTCGTGGAAATTTTTCTAATGCTAACTTTGGTCAGCCAAGGTGTGTGAGTTCTGTTAAGAAGGTTAATCGACCCAAGACCGTCTTGGGTCCCCAAATTTTAATAATCTCTTTTGTTTGTGCAGGAACAGTTGAACAGGGCTTCCAATAATCTTTGGGTTGTGGACAGCGGCTGTTCCCGGCACATGACTGGTAACAAGGATTTGTTACAAGATTTAAAACCTGTTCAAGGAGCAAGAGTCAGTTTTGCCGGTGAGAGTGGAGGCAAAATAACAGGAAGGGGTACGGTAACTAACGGGAAGATGACGTTAGAAAATGTGAACTTTGTTGAAGAACTGAAGCACAATCTGCTGAGTGTGTCGCAGATTTGTGATAAAGATTATACCGTACACTTCACGAAGACTGATGCGATTGTGTTGAAGCCTGGTTTTCAAATACCAGAGGAGTGGATAGTAATGAAGGCTCCACGTGATCGAAATACGTATATGATGGATTTAAGTTCAACTGAAATGTCAACGGAAGAATCGTGTCTTTTGACGAAAGCAAGCGAAACGGAATCTGAACTGTGGCACAGGAGAATGGGGCACATTCATCTTCGGAAGATGAACCATATTTTCAGACATGGGCTTGTGTTGGGTGTTCCCTTAAAAAGTTTCAATTTTGAAGACAAATGTCTTGCGTGCAAAAAGGGAAAGCAGCACAAGAAGTCCCATCTCACCAAGAAAGTAAACTCAATTGCCAGTACACTAGAGCTGCTTCACATGGATCTCTTCGGTCCTGTGAATGTAAGAAGTCTAGGTGGTACAACTTATTGCTTGGTGATCACTGATGACTACTCACAATACTCGTGGGTATACTTCCTGAAATCAAAGGACGAAACGGCTCAAATGGTGAAGAATCTAATTACCAAAGTTGAGAACATTATGGATAAACGAGTGAAGTTCATCAGAAGTGACAATGGTTCCGAGTTTAAAAATTTTGAAATGGAGATCTTCTGTCTGTCAAGAGGGATTGAACACCAATTCAGCGCTCCGTATACTCCGCAACAGAATGGAGTGGCTGAAAGGAAGAATAGAACTTTAATTGAAGGAGCCAGAACTATGCTGGCTGATTCGAAGCTTCCGATGGTGTTCTGGGCTGAAGCTGTTTCTACAGCTTGCTATGTACTGAATAGAGTTTTAACGGTAAAAAGACTTAATAAAACATGCTACGAGCTTATACATGGGAGAAAGCCCAATTTGTGTGGACTTGAAGCTTTCGGGTCCCCGTGTTCAATTTTAAAGGCACATTCAAAGTTTGGTGAAGCAGCCGATGAAGGAATCTTAGTCGGCTATGAAGTTGGGACTCCCAACAGGCGTGTCTTTAATACAACGAACGGCAAGGTTGAGGTGGTATGTAACACCGACATTACGAGTTACAGATCGCCAAGACCGAGCATCAGACCTCCTGGGATTTTCGACTATGATAGGCTCTTCAAGTCTTTTAACATACCTGATTTGTTTTGTACAGAAGAAGAAAAACGTGTTGCTACGAAGATGATTCTAGATGAGGAGGAAAATTTGGCACATAGACAGCTATTTGATGATTGTCAACCTTCCTCATCAAATTCTATCGGTTCCCCTGCTGTCTCTCCTGAAGAAGAGTTTATCAATCCATTTCACTCTCAGCCAGAAACATCCATTGATGAGTTCTCTTCTAATTTAGAAGATAATTTGCATGTCGGTGCTGTTCCGACCACGAGAATTCACAAAGAACACCCTTTGGAGAATGTTATAGGTGATGTGTCCTCCGGTGTACAAACCAGAAGTAGCTTGAATGAGCACACCTGTGTTTATACAAGCATTAAGGAAACGGGAATAATGAACGAATGTTTGTACTCATGCTTTATTAGCCAGATTGAACCGAAAAATTATCAAATGGCTCTTAAGGACAGCTCGTGGGTCAAGGCCATGCAAGAAGAGTTGGCTCAATTTAAGAAGATGGAAGTTTGGACTTTGGTTGAAAAACCAAGGAATGTGCATGCGATAGGCACAAAATGGGTGTTTAAGTGCAAGAGAGATGAAAAGGGGATTATTATAAGAAACAAGGCGAGGCTGGTCGTTAAAGGTTTTAATCAGCAAGAGGGGATAGATTATAATGAAGTGTTCGCTCCGGTGGCCAGGTTGGAAGCGATAAGATTGTTTTTGGCGTTTGCTGCTTTTAAGAAGATGAAAGTGTTTCAGTTGGACGTGAAGAGTGCGTTCCTCAATGGGAAAGTTGATGAGGTTGTGTATGTTGAGCAACCTCCGGGTTTTCCTGACCCAGACTTTCCTGATCACGTGTACAAGTTGAGCAAGGCGCTGTATGGATTACATCAGGCACCCCGTGCCTGGTATTCAACGTTATCGGACTACTTGCTAGAGAATGGTTTTGAAAGGGGTTTGATTGACAGCACACTGTTTGTGAAGAGAGATGGAAGTGACTTCCTGCTAGTTCAAGTCTACGTGGATGACATCATATTTGCTGCATCAAGAGTCTCCATGTGTCAGGATTTTGAGGCCGTCATGAAGAAAAGATTTGAGATGAGTGCTATGGGTGAACTAACGTTCTTTTTAGGATTGCAGGTTGATCAAAAGAAGGATGGGATGTTCATTCATCAAACAAAATATGTTCATGATGTTCTCAAGCGCTTCAAGATGGAGGACTCTTCTCCATTTGACACTCCAATTTGCGTCAACCACAAGTTGGGAGCTGAAATAGACGGTGACGCAGATGTGGACCCAACTCAGTATCGGGCTATAATAGGTTCTTTGATGTATTTGACTGCTTCTAGGCCTGATATAATGTTTGCTGTTTGTCTTTGGGCTCGTTTTCAGGCAAACCCAAAGGAATCTCACATGAAGGGTGTGAAGAGGATTTTGCGGTATCTCAAAGGCAAGCCGAAGCTAGGGTTGTGGTACCCGAAGGGAGGAGACGTGGAACTGGTTGCTTATACAGATTCTGATTATGGAGGGTGCAATCAGAGTCGGAAGTCGACAACAGGAGGATGTCAGTTTCTCGGTGGAAGATTAGTTTCCTGGCAGTGCAAGAAACAGACATCAGTCGCAATCTCTACGTGCGAAGCTGAATATATGGCAGCATCCAACTGCTGCTCTCAGGTTTTGTGGATTCAGCAACAATTGCGCGACTATGGTCTGAATTTCTTACTCACTCCTATTTTAATTGATAACACTGCTGCCATCTCAGTAATTAACAATCCCGTGAAACATAGTAAAACTAAACATATTAACATTCGTCATCATTTCATACGGGATTGTGCTGAGAAGAAACTGATTAAGGTCGAAAAGGTCGATACGCTAGAAAATTTCGCTGATTTATTTACAAAAGCGTTTGATAAATCCAGATTTCAAAACCTAATTGAGCTGAACGGGATGATCAATCCCGAGTAACCATTTTTTTTGTTTATTTGAAAAAAAAAAAAACGTCACTATTGCTTAAAATTAGTCGGTTACCTCAGTTTGATGGACATATCCTCGGATATGTTTTGGTCCTCGTTTCTACTTGTAGAGAATGAGGGTCGCCATTAACCAGATTACTGAAAGTGATCGGGGCAGTTATGATGTGTTTTCTTTCTGTCGCTGAAAATTAGTCGTTCATACTTAGTTCGAAGGACACATACTTGTATGTGGTCGGTCCAGTTGATCCATTGGATCTTCAGGATTGCCGTTTACCTGAAGACTTTGACGTGATCGGGGCGATTGAAGTCAAAATTTTTTTGAGGGAAATGAAATTACTTTTCAAGTCTGTTACTTCGTAAGAGGTTCGTTAGCTATGTTAAACGGAAAATTGATCCAACCTTGGAAAATGATAGATATACTAACTTTGTGTGCTTAACTAGTGAAGTTATTAGGCTTAAAGGCTTTAGGACAATCATTGTATGTCATGGTAACTTTTTATGATGCGTAAAAGTAGATGTGATACAAATTAAATTTTACTTGATTTTATGTGGAAACTCCTTAAGAGTTTTGCGTGTCTTCATGTATATCTTTCCGAATGATAGGCAGAAAAGTGATTACCCAGTCATACACGAGCCCGTATGTGTTCTGATTCCCGTGAAGAAAGCGTTTCAAGACACTGCAGTGATCCAGATTCGGGACTTGCAGTTGTTTATTACTCTGAAGTCTATAAGTATGTTTGTTGAAAAAAAAAAAAAAAAAAAAATTTAGTCCTTATGAGTTATTGTAACATTCGAGAGTTCAAAATATCAAGACTTCTCAATCTTAGAGTAAGAAGAAGATCGGGAACCAGATGAAGAGTACTTACATGTTTAATCAGACACTATGGGTCGAAGTCAATTCGGGGTGACTTGGGAAAAGCCAAATACGCTTTGAGGATAGATAGGAGGCATCAATATTTCTGAGTTGTTGCCCACTTAAATTTTAAGGATTAATTGAACCTAACTCGTATCACAGAAACGATGAAAACCATTTTAAGATATACCTGCTTACAACCTGTCTTTATATGTCATAATACAGCTAAACACGGATCTATGTGACAGTCACGTAGTTAGTATGATTCCTGTTCGGATCTTTTCTAAAACGTAGCAGTCCCTATCGAGACTGAAATTTGATCCCTTATACTTTAAATTTATTACGTTTTTGTACTTAGATAGCTTTATGATTTTTTAACTGGTTACTTAGAATTGATCATGTCATTTATTTCTTAAAGGACAACTGTTAAAATCTTAAGGGTTAAATTTTGAAATTTTAGGCGATGTTGTTGAACAGGCGAAGTTGTGAATAACTTCGCCTAGGCGAAGTTATCCGTAACTTCTCCTGTATAACAGAACCTCTATATAAAGGATTTTAAGGGTCAAAACTGTTCATCAGAAAATCCAGCGAACTTATTTGAAATATCCGGCAAACATATATCTATTATCCGGCGAACTTGATTCGTTTCCGATTTCGATCCTTTTTCTCAGTTTCGTTCATAGATTCAAGGTGTGTGTTATTGATTAACCGTATATCCAAAGACAGTGATGCTTTTCATAGGTCGTTTTGAACGGTTTCGTGACCTCGGTCCGGTGACCTTTCAAAACCGAGATTTACAAACTTGTATTACGGGTTCATGGACGATCTTTTCATCTAACCATCCGTAATATCATGTGTTAGAGTCTCCTGGATCGTCAAACTTTGCCGAATCATCGGATTCCGGATGTTAGAATCCTAACAGTCGCTGATTCAGTTCAGGCGAAGTTAGGGTTTCGGCGAAGTTATCCGCAACTTCGCCTGACGATTAATTTCGCCTGAGGCGAAGTTATCCGCAACTTCGCCTGAGGCTTAATTTCGCCTAACCCTTATCTTCGCCTGAGGCGATGTTGTGAAGAGGCGAAGTTATCACTAACTTCGCCCATACCATTTTACTTAAAATTAATTAGACGAACTTAAAGATGAAGCGAAGTTGTTCCCAACTTCGCCTCACCTTTAACTTCGCCTATACAGGTTTGACCACAACTTCGCTCCTGGTAATCAAGCGAACTTGTGTAACACTTTAACGTTTATCTAACTTGGTTCGTTTAGTGCAGATATGGCTACTGTTGGAGGTGCAGGAGGTGCAGGTGATGACGGTGATGATCACAGACAATTCTTCCCAGCTCATAACCAGTTCATAACACTTGACCCAGATGCAAAGGGCGTGGAGGACTATAGGGAGATAATTACTTTTCTCCTGCGCTCACGGATATATCACGCAATAACAACTACCCTGCCTATTTCCCTACCGAATATTGAAGACTTTTGGCAGACGGTAGAGTACGATTGCCGGGTTAAGCCCCCGGTTATGCGAGCCACCGTAAACGGTCAAGTTGTTCAGTTTTCTTCTGAACAAATACGGGTGGCGTTGCAGTTTGGTGAAGAGACGAGGGATGACCCAACGGAGTTTGTTGCGCCATTCCGTGATAGGGCGTTCCTCAGGATGGGGTATTCTGGTCTCTTAGGGGACACTCAACGGAGGAAGGGATTCCTTTTAGATCAGTGGCGCTTCCTTATGCACGTCATGATCGTATGTATGTCAGGACGGAAGGCAGGCACTGATGGTATGGGTGCGACAATGCAGTCTGCTATGACTGCGTTGACATATAATAAAAGATATTCTTTCAGCCAGATGATCTTTTACGAG
The DNA here is from genome assembly GCF_021521415.1 of Bidens hawaiensis. Classification (NCBI taxonomy): domain Eukaryota; kingdom Viridiplantae; phylum Streptophyta; class Magnoliopsida; order Asterales; family Asteraceae; genus Bidens; species Bidens hawaiensis. The sequence goes on from NW_027494006.1 coordinate 242,376, forward strand.
ATCGATCGGCAACGAAGGGCTGTGGCGCGTGAGCGGTTTACAATGTATCCACGATTCCTACAGATGATTTTCAATCATGTGGCTCCGACGCTGCCTCAACGACGCCCTATTCGATACGTGGAAAGTGTGACAAAACGTATCTTTGCACAGTGTCGCACTTCCAGCGCACGAAGCAAGCCTGAGCTGCGTCCCAGGCATACTCCGCTCTTTGGGTACCTTATAAACCCGGAGTATGTGCCTGCGGCAGGGGACGAGTTCAGAGACCCTAGACCACAACAGGCGGCAGCACCCCAGGCTGTATCAGCTGCGCCTGCTGTATCAGCTGCTGTGTCAGCTGCAGAGATTGACCTTGATGCCATGTTGGGAGGCCAAGGAATGTTTGATATGGACCGAGTTGATCCTCAAGAGAATATTCAAGTCTCGGGTCCACAGGCTGACTTTGATGATGTGATGGAAGAGGCTAGAAGGATGATGGTAACGCATGAGAGAACAGTTGGGAAACAAAAACGAATTGTTGATGACGACGACGAGGAAGATGATGAAGAAGAAGCTGTGCAGCTGGTGAGAAAGCGTTCACGAAGGGAAAGGACAGGTATGGGTGTAGGAGCTGGAGAGACTTCACGGTTGGTACGTTTTGCTCCACCTGCCCTGTCTGGTATGTCCTTTGTTCCTACCTCTGTGCAGGTATCGAGTACAAGCGCTACGGTTGCTCCCGTAGTGGCTACATCGTCGGCTGACATTCCATCGATCACGGCCGTCCAGACGTCGACTCCAGCAATTGTGTCTCTACCACCTCAAACGCTTACTCCATCGGTGGTAGTAGCACGATTTGTCGAGTCTACGGTCACCACTACTGCAGGGTTATCGGGTACGGTACCACCTGCGGTCACGCCCAGTTCAGACTCGGATCGAATAGCTTCACTAGAGCGGATTGTAGCTGAGCAGTCCAAGACTATTCAAAGCCTAGTGGAAGCAAATCAACTGCAGGCATCCCTCCTGGCTGAGCACGGGAAAGTTATAGATGCCTTGAAGGTGTTCTTGGCATCTCAGGGGGAGATGAGCTGTAGAGGAGATGAGCTGAGAACCAAAAGAAGAAATGATCAAGACGATGATCCCAATGCACCGGAAGGTGCAGATGTTGAGTTGCCAAGAACTACTATAGCTCTTGGGGCTTCCACAGCTGAGGGGGAGTCTGCAGCTGGTGATGATGTGGTTGCGGTTGGTGATGATGTGGATGTGGTTGAAGATGTTGAGATTGTTGATGAAATGATTGATGCGCTGAAAGAGATAGACGATATGTTAGAGGATGATGAGTTGATAAATGAAGATGATGTTCTGCCAATCGATGAGATTGAAAAGATTGGTGCAGAAATTGTGGTTGAGAATGTGATAGAAGAAGGAGAGATTGTTGAAGAAAATGTAGAGCATGAGATCCCTGTGGTTGAACAGTCGACTATATGTGAAGATGCTGCGGTTGACAACACTGAGTGGGAAGATCAGCCAAACTGGAAGGAAGGCTGCGCTCGGTGGTTTGTAAAGACGAAGAAGCCAGCAGTACCGACGATGTTCAAAAAGTCGTATAATATGATATGCAGAATCAAAGAAGGGAATCATATGCTGGTTGTACGATGAAGAGTTGAAACTATTTGTGATCAAACGTTACGACGGCATTCAGTACTTCAAGAAGATGTTAAGATCCCTGAATACCTTACCGGAGTGTGAGGTGAAAGACTTAGCAAGACTGGGGCTGATAAACAGAAGTGACGATAACATGGCGAGAGTAATTGGGAAAATTATTTGGAAGGAGGCCATTAAAGATAAAAAGTTTGAACTTCTGAAGCCTCAGAAAGGGAAATTAGTAGAAGACAAAGATAGAGGGATGAGGGCAGACGGCAAACCATGGATGGTTATGAAGTATAAACCAGTCCGTCATTTAAAAGAAGTGCCGATGAAGGTGATGCCCAAGAACGTCTTGAAAGACTTGAAGTGGTGGTACGTGGATTGTGAAACTGCTGAAGCGGTCATGGAGGATGAAGATGAGCAAGAGATCATGAGAGTGTATGATCCTATGCACTTAGTCAATCTGTCTCAAGCTGACTTGCAGGTACTACATGCTAAGAAGATTTTCTACATTCCTGCTTGGAAAGAGGAAGCTAAGAAGTACCAGAAGTTGGTTTCTGTATGTGTTAGACAGGGAGTGCATGCTTGAAGAGATGAAGAGAGAAGACGAGAGATTACAAGACACAAGCTTTGAAGATCAAGATATGAAGCTACTGCCAAGGGGGAGTCTGTTGGTACATAAATGTCAGTAGTTCATAGTCTAGCGTTTGTAATCGAGTCTGTAATGTAATTATGTTTAAGTTTATGTTTATGTAAGTAAGCGAAGTTGTCAACAAGTTCGCTTAGGCGAACTTGTTGAACAACCGAAGTTGTCGACAAGTTCGCCTAGGCGAACTTGTTCAACGAGCGAAGTTATAGACAACTTCGCCTGAGGCGAAGTTGTCGTGTATTTAAGTAACCTACGGGTTTACGGTTTAGGTGTTAGTGTTTTGGTTAATCACGTGTAATTCAGCAAGTCGATAGACGAGAGATAGAGTCTGTAATAGACGTGTTTCAAGTTATATTACATAACGTGTTCGTTTGTATCGCGTGTGATTGTTATTCGTATTCTACGCTCGTAACTACCTACGCAGGGATTCCGCACCTACGTAGATAGCGATATCCCGTGTAAGATCCGTCCGGGAACCTACAATTAACCCATCAAATGTTAATCAATTTCCATAAGATTGTTGCTTTGGATTCGTTTATAACATACTAAAACAGATCTATGATTTCCCAAACCAAAACGAACCTATATGAACGATTTCTAAATATAAACGTACCTTAAACGAGTCGTTCTACGAACACTAGCTAGTCTTGATGTTGTTTAGGTTTGTCACGACGATCTTGCACCAACAAGCTCGGGTTTTCAACCTCGGATCTAGGCTCGGGTTAAAGAATAGTGTTTGTGTGTGTTTTTTATGGTGTGGGCTATGGTGTAGAGATGGATAAAATGGAAAGGATTAGGGTTTAAGGGGTATTTATACTCCCGTAAGCCCATGGACCTAAGGCCCATTCCATTTCTTATCTCATCTTCTAAAGTCCAAGCCCAACCGTGTACAGTTTATTATCTAAACTGATAAAGGACACAATATAAAATAAACGAAATTTATTTTATTATTATAACCAAAATAGGATGTTACACTAGCTCCTCGTTTCATTGGTCCTTTCAAAATTCTTGAACGTGTTGGTAAGGTAGCTTATCGACTCAAACTACCGGAAGAACTTGCTGGTGTTCATCCGACGTTTCATGTTTCGAATCTTAAAAAGTTCTTAGCTGGCATTAATCTCCATATACCTCTCGATGAAGTACATGTCGATGAGTAGATGATCTTGGTTGAACAACCCATCGAGATCATGGATCGCAATGAAAAGAAAACCAAGCGTAGTCGTATCCGGTTAGTCAAAGTTCGATAGGAATCACGGCGTGGCACAGAATTCACTTGGGAACGAGAAGACACAATGAAAGATAAGTATCCAAACTTGTTTGCATCATCATATTCGTCTTAATTTCGGGACGAAATTTCTTAAAGTAGGGGATAATGTGACATTCATCAAATTCGGGTCTCGTTTGTATTCGTTTTGTAACCCTTTATTGTGTAAACCGACCCGTTTTATAAACAGAAACTTTTGATATAATCAAAATGATGGATTTTATCTTACAATATTGTTTTACACTTGTTGGGTCTTGAAAACATCCATTCTGGTCCTTAAAACGCGTTAAAATCACTTAAAACGAACTCCGGGGACCATTCTGTCATTTTTGAAAGTTGTAAAATATCACCAGCCACCATCCTCATCGCGCTACGCAATGGGGAGAGACCCCTTGGTCACGTATCTCGAGCCCTGGGTGACCAGACCTACATGTATTGTTTGTTTGTTGGTTCTTTTATCAAACAAATCCGAGTTTTAACCAATAAACCACTTGTTTAACCCATTTAATCACTTCCTATAAATGCCCAACCCATTCCCACATTAATCCCTGCTCATAAACCATTTCCTCACTCAAATTCAAAGATCACTCAAGGTTATTTTCATGTTTTTGTGAAAGTCAAACTGATGTAGTTTTTCATTTTTATTAGTTTATTTTAATCTTAACTAATACTTGAAGCATATGGCACAACATATATATAATATACACCCCTTGTTACCTTTGGTGGTTAGTTTTCCGGCCTCGGTCGGTTGAGTTGTCCTTGATATATATATATACATATATATATATATAACTTGTTTATACATACTAACCATGAGTAACTTCTGCTCATTTTAGTTTATTTATCATATTTATGAAGTTCTATTGTTATGGTTTTGAAGAGAGTAGAATCGGTTTAACCGTAAATAGCTCTAAACCGTAAACCGAACTTTGTTTACTAGTTTTGTTAAATAATTGTTTAAACATTCTTTATGTTAGATTTAAGTTTCTAAAATCATTATTATAAGTTCTATGGTTATGGGTTTGTAGATTCTAACCTCGGTCTTAACCCGAAACTAGATCCGAACCGAAAACCGAACTTTCATTTAAAGACTTTATTGTTAACTTTTTGGTTGTAAAACTTAGGTTTCATCATTTATAAGTTATTATATAAATTCTTTGATACTTGGGCATGTGGAAATCATCTATGAACTTATTGTGAGATGGAAACCGAACCAAACCGAACTAAACCGATTTTCACTCGCTTAAGACACACAAGTGTGTTTTTAGCTATCAAGACTTGTATATTTATTTAAAAATACTTTACAAACCGATTTTAAATAATTTATTAAGTACTTGGATGTTGAATCCAACTTGATCTTATAACAAAGTTGGACTGACAAAACGAACACTCGCTTAGCGTACGTTGTTTTTTCTAAAACAATAGAACTACATACTTGGTTAAGTATTATTAGATTTTATTGAGTTATCTCGTAACATTTATTATTTCGGAAAGTTGACTTTGGGTTTGACCGATTATCAAGACCCGAACCAACAACCCGAACACTCGTTAAAACCCGTTTTAGTATCTATATTACAAAGGGACTTGCATTCTTGCATTTTTACCCACCTTATTACTTAACATAGGTTGAGTAAATATTAAGGTTAGATACTTTAACCCGGTTTCGAGCAAACTTACATTTTTAAAGGGTTATTAATATAATTGAACAATATATCTATTTGTTATATTTTGTTATAATTATCTATGAATATTGTTATGTGACATTTTGATGTTGTGAAATTAAATGAGTTGTTAAATATTGTCGCTTTAAATAGTGTCATGCGCTTATGGGCAATCCGTCGCATCCCGGCATGTTCCGTCGCCTTTGGTCGGGGTGTGACACTAATAAAAAGAAATAAACCTGTCAATGCCAAAATACAACAAATTTTCATATGTGTAACCAAAAAGACCGGCATGTTACTGTTGCGAACCAACACAAATTCGGTTCGTATTAGTGGTACCAACACAAATTCGGTTCGTACTTGCGGTATCAACACAAATTAGTAATCCAAAAAAATATTTTAAAGGCGACCTTGGTATCAAACATTGACACGAGGATATAAACCATGCGACGATGAGATATATTTTATCACGAAAAAAATTTCAGGCATTGTAAAGACGAACTATAATAAATATTGAAGCAAAATTTAAAAAAATCGTTTAACCAAAATTACGATATGTAAATCAGACACTTGTCCACATTTAGTGTTTAAAAATATAGTTGGGTAAATATTTTAATTAGTTGAAAAAAAATTTATAATAAAGGAAGTAAAGCCTATTATTTTTATTTTGAAATTATGGTTAGTGAATTAATGGTTATAATAATTTATAAAATATTAAATAAATGAATAGTAAAAGGAATGGTGACTTTGTGAGTAGGATGTAATCCTCTTTTTAATATATATATATTAATGTGTAACGAAATGCTCATAAAAATAAATAAAACAAAACTGTGTTTTTAGATATTTTTTAAAAAGTTAAATATTTTAAGTTATTATAATAAACAATAACCAATATATATATATATATGATCATGATCATGTGAGAACCATTTTGAAATTGAGAACTTAGAGAACCATTTTAGACCAAAAGAAATTTCTTTAAAAAAATATAAAACAAAAAAACGCAAAAATAAAAAAGTAAAAGAACCAAAAAATATTATTTGTCATCCCGGGTTAATTAAAAAATTTTAAAAATATCGGTTTATCATAATTATACATATATGTTTAATACGTATTTTTTAATTTTATAAAAGTTATTATTTATACACATATAAACAATTAAGATAAATGATAATGTACACACGTGTACTTTATGTAAATCAAGATTAAAAAGACATACATATGTGTATATTGTGTTTTTTTTATGAAACATGGATGAAAATTAAAAAAAAATGTTTTTTTAACATTTTTAAATTTTTGGTTTTATAACTTTTAAGGTTTTGTTTTTACGTCCTAAAATGGTTCTTAAAGTTCTCAATTTCAAAACGATCTCTTAGAATCCTCACCCTATATATATATAGGGTGGGGTTACAATAAGAAGTGAAGTGTGTCTAATAAGTGTAGCAAGTAATATGGTGTGTTAGATATGTTGATCTGGCGGTGTATTTTCAAAAAGTGTTTAATGTGCGGTGTGTTTTATTAGACCTAATGGTGAAAACACACTTCCTACACTTCTTAGGAAAAATCTACTTCTTATTATAGCCTTGCTCTATATATATATATATTCTAGCAGAGAGCCCGCGCTTTGCTGCGGGTGTGAAATATGACCATAATACTGTTACTTATAGGAATTTATTGTGTTATAATATCCGTCAAGTTTATCGTATGACTTTGATCGCTTTGTTTAAGTCAAGATGTAACAAATCACGCACATCTCCTTAATGTTTGTGGTAATAACAAAGCAATGAATGGAATTGAAGGTAGCATTTAGTCCAACATTAAATATACAAGCGTCTCATGAGAGAGAAAGTGGGAGGTGAAAGGTTTCATATATGCATTATAATGTAATAATCGCCCGCGCGTTGCGGCAGGATACAATAGAAATTCGGTCGATGCGTTTCTACATCGAAGAAAAACATTTTATATAAGAAATTGAACTAATGGAGGCAAATCCTAGAATCCGTAGATGTGATTTGGGAATTGAAGATGAGGTCTTAAAGTAGGCTTCAATTGAAACGGATCTGGGATTCAATAGCGGGTAGATGGAAAGGGTAAAGTATTCATCTGTTGCATTCAAATGAAAGATTCAATGACTCAAGCAACGAATGTGGTAATGACAAAGCAATGAATGGAAATTGAAGGTAGCATTCAGTCCAACATTAAATATACAAGCTCTCATGAGAGAGAAAGTGGGAGGTGAAAGGTTGTCTATATGTATTATTGTTGGGTGCGGATTTTCATCCTCGGAATTGAGCCTAATTTAAGGATAACAACTTGAGCTGCTATTCTGAGGAAGGTACGTTGACTAATTCAATGGTCCTATATTATCTGATTGTTTTGCAGATAAGAGCATGTGTTAAATATGTTTATAAGAACGTGGATTGCAACGGAATGATATTTGAACTTCGTCAACAAAGAACGTGGCAGCAACGGCTTGCTGAAGAAGTAGTCTAGGGTTTCTGGAATAATCGGAATAACAGTTGTAATCTTCTTATTATAAATATGAGCTGATAGTATCTTAGGTCACACACAACTCACTCACTTGTTTAGCTACTAGTACTCATTGTATCACATAGTTCACGATCACTTATCAGCTCCAACCTTTGTAATCACCGGTTTTATTAGTAATAATATCGACTTTTATGATATCCTGAGGAAAAACAAAAGGTTCAAGTGGACCAGTAAGCATGAGGAGGCTTTAGCATCCTTAAAAGCTTATCTTTCTTATGCTCCTCTACTGGTAAAACCCGATAAAAGTGAATCTCTATCTCTATATCTTGTTGTATCAAATAATGCTATAAGTGCAGTTTTGGCTAAGGATCTCGAAGGTCAACAACATCTCATATATTATGTAAGTAAAAGCCTTTTGGATGCTGAAACCAGGTATTCTTATCTTGAGAAATTAATTTTAGCACTTATTATAGCATCTACTAAACTTAGACACTTTTTGAAACTCACCCTATATGTGTTAAAACTAATTATCCTATTAAGTCTGTTTTGAGAAAACCAGAAATCTCAGGTAGAATGGCAAAATGGGCAGTAAAGCTAAGTGCATATGATATAACATATAAACCTAGGACTGCTATCAAATCCCAGGTATTAGCGGACTTTGTGGCTGATTTCACCAGTGAACTTAAAGAAAAGGCATATTTGGAAGTCCAGCAACTTGAAGAAACCAAAGATAAGTGGACTCTATACACTGATGGTGCTTCAAATGTTAGAGGAGGGTCTCGGGATTCTGCTGAAATCGCCACAGGGGGACATTATACCTCAATCCATATCCTGCGGATTTCAAGCCACAAATAATGAGGCAGAATACGAAGCTTTGATAGCAGGATTACAACTAGCAATCGACAGGAAAATCAGATTTATTCAAGTACATGTTGATTCATTATTATTAACTAATCACTTTAATGGCACTGTTAGAGGAGAAAGACTAATGAAATATCTAGAGCTAGTTAAAAAACTAGCAAAGTGTTTCGAAATGTTTAATATTTCGCAGGTACCTAGGGAAGAGAATGTTGAAGCAGACGCCCTAGCATATTTAGCTTCATCCTTCAGGATACCAGAAAGTGTCAAGATCCCTATCGTACATATCCTGAGCCCAGCAATAAAAGAGCAAGGTGTCAATGAAATATCAAAAGATGATGAAGATGTGGGAGCCAAGAATCCTGAGAATAATGAAAGTTCTTGGATTATACCAATCAAGGAATATATTCAAGATGGGATTATCCCCAAGGATGAAAACCCAAGAGCTTTTCGCACAAAGGTAATCCCATATACTATAATGAATGATATATTATACAGAAAATCTTTTGCAGGACCATATCTTAGGTGCTTGGAGAAGGCAGAAGCTCAAGAAGTTCTTCAAGATATCCATGATGGAGATTGTGGGAATCACACTGGGGGCAGAGCACTATTCTCCAAAATCCTGAGGACGGGGTATTTCTGGTCAACGATGAAGAGGGATGCTATGAATTATTCTCAGAAATGTGATGCATGTCAGAGACATAGCAACATTTTGCACCAACCAGCAGAACCATTATATCCTATTATATCCCCTTGGCCTTTCATGAAGTGGGGAATGGATATCGTGGGGAAACTACCAAGAGCTCCAGGAGGAAAAGTCTTTATGTTTGCTATGACAGAATATTTCTCAAAGTGGATCGAAGCAGAAGCCTTTGTTCAAGTCAGAGAAAAAGAAGTTATCTCATTCATCAAACGCAATATCCTGACCAGATTTGGGATTCCGACAGAGATAGTATGTGACAATGGCTCGCAATTCATAGGCAAGTGAACAACTAACTTCTATGCTAGTTGGGAAATCAAGATGATCACATCAACACCTGTCCAACCTCAAGCTAATGGACAGGCCGAATCAAGCAACAAAATCATCATCAATAACCTGAAGAAAAAGTTGGGTCTAAGAAAGGAAAGTGGGCCGAGGAACTACCTTTCGTTCTTTGGGCAGATAGAACCACTTCAAAAAATGCTACTGGTCAGACTCCTTTCTCATTAATGTTTGGAGCTGAAGCAGTTATCCCCACAGAGATGGTTATCCCGACAGCCAGAGTCACTCATCAAAATCCCGAAGATAACACTCGAAGTCTTCTTGAAGATCTAGATGCGGTAGAAGAACTCCGAGATTTGGCAAAGATCAGAATGGCTTCTTATCAACAGAAGATAGCAAAGTCCTACAACAAGAATATCAGAGTTCGAAGGTTTCAAGAAGGCGATTTGGTTCTTCGAAAAGCTTTTCAAAATACTACTAATCCTAAGGATGGGAAGCTCGCACCAAATTGGGAAGGTCCTTACCTGATCGATTCGGAAGCAGGAAAGGGGGCATACAAGTTGTCTACTTTGGATGGTGACTTGCTACCAAGGGCTTGGAATTCTACACACCTCAAAAAATATTTCATGTAAGACTTCTATTCTGAGGATAACTGTTATACTAAACAGTCAAGGTATGTACTCAAACTTATACTTTTATTTATTTTTTAAAATTATTATTTTTCAAACAAGGTACTGACTTAAGCATCGGAGGGGTGTTAGCAAGGCTAACACCCACCCCTCACTTAGAGTTGACTGTTTTGTAGAAATGAGAGAATGAAGTTAACTTGGGCCTTCGTCGCCAGTATCTAAAGGCCTCGTTGCCAGCTTATCATTAAGGTATAAGGGGTTTTCGCCTCTTCTATGGTTTGAGATATTTTCATCTCTTCTTAAGGTCGCCCGTAGCGCACGATTATTCAGCCTTAGTTTGAGAGGCGGGGCCAGCACATGAAATATAGTGACTTGTTACCTCGTTATCCTCGGCTATTGGTTTGAATCTCGTTTGTTAAGGGATTTTCATCTCTTCTTAAAGTCGCCTCTAGCGCATGATTTATTCGGCCTTAGTTCGAGAGGCGGGGCCAGCACATGAAATATAGTGACTTGTTACCTCGTTGTCCTCGGCTATTGGTTTGAATCTCAGGTTTATGGTACACGTACCATAATCTAATGTTTAAGAGATTTACATCTCTTCTAAAGGGTCTCGTCGCCAGTTCATTCATAAGGTTTAAGAGATTTACATCTCTTCTAAAAGGCCTTGTCGCAAGTTCGTTTCTAATGGTTTAAGAGATTTTCCATCTCTTCTAAAGGGCCTTGTCGCAAGTTTATTTAGGCCTTGTCGCCAGAATCTCTAAAAATATTTTCAGGATAATGCTGATATTACAATTCTATTACTATGTCCTCAGGATTAGAAGAATATTCTAAACAATGGTCTTATTGCAAGGATAAGACGGTCTAGACAATTTCCAGGTTAATTGATACACGGTTCTGGTATGATTTACTATTTGCAAGTATTTTATCTTTCATATTATTTAGAGTTTATGACTTGATATTGGTTTGTTGGTAAACTTTAAAGATTTTTCATAAAACTTAGATTTTTCTAAAAACGGAAAAAGTGAAAGGATGCCAATATAAGTCATAAAGAGTTGTACTAATATTATAATGCAGGAAAAGACGGTACGGGTTTCACTTAAAACGGAGCCCATCCACCCGAACTATCATAATTGTTCTAAAGCAGAAAATAAAAGACGGTTGGGTTTTGTCCTGAACCAGGATCCCTCCACCCAAACCATTATCCTGAGCTTACTACATTATCCTTACATAATCGAAATAGAAATTGTTCAGAACAACCATTGAAAACACATAAAAACAACCTGGAAACCAGGTTCAAACCTTCCCACCTTCAGCATTGTCACCTTCCTTCTTCTCCAAATCCGTCGCCTCCCCAGCCTTAGTCTCCTTCACATTATCACTAGCTCTAGCATCCTTGATCACCTCAGAAGTCCCAGCCATCTCTTCCTCTTCAATCTTCTCCCCCCTTAGCATCTTGAGTTATTTCTTCCAAGCTACGGAATTCCAAGAATCCATCATGTGACCTTTCGCTTGCGCTTCCTCTGACATCTTGATCATCGACTCCAGAATGCTGGCGACTGCACACTTCTTGGTCTCCTCGAAGAACTCAGTCATCTCTAACTCAAATGAGGCTTTGAGGTCCAAAATCTCTTTGTCCTTCTTTTTGAGAAGCTTGTCCTTGGTGTCAACAGCTTGTAGGAGATCGGCAAGCTTGGCTTTAGCCTCTCTCTTGGACAATTCAGCATATTGGGATATCTGACGGTAACTTTCGGTTTTCTATTATTCCCAAATTAATATTAGTTTTTCTGCAGATTACTATTTTCAGGATAAACAAAAATACTTACTGTCCCGAGAAAGTTAGCAAGAGCTTGAAGCTTCTCTACAGCATCAGTGGTGGTCATATCAGCAAAGGGCTCGGTCTCAGCCGAAGTGGTGGCTTTCCTCTTCTTCTGTGCTGCACTTTTTTGGCGAGTAGTCGGAATTCTCACCGACGGAGAAAGTGTCTTGGAATGTTCTTTTTTCACCACAGTCCAATCCTCAATGAGATCATCCAAATCAACTAAGCTAAAAGACTTTGGCTTCGGCATCCCTATACAATGATTTATAAAGTTATTTTCAAGATAACAAAATCCCTAGAAAACCTAAAATCCCCAAAATACTTACTAGAAGTCATACTCTCAGCTGGTTTCGCAACAATCACACTTGTTTCTCCTATTTCTTCCTCTAACCAAAACTCCCTCTCCTCTGCTGGAACCTTGAACAATGCCTTGAGCCTTTTCTTCGTATCCTTCCTAGACTTTATCAAATCCTCAAACACAACTGCCAAAAACAAACCATGTTAAGATGAATCATTTGCAAAAAGAAGTTTTATCCTACAGAGTTCCTACCCTTATGAACCCATTTAGTAGGCAAGTTCATCCCATCAGGAATAGAATCCCGACGAACGAAAAAAGAAATGTTTTTTCCAATCGAGGTCGCTACCGGACACCTTGGGAACCATGTAAAGACGGCTGGACTTGCATTGAAGACAATAGCGAAAGGATCCGTGAGTTAGGAGGTTATAAGTTGTGGAAATCTCAGGCACACCTATGGATAACCCATGGGTTTTGTTCAGACGATCTACTGTTACCAAAACCCTCCACACCATTGGCATGACTTGTGAGTACGAGAATCCGGTCACGTCAAAGAACTCTTGTATGAGCGGGGAAAACGGATATGAAAGGCCAATCGAAAAGGGGTAATAAAAAAAAGTAGGTCCAGGTTTTAGAGGAAAAGTCAGCCTTGACTTTGGGATCATATGGCCTAATGACAGTTTGCAGGTAGTAAACCCAACTCTTCCAGAAATCCAATATCTAAATCTTTAAAAAGACACTGGTCTTCGTCGGTGGCCGGAATCAGAGCATGGTCGACGAAATCATCTGAGGTTGCAAAAGAGAAAGGATTGGGCGCTCAAGGGGTTCTTTTCCTCATTTTTTATGTGGATCGGAAGAAAAACTTCAAGAAATTAAGAAAACAATAGATGAGGACTAACCTGATTATGAATCGATGGAAGAGGATTATGGTGTAGAAGATTGGGAGTGCTTTAATTATAACCTAGAGGAACGGTTGTAGAGTCTCCTCGATTCCCGCACACGTCATTTCACATAGCAGAGATATTATTGATTTTGAAATTCAAAATTTTTACAGCTGTCACGCAGTAAAAATTGGGGGCAATTGTTGGGTGCGGATTTTCATCCTCGGAATTGAGCCTAATTTAAGGATAATGACTTGAGCTGCTATTATGTGGAAGGTACGTTGACTAATTCAATTGTCCTATATTATCTTATTGTTTTGCAGATAAGAGCACGTGTTAAATATGTTTATAAGAACGTGGATTGCAACGGAATGCTATTTGAACTTCGTCAACAAAGAACGTGGGTAGCAACGGCTTGCTGAAGAAGTAGTCTAGGGTTTCCGGAATAATCGGAATAACAGTTGTAATCTTCTTATTATAAATATGAGCTGATAGTATCTTAGGTCACACACAACTCACTTGTTTAGCTACTAGTACTCATTGTATCACATAGTTCACGATCACTTATCAGCTCCAACCTTTGTAATCACCGGTTTAATTATTAAAAATATCGAAGGTAATAGTTTTCACCGTCCGAGGGTTTTTGTGCCGGAGATCATAATAATCAAGCGTCAATTCGACCAAAAGTTAAGTTCATAATCTTTAACCGAAGAGATTCGACTAAAGATTACGTTGTAAACTCTTGACCGAAACGAAGATTATCATACTCAAGGGTTTTTTCCCTCGTAATCATATCTTTGTGTTCTATCTTATTATCAACAAGCACTCCACCTCACGCACTAATTTGATCAAAAGTTGCTTTGCCATCTTTTGACCGAAACAATTATAATGTAATATATATATATATATACACATATATATGTATATATATAATGGTTAAAATAAAAATACATAATTATTAGGCTATGAATGTTGGTATGAGAAATGGTGAGAGAGAGAGAAAAAACAAAGGCGCCGGTTTTCATGAGGCCGCCCCCACCTTGGACGCCCCTTTGTTAGCGCCCCCTTCCAAGCCTAGAGCGACACGTCTAATGGGGAGACAGGTGTATCTAGGTACCAAAATCAGGTACCCCAGCCCCTTTCGGTAGCACCACCATCGTTGGTTATTGGCGGAATCGGATATAGAAAATTGGGTTATACAACCCCATGTAAAGTGAACGATGACTAGCAGTTGCTTGTGAGAAAGAGAGCATGGCTGGTTTGAGGGTAATGTCGGCCGCAGCCGGGGCACGTAATTTTGAGAGGCCAAAATTTTATATATATATATATATATTTTATATTTATATATATATATACATTTATAAATATAAAACTTATGAAATATGATTTGATCTTTAGCATCTTATAATTATGGGCCAAAAACCTCTTTTATTAAAATCCATTTAATCAATTTGAAATAATTGGGCTTAAACTAAAAAATAAAATAAAACCTAATGCAAAATAAAATAAATAGTGGCCGATTAAGATTGCATATAGGTTTCTTCTTTCTTTGTGAATACTAACAATCCTGAACAACGACCAACCCAACCAACCACCACTGTTGGTTCGTTGTCGACCACTAGGCTCCTCCGCGGTTGACCAAGCCAACAATCTAGGACCAAGCTATTTTTTTTTCAATGTTAAGAGAGTTTCGCGAATTATCGGTTAATCGTTAGTTATTACCATATTTTATTTTAATAATATATTTTCCTATATTTATTATTTATAATATATATAATACATGAGATCATGGTAAATTAAGACACTTGATTTTAAGAGTTTTATAAATGTTAATGCATTAAGTACATGTGTAAAAATTGGTATATTTGTTTCTTAAACATTCCTCAACTTACAAGTTTGTCCATTCATCTTTAATCATATTATGATTTTGATTTTAATTTTAATTTTAATTTTAATTTTAATTTTAATTTTAAACTAACTTCCCACCACAATTTTTTAACAGCCATAACAATTTCATAGGTTAATATTTTACTAAAACAGTTGCACCATAAAACTAGCATTTTATTCTATTTAATTTAAGTATGATATTGTTATAATTTTTTCAATTTAAAAAAATTAATATGTAATGTAGGGGAGTTCAATGCCAATTTTGGTAGTTTTTAAGTTAAACTTGTGAGTCCAACCGTTAGTGCCGATTTTTTTGTTGCCCAAAACCAAAGCTAAACCATTGAAAATTAAAATTGAACTGTTACTAACAGTATGGTTCCGGTATGGTTTCACACATTAAAATTTGATAATGAATTTTGTTTAAGATAATTATTAATTTAACTATACCAACAATTCTAAAGCATCAACAAAATATGATATTTGAGGAGATCATAACAGAACGAATGATAACTTTAGTCATTTATATTAATGAAAGACTTGTGAAGCCAAATAATAAGAAGAAACATTACAAAACAAATACTAGAATTAGATTAATTTAAATTTATAATATCCATGTTTACTTGTCTTTAAAAGATTTGTACAATTATATTTTAACTATATCTAATATATATCTATATATATACATACATATATATATATATATATATAGGGTGGAGTTAAAATAAGAAGTGGAGTGTATCTAAGAAGTGTAAGAAGTAATATGGTGCGTTAGATATGTTGATCTGACGGTGGATATGGAAAGTGTGTTTATTGTGCGGTGTGTTTTATTTTAGTTGCGGTGTGTTTATTGTGCGGTGTGTTTTATTGAATTTAATGGTGAAAACACACTTTCTACACTTCTTAGGAAATATATATATATATATAACAAAACATATCTAATACTAAGTAACAAAGAAAATTAAAATGCATTCAACATTTATAGTCTGGTCTGGTTTTATATTTCAGGTTACCGGTATAAACCGCAAGCCAAACTTTTCGCTACGGTTTAAAATTTTTGAACCGACCGTAAGTAAAAAAACAACTATGAAACCAAACCGATTATGAGTTTAAACGGTTTCAAGGTTTTAAACCGAACCATGAACCCTCATAATTGTTATGTGATTAACAGAGTTTGCATTCAAACACTCTTCC
This sequence comes from Bidens hawaiensis, assembly GCF_021521415.1. NCBI lineage: Eukaryota > Viridiplantae > Streptophyta > Magnoliopsida > Asterales > Asteraceae > Bidens > Bidens hawaiensis. The sequence goes on from NW_027494006.1 coordinate 258,599, forward strand.
CATCGCGCGAGCATTCGTCTAGTTATAACACAAGCGTCGTTCAAAAAAATTAGCTTATATATTTTGTTACTCGTTTGAGCTATGGGCCTTTTTTATTTCTGCTCGGCCGAGATATTTAAATCCTCGAGGACAGCCCTAAGAAAGAGAGATCCACACACCTGTGTTTGATGAGAGCCCACTGTGTAACATTGTGAAAATATCGGATCAAAAATACCAAGTTCCAAAAGTCCAAGGACCAAAATGTAAAATTCTGATTTCCTGTCCCGTTGTGATATGCGACGGATCAGAGGACAAGCCCATCGCGTATCTCGAAGTGCCTGTTTACATAATCAAGATTTAGGCGGTGGACGATAAGCGATACCCTAAGACACCATACGCGGTCTGACAAGCGTGACACATGCCCCCCCCACGTGTCCACACGTGGCACACCGTCCGCCACATGTCGCCACGTGGCACCGCGTCCACCACGTGTCGCCACGTGGCAACCCTATGAGTGACTGGCCACACCTACGTCATGATACGCGACGGAGGAACCAAAGGAACATCGCATATCACGATGGGTCCTGTGATTAGCCTATAAATAGCAAGCTCCAGCCCTCATTTCGTCACACCTCAAGTTCACAGCTACTCTCTCTCTAAAAACCTCGTAAAGAGTGCCAAGCGTTTCCTCGATTTCCGTGCCAAACCGAAATTTACTCGAAATACGTGCAAAGTACCTACGACAATATCTCAAATTTCGTGTTGCCAAGAGACGACCCGACAACCACCTAAAAGTACGTGCCGAGCAAGATTGAAGAAACGATGTACCTCAATAAACGTGTCGAAGAAGGTGTTGATCAAGAAACTCAAAAACCAAAAAGGCGTCGAAGTGTGCCCAAGTTCCTAGGGTGTTTATAAGCCAATCAAGGTAGGCATAATGCCCGAATAAAATAATAATAAAATATTAAAAGGCCTAAAACCCTAAGTCGAGAATATACTCAATACCTCAAGAATAAAATAAAGAAAAGATAACAAAGAAAATGTAAATAAGAAATATGTGATATAAAATACATCTTTGTTATTAATATTATTATTTGAGTATTCTTAGTTAATAATAATATTAGTAATAATAATAAGAAGAAGAAGAAGAAAAGGATTGAAGTAAACATTTCTTAAAGAAGAAGAAACGTAGAGTTTAAGAAAAAATAAAAAAAGTTAAACTAAATGTTTTACACTTGTAAAAAAAAATATATTTTAAACTAAAGGTTTAAAATAAAGAAAAGATGTTTTGAACTAAAGGTTCATAAAAAATATAATCGATGTAAATATTATAAAAAGAGACTAGAGGTCTTAAGCCGGATTAAAAATCTGGTATTAATAATTACTCGTACTATAGGTGCAAGATAGCAAAGAAAGGAAAGAACCGGTTATTGTATTGAAGTTGATCATTTCAAGTAAAGGTGAATACGCCCAACTTTATAAACTTTTATTAAACGTGTCAAATAAATTGATTACATGAGATTACGTATCTCTAAAACATTATAAACAAAAGTAATCGTTAGCCCTCAGGCTGTCATGTACGTTTGTTTGGATCCTTACATATGTGGTAAAAAGTCGGCGGGCACACCGCGCCACACCTGGTTATTTACCTCCGCCACGATGGGCCGTACGTCTGAGTGAGGGTGATCATGTGTATACGTATGGTACCTAAGTAATGTCGAACTATGCGGTGATTGTTGGGGTGTCTTGTGTGTGACTTAAGTTTATAATTGTGTTTTTTTTAAGCTTGATTATTCCTAAGCCACGATGGGTCGGACCTTAGTTATGTCTTGAGGGGTAATTAAGTAAAGAAAAATATTTTATGCATCAGCTTATTCACCAGCATGTGTTGCTAACGTATTTTCTAAATATTTTGCGGGTAATCAAGATTAGGAGCTTGGAATGCTCGACGTGCTTTGATATCCGATGGCTCGGATAATTTTGTTAATATTAAAATATAAATGGTGGTTTTTGTATAAACAGGTAATCTTTCATATACACTAAATGGGTATTTTATAATCCCATGTTTTGTTATGTAACCATAATATTTTAATCCACGTAAATATATTTCCGCTTTAATCCACTAACTCTGATTTAATTACAATTGTGGTACCAACATATGTGCCATACGCCTAGGTCGTGGTTTGGGGTGTGACACACCGTTGCTACTCCTAAGGCCATGTGTAGTGAAGGGCTACAAAATGTAGACGATTTTTGACACGTGTATGTGCCCTAGCTGATAAATAATCTCGTTATAAATCAAAAATAACAACTAACTAGAAGCCCTATAAATCTGCTACTCTTCCATTAGCTTTGTCCACTCCTTCCTTTTAACCACGTGCAGAAGGAGTGCAGCAACGAGATATAAGGTAGACTTCATCATGTTGCTATTATACCTATTAATCACAATACCATTCAAACACAATCATTAGTAAACAAATAATACCGAGGAACCTTGATCCTAAGTAACCTAAAATATATCTCAAGGATAAATTATCCAGAAGTTACACAAGGTCCTCAGCATAAAATCTATTCCCTAACAATTGCCCCCAAAATGGTGTGTGTTTATGGGTAACAGCTGTCATTTTGAATTTTGAATCCCCTGAAAAAGACAATATGATTAGACTTGTAACAGATGCAATTATTATCTCTAACCCTTATTATTTTCGGTTGCCTATATATGTGATTGTTACACCCTTTATAACCACACATCTCCGCAGCCAAACAGGTATCCTCTTTACTTCTCTTTTCATTTTCTTTGAATAATATTTGCTCTCAAAATATGTCTACCGGTTCCACTTCTTCTTCTGATCATTCGGAGTTATCAGAAATGCAATCCCAAAACCTTCTCACTGACCAATCCTTTGAGATCTGTAAATTTACGGATCCTGAAATTGACGATTTAATTCCACTAATTCCACCGGAGACTGCTTTCCGACCATTTTACTCTTTATTCCGACGTGACGCTTACTCGAAAACTTGGGTCTGCTTCCCGGCTTTTCCTTTTTCCATTGGTTACTCGTACCCATTCCCGTGTTTTACCCAAAGCTTCTTCGATGCAACGGGAATGTGTTACATTCAAGCCATGCTGATGATCTAAAGGGTCTTGCGCATCATCGAGAGAATCATAGAGGAAGAGAATATCGAGTTCAGTGTCCAGGAGCTATCACACCTTTACACCTTAACCACCTAGAACAAGAGAATCTAGAGGAATCAATTCTCTTTTGTGAATCAAAGCTACATTCCTGGTGGGGCTAATTTACCGTTAAAAAGGGTAGGATCCTGGATCCTTGAAGAAGCTGCTTAGGATAATCGATTCTTCTTTTAACTATTTTACTCTGTTCTTTCTTCTTGCAGTGAATAACTTTGCTTCGTTGGCTAACCTACCTAGAACAAGAGAGAAAGCAAGAAAATTTCTTGCCCTAGATCCTAAAGTTCGCACTTTCCAGGCCAAATTCATAGAGGATATTCTGTTTCTTGTGCTTTGTAGGCGCTCAGAAGTATAACAAGTCCTTCAGCAAGTTCTCCTTGAAGGACATTGATAGCCTCATAACCCCACAAGTTATCAAGAAGTAAGCCCTAAAGGCGACTGCTGGCTCTGAGCCAAGAACCGCCACTACTCGAGCCAAATCAAGAGCATCAAAGAGCAAGAGAACCTTAGAGCCTGAAAGTCCTTTTGATATGCTCATTGTTGTAAGTATCCTTGATCATGATATCCCTTGTTTATGAATCAAGAATCCTTCCAACCTGGTGTATTTGTCTTGAACAGGCCGTAAACTCTTCCAGAAACTATCATGAAAAGATCTTGGGCTAACTGAGGGAGAGCCTTACTAGAATGGGAAGCACAACAGTAGCGAAGGACAAAGCTCTAGCCAAGATCACCAAGGAGAATAAACGTTTGGAGGATCTGCTGTCCATAACATAATCCCAATATCAAGAGGAAGTGAAGCAAGCTACCAAGGAGGCAAAAATGTGGGCGGCCAGATCAGTGCTGCAGGCTAGGATCAAGATGGCTATAGAAGATGGTGATCCTGCCTTTGATAAGTCGACTTGGGATGTGGCGCAGTGGAGGCAGGCTCTGGTTGTGCTTGGTGGAGGAGATCATGAAGAAGATGCTGAGGTAGCTGATGGAAGTGGAGCTGGGACGAGTGGTGCGAAGGATGCGGGTGATATGGATGAAGGAAAGGGAGCAGCAGTTGATGGGGAAGCTGCTGAAACGGGCAATGAAGGATAGAAAATACAAGGCCTGAGTTCGTTTTTTTTATTGTTTGTGTTTAAGGATACTTGATTATGGCTTGTAATAGACAATAGTAATTAGGATATAGGATCTATGATCCTTAAGACAATTTTCATAGGTAGCAAAGGTGGAAGGCTTCTATGTTTGTGGGGATGAAGCCTTTGATGCCCCTGTCTTTATTTTCCTGCACTTTATGAACAGTCGGTAACACCTGCTTAACCCAGGTGGATGGGCCATCTTCTGAATGGTGAAATTTGGGTTAAGGATTTTGGGTAAGTCCAGGTGACTTATTATTAATAACAACTTAAAACTTTTGTCTATATGCATATTGTTTATTATCCCAAAGTAATTCTGATATAGTATTAGTTTTGTTAAAAGTTTTAAGAAATATTCTTGAGTACAAAGCTTTAAGGATAGAATATCCTTCTAAGAAATAAACTAAGGATCTTGAATCCTTACAAAAAAGATTTTATAAAGATTTTAGCCAAGTAAATATAAATTGATAAGTAGAAATCATACCATAAGATCTAATTAGACCTAAATTACCATAAGTATTGATCCTTCTGCAATCCTTGTAAATATAAATTAAGGATCTTGAATTCATAAATGTTGATCCTTCTATGATCCTCGCAATTGAACTTGGGATACCTGACGCAAATAACTTATGATATTAACTAGGATTAAACCAAACAAACTTGGACAGGCCCAAATAAACTCGGGACAAGCCTAAACAAGCTGATGCTAAACTGGGGAGGAGCCCAAATAAACTGATGTTAAACTGGGGACTCGCCCAAACCGGGGTTTAGCCCAAATGTAAGTGACGTGAAAACGCCAAAACCTTAGCTAACATGAAAATGTTAGAAACATTTGTCTTGAGATAAGACAAAAATGTTATAAACCGGTGGTATGGTACGTCTACCATAAATCATAGGATCCTCTGTATAACAGAAATCAACGAAATTCTCAGCCACTAAGCGTGCACTGGTCCCGCTGCCCCGAATTATATGTTGGATAGCGTGTGATCCAGGCGAGAGTGTAGAAACTCTAATTTATAAGAAAGGTGAAAACCTTTAAACCATAGAGGATATGACCATCGGGGGTCATACCTTAATCGTGGGCAAGACCAAGGAAATAACAATGTACCTTGAGTGTGAGGGAGAGGTGGCCAACCTCTTAGTCATTGAACCTCTTATTTAAATCTGCATTGTTACTTAAAACTTGGAAGAGATAAATGTTAAAAATATATCTTTAATCAATAACAAGAATCTGAAATGAATAAGTGATTAGACAAATGTTACCCATTTTAGGATCCTTGACCCTTTAAAGATACTTGATCCTCTAAGGATATTTGATCCTGATTAGAAAAAGTATTTCTTGAGATGAATAGCATTCCATGCTCTTGGTAATCTGTTGCCTTCCATAGTCAGCAGGTTATATGCCCCTTTTCCAGCTTTTTGACTCAATCAAGTAGGGGTCTTCCCACTTAGGTGCTAGCTTTCCATCTGCTGGATTAGTTGTGTTTTGAAACGCTTTTCTTAAAACTAGATCTCCTTCTTGAAATCTTCGAATCCTAATATTCTTGTTGTATGCTCAGATACCCTTTGTTGATATGCTGCCATTCTGATTTTAGCTAGGTCTCTTAGCTCATCAACGGTATCTAGATCTTGGAGAAGGATTTCATTGTTGGCTTGAGGATCACGGATGCTTGTTCTGGCAGTGGGAACCTCCATCTCCGTAGGAATTACAGATTCTGAACCAAACACCAATGAGAATTGTCTTTGACCTGTTGCATTCTTGGGTGTTGTCATGTCAGCCCAAAGAACGTATGGTAGATCTTCAGCCCATTTACCCTTCTTGGATCCCAACTTTTTCTCCAAATTGTTGATAATGATCTTGTTACTTGATTATGCTTGGCCATTAGCTTGAGGACGAACTGGTGTGGAGGTAATCATCTTGATGCCCCAGCTATCACAAAAGTTAGTGGTTCTTTTCCCGATAAACTAGGAACCATTGTCACAAATAATTTCTGAAGGAATACCAAATCTAGTAATAATATTTCTTTTAATAAAGGATATAACCTCTTTTTTCACGGACTTGACAAAAGATTCTTCTTATATCCACTTCGAGAAGTAATCAGTCATGGCAAGCATGAACACTTTTTCTCCTGGTGCTTTAGGCAACCCACAATATCCATGCCCCACTTCATGAAAGGCCATGATGAGGATATAGGATACATAGGCTCCGCTGGCTGGTGCAAAATGTTGTCGTGTCTTTGATAGGAATCACACTTCTTTGAGTACTCCATGGCGTCTCTCTTCATGGTTGGCCAGAAGTGTCATGTTCTTAGAATCCTAGAGAATAGGGCTCTACCTCCAGTGTGATTACCACAATCACCTTCGTGAAAGTCTTTGAGCACTTCTTGGATTTCAGGTTTCTCAATACACCTCAAGTATGGACCTGCAAGAGATTTCCCATACATAATATCATGTAATAAAATGTATGGTGATACCTTAAGTTTGAAGGTCTTAGGATGTTCTATGGCGGGAATCTCTCCATCTTGAATGAATTTCTTGATCGGGAGGATCCATGATCCTTTATTATTTGAGGATAATGGATCCCAAAGCACAATCTCTTTGTTAGTTGTTATCTCTAAAATTTCTTGTTCTTCTATTGTTGGTGAGAGTATATGGATGATTTGGATCTTTGTGTCTTCTGGGATCTTTAAGGATGAAGCTAGATTTGCTAAGGCATCTGCCCCAGCGTTTTCTTCCCTTGGTACATGTATAATACTAAAAGAATCGAAGAACTTTGACAGTTCTTTCACAATGTCTAGATATTTAATTAGTTTTTCTCCTTTAACAGCATATATGCCATTAAAGTGGTTAGCTATTAATAACGAATCTATATACACCTGAAGATACCTGATCCTCATGTGTTTAGCTAGTTGCAAACCTGCCATTAAAGCTTCGTATTCCGCTTCATTATTTGTGGCTAGAAACTCACAGGCTACAGACTGGGGTATTATGCCCCCCTGTGGCGATTTCAGTAGGATACCTAATCCCTTTCCTCTTACGTTGGATGCTCCATCTGTGAACAAGATCCAAGGATCCTTGGTTTCCTCTAACTGTTGGACCTCCCAGTCAGCCTCCTTTTGTAAGTCACTACTGAAATCAGCCACAAAGTCAGCCAATGCTTGAGATTTGATAGATGTCCTTGGCTCGTACTGGATATCATATGCACTCAACTTTACAGCCCACTTAGCCATCCTACCTGACATCTCTGGCTTTCTAAGAACATTCTTGATAGGATAGTTAGTTTGTACAGTTATAGTATGAGTTTTAAAGTAATGCTTTAACTTAGTAGAAGCCATAATTATGCAAGGATCAATTTTTCTAAATGAAAATACCTGGCTTCAGCATCTAGAAGACTTTTACTTACATAATAAATAGGATGTTGCTCCCCTTCATAATCCTTTATAAGGACAGCACTTACTGCATTACCCGATACAGCCATGTACAAGGATAAAGGTTCTCCTTCTATTGGCTTCATTAATGTTGGTGCTGAGGATAAGTAATCCTTCAAGGATTTAAGTGTAGCCTCATGTTTCTCCTTCCACTCGAACTTTTTATTCTTTCTAAAGATATCATAAAAATCCTTACACTTCTTCGAAGATCGAGAGATGAACCTATTCAAGGCTGCAATTCTTCCAGTTAACCTTTGTAAATCCTTTGCATTCATAGGTGACTTCAGGTTGATGATGGCCTTTAATTGTTCCGGGCTAGCCTCTTTACCCCTCTTAGTGACCATATAACCAAGGAACTTTCCTGCCTTAACACCAAAATGGAATTTATATGGATTGAGTTTCATGTTATATTGGTCAAAAATATTGAAGGCTTCCTCCAATTCTTTAAGATGATCTTCAGCCTTCTTGGATTTGACAACCATGTCGTCTGTATAGACTTCCATGGTTTTCCCTAGCTGGTCTTTAAACATCATGTTAACTAAGCGTTGATAATTTGCACCTGCATTTCTTAGTCCAAATGGCATGACAATATAGCAATATATTCCAGTAGGAGTCATGAATGTTGTGTCTTCCAGATCAGATGGTTCCATCTGAATTTTTTGAAATCCCGAGGAAGCATCCATAAAAGTAAGCATGTCATGTCCTGCTATTGCATCCACCATGGAGTCTATATGTGGTAATGGGACAGGATCCTTGGGACATGCCTTATTTAAATCAATGAAATCGACACATACCCTCCACTTTCCATTCTTTTTTGAAACAACAACCACATTAGCCAACTATCGAGGATACTTAACCTCTCTAATCATACTGGCCTTAAGAAGTTTTTCAACTTCTTCTTGTATGATCGTGTTCCTCTCAGGAGCGAATTTCCTTCGCTTTGACAGCTCTTTCACAATGTCTAGATATTTAATTAGTTTTTCTCCTTTAACAGCATATAAGCCATTAAAGTGGTTAGCTATTAATAACGAATCTATATACACCTGAAGATACCTGATCCTCATAGGTTTAGCTAGTTGAAAACCTGCGATTAAAGCTTCGTATTTCGAGACAGCTAGGTACAAGGATAGGAGTTCTCTGTCTATTGGCTTCATTAATGTTGGTGCTGAGAATAAGTACCTTCAAGGCTTTGAGTGCAGCCTCATGCTACTCCGTCCACTCGAACTTTTTATTCTTTCTAAGGTTATCATAAAAGTCCTTACACTTCTCCGAAGATCGAGAGATGAAGCTATTCAAGGCTGCGATTCTTCCAGTCAACCTTTGTACATTCTTTGCATTACCGTGAGACTTCAGGTTAATGATGGCCTTTATATGTTCTGGGCTAGCCTCTATACCCCTCTTAGTGACCATATAACCAAGGAACTTTCCCGCCTTAACACCAAAATGGCATTTAGATGGATTGAGTTTCATGTTATACTGGTCAAGGATATTAAAGGCTTCTTCAAAGTCTTTAAGATGATCTTCAGCCTTCTTGGACTTGACAACTGTTTTGGACAAAAATCTGCTAAGGATAATGTATCCAAATCTGTTATGTGAGTTTTAGTGATAATACGGCAATGATGAGTATATAATCGTGATCTAGGTGAATACAATGATTTTATCACGAGGGAAAAAGCCCTTAATTACGATAATCTTACTTCGGTCAAAACTTAACAAGGCAATCTTTGATAAAATGACTTCGGTCAAGGATTAACAAGATAATCTTTGGTCAAATCACTTTGGTTAAGGATCAACGAGGTAACCTTTGGTCGGATAGTACGTGATTATTGTAATCTCCGCCACAAAAAAACCCGGATGGTGAAAACTATCACCGTCAATTATATTGATAATAAAAGGTAACCAGTGTTATGGAATTGATGATCGAGATTACAAAGTAAACTAGTGATTAGAGAGAATGTATTGCTTCTGCTGTAGCGTGTGTGATAATACATGTGTCTTCTCTACTCGATCATAACTCGGTTATATAAGAAAATACAAATAACAATATTTCCTAACAATCCGGAAGTCTTCCACTAGCCTCTCCCATGACTGACCACGTGCCAATAGCCGTTCAATAGCGAGATAAGCGGAAGAACGAGTCTTGGAGCCGTTATTGATATCTAAACATCAATCTTCAGGTGAATTCGTCTATTAACAGCTATATTGAATAAGGATCCTAGATCCATACTCCAGCTAGAGAGTACTTCGGGAGGATAATTGATGCAAGTACGTCTCAAAGTTGCCACACCTGTCTTACACATCACCATACTAAACGCAATCATTAGTAAACAAATGATACCGAGGATCGTCGATCCTTTATACCCTGATACATATCTCAAGGATAATCTATCAGTAAGATAGTTAAGGATAAAGGATCCTCAGTATAAAATTCATGGCCTAACAATTGCCCCCAAAATGGCGAGGGACAGTGGAATACAGCTGTCATTTTGAAATTCAAAATTACTGCAAAGAAGACGATTAGACGTGTGTCAGGCGGTTAATATCTACTAACCATTATTATACACCGCCTATATATGAGATGATCATAATTCTTTTATAACCAAATATCCATCCGTCTTTCAGGTATCCTTCTTCTTCTTGTTCATTTTCTTTTAAGATGTTAACTGTTTCTGCATCCTCTTCCTCTTCTTCTTTCGATCATACCGACCCCGATGATCTCTACTCGCAAGGCATTCTTCAATCACCCTCTTTCGAGATCTGTAAATTCACAGATTCGGAAGTTGATGAAATTCTATCACATTTTCCAGCCGAGACAGTTTTCCGACCCTTCGATTCTACAGCCCATAGCGACAGCATTTCAAAAAACTGGGTTTGTTTCCCAGCCCAACCTTTTCTTATAGGTTATAAGTACCCTTTTCCCGAATTTACTCAAAGGTTCTTCACTTTGGCGGGAATCTGTTATATCCAAGCCATGGCGATGTTGTGGAGAGTCCTTCATACCATAGAAAGAATAACCGTAGAGGAGGGTATTGAGTTTGGTTTAGAAGAGTTAGCATTCTTATACAATCTTGTTACCCATGGTTCCAAACGCTTCGTCTTCAAATCGAAACCTCACCAAGTGACTCCCATTTCCAAAGTTACCCTAAATGGTACACTCTGGAGAAACCAATTTTTCTTCGTGAAAAGAGATTACATTCCAGGTGGAACTGATCTTCCCAAAAATGGATACCAAAGGGCAGGATATAGGATCCTTAGGTAACCAAGATAGAACACTTTATTCTTGCGCTAACATTCTTTATTGCTTATACAGTTGAGAATTTTGATTTGTTGTCTGATCTACCCGGAGTTGAAGATAGAATTGAGAAATTTCTCTCGCTAGATCCTGTAATCAGAACTTTTCAAGCCAAGTCCATAGAAACCTTTCAAGGATCAAACTCAGAGTCAATCATGTCAAGTAAGAATAACAGTTTTTTAATATTAAAAATATAAATATTTAAAAACTTATCTGTGAATTGCTGTTTACAGGTGCCCAAAAGTCAGGAAAGTCTGCTTCTAAGTTCTCCCTTGAAGACATTGATTATATGTTTACCAAGAAAGAGACCCCGAAATCAACTCCATTGTCTGAGCCTCGTCCTATCACAACTCGTGCCAAGTCAGGGGCTTAGAGGAAGAAGAGTTCAGATCCTAAGAACTCCTTTGATGCCGAAAAACAGCTTTTGGAAATGCTCTCTACTGTAAGGATCCTTTCAGACTTCATTACCCAAATATCCTTCTTAACTTCTGTTTCCTCGTTATAGGCTATCAACTCTGCTCGAAGCCATTATGAAAAGACTGTTGGCGAATATGAAGAGACCCTTGCTGCAATGAGATCTATGGCCGCTGCCAAGGACAAGGCCCTCTCCAAGATGACCAAGGAAAAGAAACAGGCCGAGGATCATGCTTCCACACTTGCAGTCCAAATGCAGAGTGAGATCATTCGGGCCACTGAAGAGGCAAAGGTTTGGGCAGCCAAGTCGGTCCTCCAAGCTAAAATCAAACTGGTGACCGAAGCCAATGATCCTTCCTTTGACAAATCTTCATGGGAAATTCAGAAGTGGAAGCAAGCCTTGATCGACTTGGATGGAGGCGAGGATGATGTTGAAGCAGGAATAGCTGATGCCGGTGAAGCAGGGACGAGCGGCGCGAAGGACTAGGATGAAGCCGAAGGAGTCAACGAGGCGATGGTGAAGTTGGAAGCAACCTCATAAACGGGCGATGAAGGATACAGAAGACAAGGCCTAAGCCCGCTTTATTTTGCTTTTACGATGTTTTTCTGAACAATGACTTTGTTTTGTAATAAACAATAGTATTTAGGGTAAAGGATCCATGATCCTTAAGGAAATCGGCGGGGGTGACAAAGGTGGAGGGATCCTCTGTTTGTGGGGATGAAGCCTTTGTTGCCCCTGATTTAAATTTTTCTGCACTTATGAGCTGTTAGTAACTCCCACTTAACCCGGATGGATGGTCCATCTTTTCGCATGGTGAAGTCCGGGTTAAGAGTTTTGGATAAGTCCTCATGGCTTATCTTAATTAATATATAAATCTTTTGACTATTTGCCTGTTGTTTACCTTTACAAGAGTGTTTGATATAAATTTAGCATTTTCGATAGTTCTGAAAATAAGTAAAAGATTTTTAGGATAAAAGATCCTTGTGAAAATTGTTTAGGATAAAATATCCTTAAAGAATAAATAGTAGGAAAAAATATCCTTAAAAGTTGATAAAAGTTTTACATAATAGAATTCCCTCAAATGGCAAATTTTAGGATAAAGTATCCTTAAGTATGTAAAAAATTTAAGTGTTAAAACAATTTTAAGGGAATAACCCTCTAAACTGAAATATCCAAAATCTTTGCAACAAATATGATACATAAGTTAATTAACAGAGATCATACCAGAAGGTCTTAAATAGACCTAAGTTACCAAAAGTATTGAACTCTTAATGCTCCTTAAAGGAATAGCTTTAGGATCCGGGATCCTTAGATTTTTTATCTTCACAAAGAACTTAGAAATTCTGTTGCAAATAATTCATAATGTTAACTAGGATCAAACCCATTAAGCTGGGGACAAGCCCAAATAATATACTGGGGACAAGCCCGTGCAACTGGGGACAAGCCCGTGCAACTAGGGACAAGCCCGTGTAATCTGAGGACAAGCCCGTGTAACTGGGGACAAGCCCGTGCAACTGGGGACAAGCCCGTGCAAAAGGGGACAAGCCCAAAACTGGGGACAAGCCCAAATACGGATGTTAACTGGGGACTCGCCCAAACCGGGATTTAGCCCAAACGTGAGATAACGTGAAAACGTTATAAACCGGTGGTATGGTACGTCTACCATAATTCGTAGGATCCTCCATATAGCCGGAGGCAACGAAATTGTCAGCCACTAAGCGTGTACTGGTCCCGCTGCCCCGGACTATACGTTGGATAGCGTGCGCTACAGGCGATCATAAGAAAGGTGAAAACCTTTAAACCTTAGAGGATATGACCATCGGGGGTCATATCCAAACGTGGGCTAGGCCAAGAGAATCAAGATAATACCACAAATGTAAAGGAGAGGTGGCCAACCTCTTAATCATCAAGTAAATTATTATAATCCTGCATGGTTACTCAAAACTTGGAAAAGATGAAATATTAAAAATATATTATCCTTGAATTAATAGTAACTCAAAAAGAATAAATGATCAGATAGATGTTACCTATTTAGGGGGATCCTTGATCCTTTAAGGATAAAACATCCTCTAAGGATAATAGATCCTGATCAGAAAAAATATCTCTTGAGGTGGATAGCATTCCATGCTCTTGGTAACCTGTTGCTTTCCATTATGAGCAAATGATATGCCCCCTTTCCTGCCTCCGATTCAATTTGATAAGGTCCTTCCCATTTGGGTGCTAACTTTCCATCAGCCGAATTGGTAGTATTTTGGAAGGCTTTTCTCAAAACTAGATCTCCTTCTTGAAATCTTCTGATCCTTATATTTTTGTTGTATGCTCCAGCTACCCTCTGTTGGTAGGCTACCATCCTGATCTTGGCCAAGTCTCTGAGTTCTTCTATAGTATCCAAGTCTTCAAGAAGGATTTCTTCATTGGCTTCAGGATCACGGATGCTCGTTCTTTTCGTAGGAACCACCATTTCTGTGGGAATTACTGCTTCTAATCCAAACACTAATGAGAAGGGTGTTTGGCATGTTGCATTTTTAGGCGTAGTCCTGTCTGCCCAAAGAATATAAGGAAGTTCTTCAGCCCATTTTCCCTTCTTGGATCCTAGCTTCTTCTTTAGATTGTTGATGATGATCTTGTTGCTAGACTCTGCTTGACCATTGGCTTGAGGATGAACTGGAGTCAAAGTAATCATCTTGATGCCCCAACTGTCACAAAAGTTAGTGGTTCTATTCCCGATAAATTGGGAACCATTGTCACAAACAATTTCAGCAGGAATACCAAATCTAGTTATAATATTTCGTTTAATAAAAGATATTACTTCCCTTTCTCGGACTTGTACAAATGCTTCTGCCTCAATCCATTTGGAGAAGTAGTCAGTCAAAGCAAGCATAAAGACCTTTCCACCAGGTGCTTTTGGTAGCTTGCCTACAATATCCATACCCTATTTCATGAAAGGCCATGAGGAGGATATAGGATATAGAGGCTCCGCTGGTTGATGAAGGATGTTCGCGTGTCTTTGACAAGCATCACATTTCTTTGAATACTCCCCTGCATCCTTCTTCATTTTTGGCTAGAAGTATCCAGTTCTGAGTATCCTGGAAAATAATGCTCTTCCACCTGTGTGATTGCCGCAATATCCTTCATGAAAATCCTTGAGTACTTCTTGGATCTCGGGATCCTCAATGAATCTAAGATATGGACCTGTAAGATATTTCCTATATACCATATCATTTAACAAAATATATTGGGATACCTTGATTTTGAAGGACTTGGGATTTTCTGTGGCTGGAATTTCTCCAGTCTGAATGTAGTTCTTGATAGGATGGATCCATGATCCTTTGTTATTTGAGGATAAAGGATCCTAGAGCACGATTTCTTTATCATTCGTTATCTCTCCAAGTTCTTGTTCTCCTATTGCTGGAGAGAGAATGTGGATTATTGGGTTTTCAAATCCTCGGGAATCTTCAGAGATGAGGCTAAGTTTTCCAAGGCGTCTGCCCTAGCGTTTTCTTCCCTCGGTACCTGTGTAATACTAAATATTTCAAAGGATTTCGATAACTCCTTCACAACATCTAAATATTTCATTAGTTTCTCACCTTTAACAGCATACGAGCCATTAAAGTGGTTAGTTATCAATAAAGAATCTACATAAACCTGAAGATACCTGATCCTCATTCTTTTGGCTAATTGCAAACCTGCGATTAGAGCCTCGTACTCTGCTTCATTGTTTGTTGCTTGGAATTCACAAGCTATGGACTGGGGTAATATGTCCCCATGTGGCAATTTCAATAGGATCCCCAATCTTGTACCTCTTACATTGGAAGCACCATCGGTGAATAGTATCCAAGGATCCTTGGTCTTTTCCAGTTGTTGGACCTCCAAGTCAGCTTCTTTTTGTAGATAACTAGTGAAATCAGCCACAAAGTCCGCTAGTGCTTGAGACTTGATTGCTGTTCTCGGCTCGTATTGGATATCAGATGCACTTAATTTTACAGCCCACTTGGCCATTCTACCTGATAACTCTGGTCTTCTAAGAACATTCTTTACAGGATAGTTAGTTCTCAAAATAATAGGATGGGTTTCAAAATAATGTCTCAATTTATTAGAAGCCATAATGAGTGCAAGAATCAACTTTTCTAAATATGAATACCTGGCTTCCGCATTTAGAAGACTTTTACTTACATAGTAAACAGGATGTTGTTCACCTTCATGATCCTTTACCAAGACGGCACTTACTGCATTTCCTGAGACAGCAAGATATAGATATAAGGATTCTCCATCCACGGGCTTCATTAGAGCTGGAGCTGAGGATAGGTAATCCTTTAAGGCTATAAGCGGAGCTTCATGCTTCTCTGTCCACTCAAACTTCTTATTCTTTCTAAGTATGTCATAGAAGTCTTTGCACTTCTCGGAGGATCTCGAGATGAACCTATTGAGAGCGGCTATCCTTCCTGTGAGCCTTTGGACATCCTTGGCATTTGCAGGAGACTTCAAATTAAGGATGGCTTCGATCTGTTCGGGGCTTGCTTCAATTCCTCGTTTAGTTACCATATATCCCAGAAATTTTCCAGCCCTAACACCAAAATGGCATTTTGACGGATTCAATTTCATGTTATAATGGTCAAGGATATTGAATGCTTCCTCGAGGTCCCTAAGGTGATCCTCAGCTTTCTTTGATTTTACCACCATATCGTCTATGTATACTTCCATAGTCTTGCCCAACTGATCCTTGAACATCATGTTGACCAGTCTTTGGTATGTTGCCCCTGCATTTCTTAGTCCAAACGGCATAGCAGTATAACAGTATATGCCGGTGGAGTCATAAATGTTGTATCCTCTTGATAAGATGGTTCCATCTGAATTTGTTGAAATCCAGAGGAAGCATCCATAAAGGTAAGCATTTCATGTCCTTCCGTTGCATCCACCATGGAATCTATATGTGGTAATGGGAAAGGATCTTTGGGGCATGCCTTGTTTAAATCGGTAAAATTGACACACACCCTCCACTTTCCATTCTTTTTTGAAAAAACGACCACATTAGCTAGCCATCGAGGATATTGAACCTCTCTGATCATACCGGCCTTAAGAAGTTTTTCAACTTCTTCTTGTATGATCTTGTTCCTCTCAGGAGCAAATTTCCTTCGCTTCTGATGGACGGGTTTAACAGATAAATCAAGGCCGAGTTTATGAGTGATTACCTCTTTTGAAATACCTGTCATGTCAGAATGCTTAAAGGCAAAGGTAGATCTTCTTTGCCCTAAAAAGGATATTAAATCCTCCTCAATCTTACTGGGGATACTGGATCCTAGGAACACCTTTATTTCTGGATCTTCGGGGTCCAATAATATTTCCTTAAGGTCTTTCTCCCGAGCTTCCAGCACGTCCCTAGGATGTTGCTGTAGTTGCTACGCTATAGATTGCTTGGCTGTTGGCTTCATTCAGGATGAATAATAGTTCTTGGCCTCCGCTTGGTCACCCACTATTTTTACAACTCCCCAAGGAGTAGGTAGCTCGATGCATTGGTGATAAGTTGAGGCTACTACTTTTATTCCATGGAGCCAAGGCCTACCTAAAATAACATTGCAACAGGAAAGGTTATCTATAACACAAAATTTTTTGTATGAATTTAACCCTTCGATATAAATTGGGAGGTTGATGTCCCCCAATGTCTTCTTGGTTTCACCACTGAAACCGACTAGCACCGATGTTCTAGGAATAATCTCCGAATCCGGGATGTTCATCTTATTGAGGACATCATGTTGGATAATGTTGACCGAGCTGCCACCGTCCACTAGGATCCTGCGTACATAATGGTTAAAGATAAATAAAGTAATAATCAAACCGTCATGGTGAGGATCTTGAATGTTCAGCTTGTCTTCCTCATCGAAGAAGATTCTCTTGTCTGTTGTTAGGGTGGTTGATACTATTGGTCGATCTCCGTTATCCATCTTTATCTCTTTGGCTAGTCTTTTTGATGCAGAAAAACAAGTTCCACATATGTCTGAACCTCCAGAGATGAAATTGACCGTTTGCACATCCAGCTTGTCCTGATGAGGATCCTGGATCCTTGAAAAAGATTCTCTGATCAATCACTCAAATAGTGGGGATGAGCGGTCTTCTCTCATCGTCCAACTCGAATTCTTCTACGGGATTTTCTTCTATAGCACAAGAATCTTGAAATAATTCGTAGTCTCTGGAGATAAAGTTGATCACTTGAGCATCTGGCGGTGGTGGTGTTGCTTTCTGTGGATGGTCTTCGGGATCCTGGATCTTGGATTTCTTTCTTCCCAAGAGTTCTTTAAAGTGACCCTTGCTCAGGAGGTATCCAATTTCCCTCCTAAAGCCGATGCACTCGTCTGTCGTATGGTCAAAGTCTTCGTGGAAGGCGCACCACTTAGACTTGTCCTTGAAGCCGACAATCTTTTCATTCTTTTGGGGCCACCTTGCTTTTTCTCCAGATCCTTCATGGCACAGATCAAGCCATGAGTGTCCACAGAAAAACAATAGTCGGAGATACAAGGATAGTCTTCATCGTCATCCCCTTCTTCAACTGCTCGTACGTTCTAATTGTTGAACTTGGCATACGGCTTCGAATTGTTCCTGTTCCAGGATCCTTTATTCTTTTCGGGGGTTTCTTGCTTTTTTTGTCCCCCAAGACGATCCTGGATCCTTCTGTCTTCTTCCAATCGGATGTATCTTAATGCCCTGTTTCTTACTTCGTCTAATGTCCTGCAAGGAGTCATCAATAAATCATCATAAAAAGGGGAGCTTTTCTGAATTCCCATCTTGAATGCTTCAACAGCAGTAGTAATGTCAAGATTTGGGATTTCTAGAGCTTCCTTGCTGAACCTGGTAACGAAATCCCTAAGGGATTCATCACTAGGTTGGATTACACGATATAAATCAATGGTTAACCTCTCAAATTTTCGACTACAGGAAAATTGAGTGTTAAATAAGTTAACTAAGTGAGAGAAAGAAGTAATTGAAAAGGGAGGAAGACTTAGCAGCCATTTTAGTGCGGCTCCCGTTAGTGTGGATCCAAATCCTTTGCAATGGCAAGCCTCCTTGAGCCTTTCAGGAATAGGATTAATTTCCATCCTTTCCCTATATTGGGCAACGTGTTCCTCAGGATCGGTGCTCCCGTCATAAGTCTTCAAGTTAGGAGTTTGGAACCGCTTCGGGATTTCAGCATTACAGATAGGTGGAGCGAATCTGGATAACTTGTGACTTCCCTCCGGTATCTCAGGAATTGGACGTATCACCCCGGGAACACTGGATATCATGTCCTTGAGTTTTTGCAACTCCTTAGCCATTGCCTGGTTGATATCTGCATCCTGCATCGAACCACGGTTAGTGTCTAAGGATATAGGATCATACCAGTTACCTCTCTATTGGGTGAAGTTCGGTATCCCGGAAGAGTATCTGGGATAAGAGGAATCAGCAATCGGAGTGGGTCCTCCAGAAGCTATGGTATGCATGGGGATTATGTCCCCATCATGGACTTCAGAAGACCGTTGATGGTGGGATTCAAAGGATCCTTGATCCTGAAAGAAGGATCCTTGATAAGGAATCCCGGAGGATCCTGGCGGAAGCATCCCTGATCCCCTTTGGAACATCGAGGAACTCTGCATTGGTTGACCTATCGACCCATGGTTGAATCTAGATGGTCCTTGCTGGAAATCCGAATATCCTTGGATCTGATGACCCATGGATCCTTGTTGAAGGATGGATGATCCTTGTTGAAAGGCTGAGGATCCTTGAGTCTGAGGACCCATGGATCCTTGTTGAAGGATGGATGATCCTTGCTGAAAGGCTGAGGATCCTTGAGTCTGAGGACCCATGGATCCTTGTTGAAGGTTGGATGATCCTTGCTGAAAGGATGAGGATCCTTGAGTCTGAGGACCCATGGATCCTAGTTGAAGGATGGATGATCCTTGAGGAAACTGAGCCAGGGATCCTGGACTTGTGAAACAATCGTCCTAGGCATCAGAGGGGTGAGATCCTCTGCTGGCCTCTTAGATTTCTTGATGTCTTCGATCTCACACAGGATCTTTTGGTTGGTCTTGTTTTGTTGCTCCATATATGCCTTGACCTGCGAAAACATAGATGAAACATCATTGTTAGTGTTAACCACTAGGGCAGTAGCAGCAGTTTTTGAGCTCTGGAAGACTAGTAGTTGTGTCTTGCTTCCAGAGGCAGTAGCCTTTGGTGCTCCCGTGATTGGCGGAGGCATCGGCGGCAAGGTCCTTGAGGAGAGAGAAACAGAAGACGGCATTGTTGATGAAGCAGAGGTTGATGGAGAGGCAATTGAAAGTGATATGGGTATGAAAATGTCGAGAGTCGATGGAAATGATATGGATTATAGCATCAATTGCCCCACGGTGGGCGCCAAATTGTTTTGGACAAAAATCTGCTAAGGATAATGTATCCAAATCTGTTATGTGAGGTTTAGTGCCAATACGGAAATGATGGGTATATAATCGTAATCTTGGTGAATACAATGATTTGATCACGAGGGAAAAAGCCCTTAATTACGATAATCTTACTTCGGTCAAAACTTAACAAGGCAATCTTTGATAAAATGACTTCGGTCAAGGATTAACAAGATAATCTTTGGTCGAATCACTTTGGTCAAGGATCAACGAGGTAACCTTTGGTCGGGTATACGTGATTATTGTAATCTCCGGCACAAAAAGCCCTCGGACGGTGAAAACTATCACCGTCGTTTATATTGATAATAAAAGGTGGTTACAAGTGTTGTGGAATTGATGATCGAGATTACAAAGTAAACTAGTGATTAGAGAGAATGTATTGCTTCTGCTCTAGCATGTGTGATAATACATGTGTCTTATCTACTCGATCATAACTCGGTTATATAAGAAAATACAAATAACAATATTTCCTAACAATCCGGAAGTCTTCCACTAGCCTCTCCCATGACTTTGACAACGTGCCAATAGCCGTTCAATAGCGAGATAAGCGGAAGAACGAGTCTTGGAGCCGTTATTGATATCTAAACATCAATCTTCAGGTGAATTCGTCTATTAACAGCTATATTGAATAAGGATCCTAGATCCATACTCCAGCTAGAGAGTACTCCGGGAGGATAATTGATGCAAGTACGTCTCAAAGTTGCCACACCTGTCTTACACATCACCATACTAAACGCAATCATTAGTAAACAAATGATACCGAGGATCGTCGATCCTTTATACCCTGATACATATCTCAAGGATAATCTATCAGTAAGATAGTTAAGGATAAAGAATCCTCAGTATAAAATTCATGGCCTAACAACAACCATGTCGTCTATATAGACTTCCATGGTTTTCCCTAATTGATCTTTAAACATCATGTTGACTAAGCGTTGATAAGTTGCTCCTGAATTTCTTAGTCAAATGGCATGGCAATATAGCAATATATTCTCGTATGAGTCATGAATGCTGCATTTTTCTGATCAGATGGTTCCATATGAATTTGTTGGAATCCAGAGGAAACATCCATAAAAGTAAGCATTTCATGTCCTGCTGTTGCATCCACCATGGAGTCTATATGTGGTAATGGGAAAGGATCCTTGAGGCATGCCTTTTTTAAATCGGTGAAATCGACACACACCCTCCACTTTTCATTCTTCTTTGAAACAACAACCACATTAGCCAACCATCGAGGATACTTAACCTCTCTGATCATACCAGCCTTAAGAAGTTTTTCAACTTCTTCTTTTATGATCGCTTTCCTCTCAAGAGCGAATTTCCTTAGCTTCTGATGGACGGGTTTAATAGATATATCAAGGCTTAACTTATAAGTAATTACCTCTTTTGAAATACTTGTCATGTCGGAGTGCTTGAAGGCAAATGTAGATTTCCGTTGCTTGAGGAAGGATACTAGATCCTCTTCAATGCTGGTAGGAATACTGGATCCTAGGAAAATTTTACTTCCGGATCCCCGGGATCTAAGGATACTTCTTTCAGGTCTTGTTCTCGAGCTTCCAGCACGTTCGTAGGATCTTGTTGTAGTTTCTATGCTATCCTTTGTTTGGCCGTCGGTTTCATGGACGAAGAATAATAATTCTTAGCTTCCACTTGGTCGCCATCTATTCTTACTACTCCCCAAGGAGTTGGTAATTTTATACATTGGTAATAAGTAGATTCTACAGCTTTCATTCCATGTAGCCATGGCCTGCCAAGAATTACATTGCAACAAGAAAAGTTATCTATAACACAAAAATTTTTATAAGAGTTTAACCCTTCGATGTATATAGGGAGCTTGATGCCCCCCATTGTTTTCTTAGTTTCACCACTGAAACCAACTAGCACGGATGTTCGGGGAATGATTTCTGAGTCTGGGATAATCATCTTCTGGAGTACATCATGTTGAATTATGTTGACTGAGCTTCCACCATCGACTACGATCCTGCGCACATAATGATTAGCAATAAATAGAGTTACAATCAAACCATCGTGATGAGGATCCTGGATGCTTATTTATCTTCTTCGTCAAAGAAGATTCTCTTATTAGTCGTTAAGGTAGTGGATATGACAAGTCGCTCCCCGTTCTCCAACTTGGTCTTTTTAGCATGTCTCTTGGCCGAGGAGAAGGAGGTTCCACATATATCCGATCCACCGGAGATGAAATTGATGACTTGTGCATCAGGTGGGGGCGGAGTTGCTTTTTACGGGACATCTTCAGGGTCCTGGATCCTTGACTTTTTTCTTAATAAGAGTTCCTTTAAGTGGCCTTTGCTTAGAAGATATCTGATTTCTCTTCTTAGACCAATGCAGTCGTCAGTCAAATGGACAAAATCTTCATGGAATGCACACCATTTGGATTTTTCCTTGAAAGATGTTGCTTTCTCATTCTTCAAAGGCCACCTTGTTTTGTCTCCAAGATCCTTCATAGCACAAATTAAGCCATGAGTATCTACAGAAAAGCAATACTCGAAAATACTTGGATAATCCTTATTATCATCATCTCCTTCTTCGACTGCTCGGACATTTTGGTTGTTGAACTTGGAGTATGGCTTTGAGTTGTTATTCTGTATAAGGATCCTTGATTTTGGTTAGGTGACTCTTGTTTTATTGGAGCTCCTAACCGTTCTTGGATCTTCATGTCATCCTCTAGCCTTATAAATCTGAGTACCCTGTCATCTAAATTCTTGCATGGGGTTATCACAAGATCGTCATAAAAGAGGGAGCCCCTATGTAGTCACATCTTGAATGCCTCAACAGCGGTAGCCATATCAAGATTAGGGATTTCTAGGGCTTCCCTGCCAAACCTTATAACAAAGTCCCATAAGGATTCATCATAAGGTTGGACAACTCTATATAAGTCACTAGTTAATTTCTCAAATTTTCTACTACAAGAAAATTGGCTATTGAATAAATTAACTAAGTGTGAAAAAGAAGTAACAGAGTAGGGAGGAAAACATAGCAGCCATTTAAGTGCAGATCCTGTTAACATGGATCTGAAGCTCTTGCATAGACAGGCATCCTTGAGTCTTTCAAGAATTGGATTGATCTCCATCCTCTCCCTATACTGAGCCACATGTTCTCTGGATCAGTGGTTCCGTCGTACACCTTCATATTGGGGGTTTGAAAGTGTTTTGGGATCTCAGCATCATATATTGGTGGAGCAAATCTAGACAGCTTGTGGCTCCCCTCTTATATTTCAGAAATTGGTCGGACCACTCCTGGCATGCTGGATATCATATCCTTAAGCTTCTGAAGTTCCTTAGACATGGCCTAATTGATACATGTATCCTGCATGGAACCAAGGTTAATGTCTAAGGATATGGGATTATAAGGATTGCTTCTTTGTTGACTAAACTTTGGCATCCCAGAAAAGTAGCCAAGATAGGAAGCATCTGCTATGGTAGTTGGCCCACCAGAGGCAATGGTCTACATAGGGATGATGTCTCCTTCATGGACCTCTGAAGACCTTTGATGTTGAATTCCTAAGGATCCTTGACTCTGCCAGAAGGATCCTTGGGTTTGGAAATTGAAGGATCCCTGATGATACAATCCAGAGGATCCAGGCTAAGGGATGGATGATCCTTGCTGAAGGAAAGTGGATCATTGAGTCTGCTGACCCATAGAACCTGGTTGAAGGATAGATGATCCTTGCTGGAAGATTGAGGATCCTTGAGCTGGCTGAGCCATGGATCCTTGAGTGGTGAAATCCAGCATCCTTGGCATCAATGGAGTCTGATCCTCCAATGGCTTCTTATTCTTCTTGATATCCTCTATCTCACGTAAGATCTTCTGGTTAGTCCTGCTTTACTGCTCCATATACGCTTTAACCTGTGAAAACATAGCAAAAACATCATTGTTAGAGTTAACCACCGAAGTGGCAGCAGTAGTTTTTAAGCTCTGGAAGACTGGAATTTGTTTCTTGTTTCCAGCCGCGGTGGTCCTTGGAGCTGCTGCTAGCAAAGGAGGCATCGGTGGTAAGGTTCTTGGTGGGTGAGAAACTGATGAAGGCATGGTGGATGAAGAAGAAGATTGTTGAGAGGCCATTGATGGTGGTATTGTTTGAAAAGGTTGAATATTGATAGGATATTTTCTGGATTATAGCACCAATTGCCCCACGGTGGGCGCCAAATGGTTTTGGTCAAAAATTAATCAAGGATAATATAACCAAATTTGTAATGTGCGGGTAGATTGATAATAACGATTATGAAACAGTTGCAAAAACAAACACAAGGATTTTTTACGAGGAAAAGCCCTTGATCTTGGTCGGATCACCGGCACAAAAACCCCGGGTGATGACAATTGCCTTTCACACTATATTAATCAAGAAAATAAGAATACAAGGTTGGAGATTATGATCAGTAATATAAGATTTCTAAGTGTGTGTGTGTGTGTGTACAGCTAGAGAGAGTTCTTGATGTTGCTTAAGTGCGTAGGTGATGTGTATATGCCCTAGCTGATCAATAATCTCGTTATAAATCAAAAATAACAACTAACTAGAAGCCCTATAAATCCATCACTCTTCCATTAGCTTCGTCCACTCCTTTTGACCACTTGCAGAAGGAGTGCAGCAGTGAGATATAAGGTAGACTTGGTCATGTTGCGGTTATACCTATTAATCACAATACCATTCAAACACAATCATTAGTACACAAATAATACCGAGGATCCTTGATCCTAAGTAACCTGGAATATATATCAAGGATAAATTATCCAGAAGTAACACAAGGATAGAGTATCCTCGGCATAAAATCTATGCCCTAACACGCCTAGGCCGTGGTTTGGGGTGTGACAAGTGCTGGTATCAGAGCCATCAATCTTAGTGAATTAGGTATTAAATAATAATACCTATGCTTCGATCCAAGTGAATAGGAAAAATATTTTATTACTTGTTTTATTTAAATAGGGATAAGATAGGTTGGTAACATTTTCTATCACTCCTCAATCTAAACCACCCTTAGATGTCTTTCAAGAAGATAATGGAAGGTTTCATGAGATATGCAAGGAAGGCTGGAATTCCCGAACCTCTATCCAAGGACAATATGAGCGAGGATTACTACGAGGCCTTCTTCAACCAAGATCACACAATCGACCCAACCAAACATATGTACTTCCCTGGAACGGAACAACTGCCGATCAACATACCCGATGATCCACCAAAGCAAAAGTATGAAGCACCAAGGCATTCAAGTTATCATCCATCAAGTATAAAAATGTACCATCTGTGCGACATCCCAATGTATCATACGTCCAACGTCCCGACATACCATCCATCTGGCATCCCGACGTATCAACCACCCAATCCTCATCCGTCATATGCATTCCTCTCCAACAAGCAAATCAAGGAGGAACCCAAATCTGATTTGTCTGACTGGATACAATGCCACTCTGACCAAAGAAAATGGCATACAGGAACTTCTGCCTTCAACTCAATTGACTCCCACCCCAACTCTTACGATGGACCATCCCAAAAGCCGAAGATGAGGGTTACGATGCCGTATGAGAGTTATCATCTCCATCCAATAGTGTATGAGACTGTGAATTTAATGGAGGAGGAAGACCTCAAAGAGAAGGAAGATCTGGAAGAAGAGGAAGACCCCGAGGAGGAACCTGATGAAGAGATCACCGATGCGGTAACGACTCCAATGGAGGAACCGACGAGTTGTGATTGTCCACCAAGTCAAGGATGTCTGCAACTGTTCTTTCATAAAAGTACAAGATATGGCTCTGTGGACCCCTATGTTCCATACCTTTAAGAACTCAAAAACAAATCACCACCAAGTTTCCCACCATATCAAGGCAAGATTCCGTCAATCGAAGAACAAGCGACCGAAATCCTTGAGCAAAATGAAGCAGTTAAAGCTTTCTTCAACTATCCGTCTGACGTTACATCATCACCATACCCCCAAGAACCACTACGACATCGTTATGATGGGGTACCGTGATCCGCCACCTCGATATGGATACCCGAACGAGATTTCGCAGTCCTAGGAGAAGCATCTTGATAGGGATTTGCATGAGACCGATGATTTGAGAATGAAGGTAGCTGTTGATGGAGCCAAGAAGAAGACGATAGGAGATAAGCTTCTTCGTAAATGCAACAAAATGACCAAAATGGTGAAGAAATTTATGAAGGACTGAAGAATTGGGTGAAGTGATGTGTGGATGTTTTGTGTTGAGATGTGTGTTGTGATGTAATGTTGTGAATCGTTTTAAAATAAGGATAGGAATATATATATATATATATATATATATATAAGTATGTGTTTGTAATAATATATACATATCATTTATGATATATATATATATTGTATGTGTGTGTGTGTGAAATGCATAAAATGTGTGTTTAAGAAAAGAATGTAATTTTAATTTCAGAATGCCGAACCAAAGAAATGCTGAAGCTTCTCGAAAGGAAGTAGAAAATCATGCAAATAAAAATAAATAAAAAGAACAAGAACAAGAACAAATCCCCGAAAAATATATGAATCAAATTCAAAAGATGATAAAAGAAGTCGTGAGAGCTGAATCTCACATTAGAACTTAATCTAGGCAATCTCAATCCATTGAACCGTCTAGAAAATCTGTTGAATCCAAACTCCGTCCCAATCCATCACATCTCGAAGAAAGCGTTCATGAATCTAACGTTGATGGCGGCATTAACCACAAATTCAAGAAATTAAAAATCGAAAGCTGCTCGTTTAAAGACTTCAAAAACTTTGGACCGAAAGAACTTTATGGCGACAAGGGCGCCACTGCAACACTAAGATGGTTGGAAGAGATGGAGTAGATTGTAATCATAAGCAAATGCTCCGAACAAGAGAAGATACAATATTCTGCTCAAATGTTTAGGGGCGAAGCTTTGGAGTGGTGGAATACGCTGATAATAAGCAAAGGACGACCAATGTTATACAACCTAATATGGGAGGAGTTTAAAGAGATGGTACTGGCAAAGTTCTGCCCAATGCACGAGACTGACCAAATCCAAACCAAGTTCCTAAATCATAGAGTCGTAGGAACCAATCTCCGAGAATACAACACGAAATTTCATGAATACTGTCGGCTTGTACCCCAGCTGGTAACCCCTGAGTCCAGTAAAGTCACTCGTTACATATAGGGACTCTCGCGGGAAACCCGCGACATGGTAAGGTCTCACCTTCCACAAACCGCCGACTCAGCGATGGATTTGGCTGGTTATTTGATGAATGGCATGATACGAAACAAAGAAGAAGATAATAAAGTGGTGCCAACTCACGACCACAAGAAGACCGGTGGAAACGCCCGATTCAAGGGCAAGGGTATGGAACAACGCAAATTTGGAACCAACTCCAACAACACTCAATTTAAAAAATGCAAAAAGTACCAAAAGGCTGATGCCACTTTGCTCCATCCTCAACCACAATTGTTTGCGACTCGTGTCACAAACCCGGCCACGCAACGGCCGATTGTTGGAAGAAGACGATGACTTGCTTCAACTGCAAGAAAATGTGTCATCTAAGCTTTGAATGCCCCATAAACAAACCCACTGCTGGTGGTGCGGGTGGAGGTGGTCAGAAAAATGAAACAAAGAAGGGCAATGCAAGAGTCATTATGCTTGAAGCCCGAAAAGCGGCCGACATACCGGAAACCATCACCGGTACGTTCCTAGTCAACGACACATATGCTAGAGTTTTGTTTGATTAGGGTGGCAACTTAAGTTTTATAGATTATAGCTTTTATAGTCTATTAAACGAACCTTTAACAAAACTAAATAAAACTCTAAGCGTCGAGACCGCTAGCGGCGAAATTGTTAAAATCTCCAAAGCTCTAGAAAACGGAAAAAACGTATTAGCTAGTTATGTTCTGCCTATTTAATTGTTACCAGTGACTCTTACTGGTTTTGACATTGTACTTGGAATGGATTGGCTATCAAATAACCATGTCTGTATCATTTGCAATAGCAAAGCCGTCGAACTTCGAGCCCCTGATAAACGAACCATTCGAATTGAAAAGGACAAATATGTTGGCCAAGTTCGCATAATCTCCATGATAAGGGCTAACAAATGTTTAAATCAAGGATGCTTAGCATTCATGGCCTACGTCACCGAAGAATTCAAACCCAAGGAGATAAAGGACGTACCTATTGTCTCCGAATTCTCCGACGTTTTTCCCGACGAACTTCCTGGTATCCCTCCCTATAGAGGAGTCCAATTTAGGATCGATCTAATGCCTGGAACCGCTCCAATCGCCAAAGCCCCATATCGTTTAGCACCGACCGAGATGAAGGAGTTAAAGAAACAACTTGCCGAGCTACTCGAGAAAGGCTTCATCCGCCCAAGTTCAACACCATGAGGAGCGCTAATTCTATTCGTCAATAAGAAAGGTGGATCAATGCGCATGTGTATAGACTACCGAGCTCAAAACGAAGTAACCATCAAGAATCGATATCCACTCCCTCGAATCGACAATCTTTTCGACCAACTCCAAGGTGCAAGCTATTTCTCTAAAAAAGATCCGTGTTCTGGTTGTCACCAACTCAAAGTCCAATCCGAAGACATTCCGAAAACCGCTTTCCAAACAGGTTATAGACATTATGAGTTCACGGTCATGTCGTTTGGTCTCACTAATGCCCCAGCCGCGTTCATGGACATGATGAACCGAATCTGTAAACCTTACTTGGATAAATTTGTTATCATATTCATCAACAACATACTTATTTAATCTAAGTCAAAATAGGATATGTCTCACATCTCTAAACCTTACTTGAATTACTTAGAACCGAGAGATTGTAAACCAAGTTCTCGAAATGCGAATTTTGGCTTCACGGAGTACAATTTATTGGGCACATCATAAACGTGAACGGAATTCAGTCGATCCCACAAAGATTGAAATTATCTCTAAGTGGGAGATTCCAAAGTCACCAACCGAGATCCGAAGTTTCTTAGGTTTGGCCGGCTATTATCGAAGGTTCATTGGAAATTTCTCTCGTATAGCCGTTCCCCTAACCTCGTTTACCCGAAAGATCATCAAGTATGAATGGGGAACCAAACAACAAGAGACGTTCGATATACTCAAACAAAAACTCACCTAAGCACCTATACTGGCCTTGCCATAAGGTACCGATGATTTTGTTGTCCATAGTAATGTGTCCCATTCTGGTTTTGGATGTGTACTAATGCCACAAAAGAAAGTAATCGCATACGCCTCTCGTCAACTCAATGTACACGAAAAGAACTACACAACTCATGATCTAGAGTTAGGCGCCATCATCTTTGCCTTAAAGATATGGAGGCACTATCTCTATAGAGTCAAGTTTGTCTTGTTTACCGACCACAAGAGTTTGAAACATATCTTTGAACAAAAAGAACTCAACATGCGTCAAAGACGCTGGATGGAAACTTTAAATGACTACGACTGTGAAATCGTCTACCAAGAAGGTAAAGCCAACGTTGTGGCTGACGCTTTGAGTTGTAAAGAACATGAAAAGCCAAAAAGAGTTCGAGCGCTACGATTAGAACTCCAAGTAGATCTGATCGAGCAAATCAAATCAGCTCAAGTCCAAGCAATCAATGAAAACAAGATCTCCGACGAAAAACGTAACGGCACCATTGACTCGCTAGTCAAGGGTGACGATGGTATACTTAGAATGGGAAACCGTATTTGGGTACCAATCGTTGGAGACTTACATGAAAAGATCATGAGTGAAGCTCACAAGTCCAAATACATGATGCACCCCGGTAATGACAAAATGTATCAAAACTTAAAGCCGAACTCCTTGTGGAATTGAATGAAAAAGGACATCGCTTTGCATGTGGCAAAGTTCCTGACGTGTTTAAAGGTCAAAGTCGAACATCAAAAGCCCTCATGATTGCTTCAGCAACCCGAACTCCCCATTTGGAAATGGGAATTGATAACCATGGACTTCATCACGAAACTCCCGAAAACCACTCCTCAACGTAATGCTATTTGGGTCATTGTGGATAGACTAACAAAATCCGCACACTTCATACCCATCAACGAATCGTACTCAATGGATAAATTGGCGCGAATATATGTGAACAACATCGTTGTTTTGCATGGAGTACCTTTGTCAAAAATCTCTTATCAAGACAGCCGATTCACGTCTCATTTCTGGAAGAGTTTCCAACAAGCGTTAGGAACCAAGTTAAACCCTTGCACTGCTTATCACCCTCAAACCAATGGGCAAAGCGAAAGGACAATTCAAACGTTGGAAGATATGCTCCACGCTTGTGTGATTGACTTAGGCAGAAGTTGGGACTGTGACAACTGCCCGATCCGACCCGACCCAGGTACCCGTTTTCGAATCCGATTCTTTTATGATTTAAAATTTGATTATTAATCTTTGTAAATTTAACATTAAATAATTTATATATATATTTTTATAATACTTACTAGTAATAATAATTCCGTCCCGCCTCTTTCTCTTTCTTGTCGCCGTCCCGCCCCTCTGCTTAACCCTTGCGCCTTGAACTCCCTTTTTCTCTTAACTCTTTGTTTGTCCTTTGGTTCTTCCCGCCTAAGGATGTCTGCGCAGCTCCACGCGCCAGACTCCTTACAAGGAAGCCTGCGTGAAGACCAGTTGTTCCTGCGATACGCGAGGCGAACTGTTCTCGCAGCGCGCTAAGAATTGTAGTTCTTCTCGCAGCGCGCTAAGAACGGTAGTTCTTCCCGCGACGCGCTAAGAATTGTAGTTCTTCTCGCAGCGCGCTAAGAATGGTAGTTCTTCCCGCGGCGCGCTAAGGATTTAAGTTCTTCCCGCGGCGCGCTAAGGCTTGTACTGTCTGCCTTCGCCCTCGCGCGTGCGCTCGAATCTTCTCGCGCTAGACCTTAAGTCTCTTCTTCTGTTTAGGTCAGCCTGTATTCTTTTGATATCTTATCTTTTGTATGAGCACTTTAGGTCAGTTCCGACATCTGTCCGAAAAGCCACTTTCGGCGCAGCATGCGCACCAATCCTATTGGTTGACAGAAAAAGTGACTGACATAATCTTTTGAAATCTTCTTTTGCATGTCTTGAACAGTGTTTTACCTGACACCTCCCATGCTTTAATCTGTAACCTGTCAGCCTTCCCCATCCCCTGCAGCTGCCGGCATATCTTTGGATATCTTTTGCTTTTGTTTTCTTGTGCTTTTTGATATCTTTTGCTTGATTTGTTTAGATCTTTTCCTCTTTTCTAGGGATTGTGTTCCCTAGGGTTTGCCTATAAATTAAGCTATTTTCTTAACACTTCACACACTTAAACACTCCCCATATCTCTCTCCCTCTGCTCTCTTCTCCTTGCCCTCTGCCCTAATTCCTCAGCCGCCTCCTCTCTCTTTGCCTCCGTCTTCTCTTCTGTTCTGCCCAGATCTCGGTAAATATATATATTTTGTTTAAGTAACTTACATATACTCAAGGCATAAAAACAATCGTTAAACCAATAACCTCTTATTTATAGGTTAACTTGTGCTTGTTTAAAAGTTGGTTCTTGCATTATCTTTCAGCACACCGTTTACAAGTGAGTAATCTCGTACCTAATCCCTTTTTATTTTTTAATGTTTTGGGATGTTCATGTGTTCATACAAACTTGAGTCTTAAACTTGTTTATAAACTTTTGTCGCGCAAAACCCCATGTGTTATGGACGTAGATTTGGCTGTTTATTTGTATGTGTGGATCATTAACCGTCTTGTCGGCCTATTCCGCAGTTTTCATGGATCCATTAGATGAACACGGGAGAACTATCGTTTATGATTTCTCTTTTGTTTACACTTGCACAGTTTTCTTGTTTTTGTGCTCAATTGGGAGCACGGATTGAACTATGAGCTATGATCTAAGGCTTGATCACAATCTGATTACACCCTTGTTGAACACCAGTTATACACATGATGCGCGCAGACATTGTTATCTATTTATATCTATTAAACTTGATTTCTCACCGACACGCAAGTGTTGACGTTTTATTTTAACACATGTTCAGGTTTGCTGTAGCTGTTTCTGGAAGCTTGAGGACACATAGGATGTTTTCTTTTCTTTTGGACCTAGTTTAAAATGTAACAAGACAAGATTATGTTATTTGAATATTTTAAGATATGATATGATTTATGTTACTTTATGTCGTGTTCTGCGCGTGCGCAATGAAATGTATTTATTAAATATAGACACCCAAATAGTGTCACGAGTAATGAAACAATACGTGGCGCCCCGATGTATAATCCGCCATCGGTCGGGGTGTTACAGATTGGTATCAGAGCTCCGTGACTTTAGGATAGGTGGTTAGACGTAACGACCTAGAATACCTAAGAGTCCCTTCTCGCGCATGAGAAATATCTCATGTTTGCGCGCTAATTGTTAATTACTCGATATTTATAAAATATGCTTGCGTATATGCAGCACATGATTTCGTGTTTTATTCGCGATCTTTCGATTTTTTTATTGTTAAATTTCAATCTATTTCTTTACTTACATATTCGTTTGTTGTGGGGATTGAAAATCCGAGAAGTCATGGTGGTACATGAATAGTTGATTTTCAATTACCATTAACTTTATGTTTTAAATTGAAGATTTGAAAAGTCATGGTGATACATGAATTGTCAATCTCCAATATTCATTTACTCGATATTTTAAATTGAAGATTTGAAAAGTCATGGTGATACATGAATTGTCAATCTCCAACATTCATTTACTCGATATTTTTAAATTGAGAATTCGGAAAGTCATGGTGATGCATGAATTGTCGATTCCCAATTCAAATTCATTACCTGTATTATGTTTGCATTTAAATTTTACTTCAAAATTTGACAGCATTTAACTTCGCGAAACAAGCTTTACGACGATATAACTTTGCGCTAAAACGATTTCCCATACCAAGATATTAACAAAAATTAAAACTTTTATAGAATGCCTCCGCTATCTCGCCGACATCAGAGGAGAGAAGCCTCGCGCAGACGTAGGCAGCAACGTTCCCAGGAAATGGCCGCCGCGATAGCCCAAGCCTTAAACCAAAATAATCCCAACTCCTCCGGATACAATATTAAATCCTTCAATGCAGGTAACCCTCCGAAATTCACCGGACTTGAAGGAGCCACCGTAATGCTCCAGTGGCTCGAGAAAATTGAAAACACTTTCCTCCATACCCAATGCCCTCCAGACAAACGAACCTTATATGCCTCTAGTGTCCTGGAATCAAGGGCGCTTACTTGGTGGAACGGAGTAGCTCATGCGCGTGGCGCAGAGGCTGCTTCTAGCATGCTTTGGGAGGAATTCAAGGAAATCTTGACGCGAGAGTTCTGCCCTCCCAACGAAGTAAAGCGCCTTGAGGAAGAATTTTGGAACCTGAAACAGTACAGTGGCGAAGCGCGCGAATACGCGACGCGCTTCCATGAATTAAGCTTGCTTGTCCCGCACCTAGTTACCCCTTCCCGCCGAGCCATCGAGAAGTTTCTTGGGGGTCTCCCCATGGAAATCCAAGATTCTGTATGGGCCAGGAACCCACTAACCCTCTCTGACGCCATCGAGTTGGCCGCTGTGCTCAGCGACAACCATGTCAGGGCAGGAACCCTGTTCCTGCGGGGAGCTGAGAAGACCAAACCCACCAAGACTGTCCCAGAACCAACAGAAACCAAGCCAGAGCCCTCAAACCGTAACAACCTCAAGCGCAGGCACAAAGCCTATGCGCTTACCAACCCGCTCATTGTCCAGCAACCCACCTACCAACCTCCAGTTTACGCGCCTAACCCACTGTCGACCTACCCAACACCTCCTGTAGTCCACAACTATGCCTTAACCAATCCAGCACTCCCTGCCCCGTCAACTAAGAAACCCTACACAGGAAACCAACCCTTTTGCCCAACCTGTAGACTTCACCACCCACCTCAAGTCCCGTGTCGACAATGTAACCGATGTGGCCGTACTGGTCACACTGCTGAGAACTGTAGAGTCCTTCCCTCCAACTCAATTGCGCAAACACCACCAACCTACCTGCAGAACCCACAACCAACATACCCTAATCCACGACCCAGGTCGTGCTATAACTGCGGTGATCCCAGTCATTTCCGGAACGCGTGCCCGAGACTACAAGTTCAGATTACGCAAGCGAACCCAGTTAACCAAATTTCGAACCAAGTGACGCGCGGCCGAGCTTTTAATATAACCGCGCACCAAGCGCAAGCGAATAATGACGTGGTTAATGGTACATTTTTACTTAACGGACAATATGCATCTATACTTTTTGATACTGGCGCCGATAGAAGTTTTATTTCTCGCGCATTTGAGCAAAAACTCGCGCGACCGCGAGTAAACTTAAACGAAAACTTTTCAGTTGAATTGGCTAATGGTGAAACTATTTTAATAAACTCCGTGATCAAAGATTGCACGCTTAACCTTAACGAAAACGATTTTCTAATCGACCTCATTCCTATGCCTCTTGGAAGTTTTGATGTGATTATTGGTATGGACTGGCTCTCGCAAAATCGCGCCGAAGTAATCTGCGCCAAGAAATTGATTCGCATTCCTCGGGAAAATGGTGAAGATCTTCATATCTACGGCGAGAAACCATCTAACGGTCTTAAACTTATGTCATGCACTGAAGCCCGAAGACTTTTGCGGAAGAAATGTGTTGCATTCTTAGCCCATGTGGTCAAACCCGATGAAGGAAAGAAGAAACTTTCTGAAATCCCCATCGTGCGTGACTTTCCTGAAGTCTTTCCCGATGATCTTTCTGGTTTACCTCCCGCTCGGGAAGTCGAGTTTCGTGTTGATCTGGTCCCTGGTGCTTCCCCCGTAGCCAAATCTCCTTATCGTCTTGCGCCCGCTGAAATGCAAGAATTAGCAAGTCAACTCCAAGAGTTGACCGCTAAAGGATTCATTCGCCCTAGCTCTTCGCCCTGGGGCGCTCCGGTGTTGTTCGTTAAAAAGAAAGATGGTACGTTTCGCATGTGTATTGATTACCGCGAGCTGAACAAGCTCACCATTAAGAACGGGATCCCTTACCGCGTATTGACGACCTCTTTGATCAACTCCAAGGTGCCTCTTGTTTCTCCAAGATCGATCTCCGTTCTGGCTATCACCAGTTGCGTATCCGCGAAGAGGACGTTCCCAAGACTGCCTTTCGAACCCGCTATGGCCATTTTGAATTCTTGGTCATGTCCTTCGGTTTAACCAACGCACCCGCCGTTTTCATGGATCTAATGAATCGGGTGTGTAGGCCTTTCTTGGATAAATTCGTGATCGTGTTCATCGATGATGTTCTGGTGTATTCTAAAACCAAGGCCGAGCATGAGCAACATCTTCGGTTGGTGTTGCAAAAGCTTCGAACCGAACAACTCTTTGCCAAACTCTCCAAGTGTGAGTTCTGGTCGGATGAAGTACAGTTTCTTGGTCATGTTGTAAACAAGATGGGTATTCATGTCGACCCATCCAAAATTGAAGCAATCAAGAACTGGATTGCACCGTCCACTCCTACCGAAATCCGTTCCTTTTTGGGCTTAGCTGGTTACTACCGGCGATTTATTTCGAACTTCTCAAAGATCGCTTTGCCTTTAACAGCTTTAACGCACAAAGGCAAACCGTATATTTGGGGCTCGAAGCAAGAAGAAGCCTTTCTGAAACTCAAGCGATTGTTGTGCGAAGCTCCTGTTCTAACTTTACCAGAGGGTAATGATGATTTTGTCGTGTATTGTGATGCCTCCAACCAAGGTCTCGGTTGTGTACTTATGCAACGAGGCAAGGTTATCGCTTACGCGTCTAGGCAACTCAAAATTCACGAAAAGAATTATACGACTCACGATCTCGAACTTGGTGCAGTTGTATTTGCCTTGAAAATCTGGAGACACTACCTCTATGGTACTAAGTGTATCCTTTACACCGACCATAAAAGCCTTCAGCACATTTTTGTTCAAAAGGAACTTAACATGAGACAACGCCGATGGAACGAACTCATCAGCGATTACGATTGTGAGATCCGGTATCACCCTGGAAAGGCTAATGTGGTAGCTGATGCGCTCAGCCGCAAACCCTGCCAGCTTAACTGTATCTTGTCGCGCACGCAGCTTCACTTCGCGCCGATTCAAAGCAATCTTGAATCACGCATTCGTGACGCGCAGCGCGCATCCATCAGCAATGGCAACCTTCGCGCCGAGTTAGCGTGTGGCGCGGAAGCGCATTTTGTCCCTAATCTGAGTGGAATTCTCTGCTATCTCAATCGCATCTGGATTCCCAATGATGAGAATCTTCGCACTGTCCTCCTAAGTGAAGCGCACAAATCTCGGTATTCCGTTCATCCTGGCGCTGACAAAATGTACAAAGATTTGCGCCTTTCTTATTGGTGGCCTGGTATGAAAAAGGATATTGCTGTGTTCGTAGCTAAATGCCTAACTTGTTCTAAGGTAAAAGCTGAACATCAACGCCCATCTGGTTTGCTCGAACAACCTGAAATTCCTACGTGGAAATGGGAAAGTATAGCAATGGACTTTATCACCAAGTTACCCTTGACCGCAAGCAAACATGATAGCATTTGGGTAATAGTGGATCGATTGACCAAGTCTGCCCACTTTCTGCCCATTCGTGAAACCTACCGTGTTGAACAACTTGCGCATCTATATGTCAAGGAAATTGTCTGCCGTCATAGTACTCCTTTGAGCATCATATCCGATCGCGATGGCCGTTTTATATCTCGCTTTTGGAAATCTCTCCAATCTGCGTTAGGAACTCGTTTGGACATGAGTACTGCATATCACCCTCAGACTGACGGACAGTCTGAGCGAACCATCCAAACCCTTGAGGATATGCTTCGATCTTGTGTTCTTGATTTGGAGGTAATTGGGATTCACACCTACCTCTGGTCGAGTTCTCTTATAATAACAGCTATCATTCCAGCATCGGTATGGCCCCTTTTGAAGCACTTTACGGTCGAAAGTGCCGCTCACCGATTTGTTGGAACGAAGTGGGTGAAGTTCAAATCACAGGACCCGAACTAGTTCAAGAGACAACCGATAAAATCGCCAAGATCCGTGATCATCTGCTGACTGCCAGAAGCCGACAGAAGAGTTACGCAGATCGCAGGCGGAAGCCTCTCGAATTTCTAGTTGGTGATCTTGTTCTCCTCAAAGCGTCGCCCTGGAAGGGTGTTGTCCGCTTTGGGAAGAAAGGTAAGCTTGCACCTCGTTATGTTGGTCCGTTCAAGATTCTTGCGAGGGTGGGAAAAGTTGCTTACAAACTGGACCTGCCGCCCGCGCTCAGCAATGTGCATCCAACTTTCCATGTATCCAATCTCAAGAAATGTTTAGCTGACGAGAACCTCCACATACCACTTGATGAAGTTCAAGTTGATGAGTCTATGCATTTCGTTGAGAAGCCTGTTGAGATTATGGATCCCGAGGTAAAGCAAACCAAGC
Source organism: Bidens hawaiensis (assembly GCF_021521415.1). Classification (NCBI taxonomy): domain Eukaryota; kingdom Viridiplantae; phylum Streptophyta; class Magnoliopsida; order Asterales; family Asteraceae; genus Bidens; species Bidens hawaiensis. Next base: position 295,848 of record NW_027494006.1, read on the forward strand.
GCAGTCGCATCCCTATTGTCAAAGTTCGTTGGCAGTCCAAGCGCGGAGCCGAGTTCATTTGGGAAAGGGAAGATCAAGTACCCGCACCTTTTCTCTGCGCAACCTACTCCAAGATAAATTTCGGGACGAAAGTTCTTAAAGTAGGGGAGACTGTGACAACTGCCCGATCCGACCCGACCCAGGTACCCGTTTTCGAATTCGATTCTTTTATGATTTAAAATTTGATTATTAATCTTTGTAAATTTAACATTAAATAATTTATATATATATTTTTATAATACTTACTAGTAATAATAATTCTGTCCCGCCTCTTTCTCTTTCTTGTCGCCGTCCCGCCCATCTGCTTAACCCTTGCGCCTTGAACTCCCTTTTTCTCTTAACTCTTTGTTTGTCCTTTGGTTCTTCCCGCCTAAGGATGTCTGCGCAGCTCCACGCGCCAGACTCCTTACAAGGAAGCCTGCGTGAAGACCAGTTGTTCCTGCGATACGCGAGGCGAACTGTTCTCGCAGCGCGCTAAGAATTGTAGTTCTTCTCGCAGCGCGCTAAGAACGGTAGTTCTTTCCGCGACGCGCTAAGAATTGTAGTTCTTCTCGCAGCGCGCTAAGAATGGTAGTTCTTCACGCGGCGCGCTAAGGATTTAAGTTCTTCCCGCGGCGCGCTAAGGCTTGTACTGTCTGCCTTCGCCCTCGCGCGTGCGCTCGAATCTTCTCGCGCTAGACCTTAAGTCTCTTCTTCTGTTTAGGTCAGCCTGTATTCTTTTGATATCTTATCTTTTGTATGAGCACTTTAGGTCAGTTCCGACATCTGTCCGAAAAGCCACTTTCGGCGCAGCATGCGCACCAATCCTATTGGTTGACAGAAAAAGTGACTGACATAATCTTTTGAAATCTTCTTTTGCATGTCTTGAACAGTGTTTTACCTGACACCTCCCATGCTTTAATCTGTAACCTGTCAGCCTTCCCCATCCCCTGCAGCTGCCGGCATATCTTTGAATATCTTTTGCTTTTGTTTTCTTGTGTTTTTTGATATCTTTTGCTTGATTTGTTTAGATCTTTTCCTCTTTTCTAGGGATTGTGTTCCCTAGGGTTTGCCTATAAATTAAGCTATTTTCTTAACACTTCACACACTTAAACACTCCCCATATCTCTCTCCCTCTGCTCTCTTCTCCTTGCCCTCTGCCCTAATTCCTCAGCCGCCTCCTCTCTCTTTGCCTCCGTCTTCTCTTCTGTTCTGCCCAGATCTCGGTAAATATATATATTTTGTTTAAGTAACTTACATATACTCAAGGCATAAAAACAATCGTTAAACCAGTAACCTCTTATTTATAGGTTAACTTGTGCTTGTTTAAAAGTTGGTTCTTGCATTATCTTTCATCGCACCGTTTACAAGTGAGTAATCTCGTACCTAATCCCTTTTTATTTTTTAATGTTTTGGGATGTTCATGTGTTCGTACAAACTTGAGTCTTAAACTTGTTTATAAACTTTTGTCGCGCAAAACCCCATGTGTTATGGACGTAGATTTGGCTGTTTATTTGTATGTGTGGATCATTAACCGTCTTGTCGGCCTATTCCGCAGTTTTCATGGATCCATTAGATGAACACGGGAGAACTATCGTTTATGATTTCTCTTTTGTTTACACTTGCACAGTTTTCTTGTTTTTGTGCTCAATTGGGAGCACGGATTGAACTATGAGCTATGATCTAAGGCTTGATCACAATCTGATTACACCCTTGTTGAACACCAGTTATACACATGATGCGCGCAGACATTGTTATCTATTTATATCTATTAAACTTGATTTCTCACCGACACGCAAGTGTTAACGTTTTATTTTAACACATGTTCAGGTTTGCTGTAGCTGTTTCTGGAAGCTTGAGGACACATAGGATGTTTTCTTTTCTTTTGGACCTAGTTTAAAATGTAACAAGACAAGATTATGTTATTTGAATATTTTAAGATATGATATGATTTATGTTACTTTATGTCGTGTTCTGCGCGTGCGCAATGAAATGTATTTATTAAATATAGACACCCAAATAGTGTCACGAGTAATGAAACAATACGTGGCGCCCCGATGTATAATCCGCCATCGGTCGGGGTGTTACAGGGACGACCATCTTCCCCTAATGGAATTTTCGTACAATAATAGTTATCACACGAGTATTCAAGCCGCACCGTTCGAAGCGTTGTATGGTCGTAAATGTAGAACGCCGGTATGCTGGTCTGAAACCAGAGATAATCAAATGTTTGGACCAGAGATAGTCCAAGAAACCACCGATAAAGTTTAGCAAATCCGCGAACGACTTAAGACGGCACGAGACCGCCAAAATATTTATGCCGATGTCCGTCGTAAGCCGTTAGAATTCAACATAGGCGATAAAGTTCTATTAAAAGCTTTGCCATAGAAAAGCGTTGTTCGCTTCGGCAATAAAGGAAATTTAAGTCCTCGATTCGTTGGACCATTCGAAGTACTCAAACGAATTGGTACTGTCGCATGTCGTTTGCGACTACCCGAGGAAATGAAAGGGATACACGATGTATTCCACGTCTCTAATCAGCGAAAATGTCTAGCCGATGAATCTTGTCAATGCCCTTAAAAGACGTCGAAATAAATGAAAAATCTAAAATTCGTAGAACGTCCAATCCAAATCGAAGATTCTAAAACAAAGAAACTAAAGAGACGAACGTTGAAAATAGTCAAAGTAAAACGGGACTCACGAGGAGGCCCCGAATACACTTAGGAACTTGAATCCGAGACGAAGAAAAAGTACCCTCATTTTTTCTAAGAGCAAATCTCGCGGACGAGATTCATTCCAAGGTGGGGAGGATGTAACATCGTGAAAATATCGGATCAAAAATACCAAGTTCCAAAAGTCCAAGGACCAAAATGTAAAATTCTGATTTCCTGTCTCGTCGCCATACGCGACGGATCAGAGAACAAGCCCGTAGCGTATCACGAAGGGCCTGTTTACAAACTCAAGATTTATGCGGTGGGCGATACGCGATACCCTAAGACACCAACGTCATCACGTATCGCGATAACGTGGTCTGACAAGCGTGGCACACCGTCAGCCACGTGTCACCACGTGGCAACCCTATGGGTGACTGGTCACACCTATGTCGCGATACGAGATGGAGGAACCAAAGGACCATCGCGTATCGCGATGGGTCCTGTGATCAGCCTATGACTAGCAAGCTACAGCCCTCATTTCATCACACCTCAAGTTCACAGCTTCTCTCTCTCTAGAAATCCCACTCACTCTCTAAAAACCTCGTAAAGCGTGCCAAGTGTTTTCTCGATTTCCGTGACAAACCAAAGTTTTCTCGAAATACGTGCAAAGTACCAACGATAATATCTCGAAGTTCGTGCTGCCAAGAGACGACCCGACGACCACGTCGACGTACGTGCCAAGCAAGATTGAAGAAACGACGCACCTCGATAAACGCGTCGAAGAAGGTGTTGATTAAGAAAATCAAAAACCAAAAAGGCGTCAAAGTGATGCCCAAGTTCCTAGGGTGTTTATAAGCCAATCAAGATCGGCATAAAGCCCGAATAAAATAATAATAAAATATTAAAAGGCTTAAACCCCTAAGTCAAGGATATACTCAATACCTCGAGAATAAAATAAATAAAATAAAATCAAGTAAATGTAAATAAGAAATATGTGATATAAAATACATCTTTGTTATTAATATTATTATTTGAGTATTCTTAGATAATAATAAGAAAAAGATTAAAGTATATGTTTCTTAAAGAAGAAGAAACATAGAGTTTTAGAAAATGTAAAATAAATTAAACTAAAGGTTTTAAATTTGTAAAAGAAAAGAAAGAAAAGATATTTTAAACTAAAGGTTTAGAATAAAGAAAAGATGTTTTAAACTAAAGGTTCATAAAGAATATATAATCGAGGTAAAGATTATATAAAAAGACTAGAGGTCTTAATCCAGATTAAAGATCCAGCATTAATAAAAGAATATACTCATACTATAGGTGCAAGATAGCAAAGAAAGGAAAGAACCGGTCAGTGAATTGAAGCTGATCATTTTAAGAGAAGGTGAATACGCCCAACTTTATAAACTTGTGTTAAACGTGTCAAATAAATTGATTACATGAGATTACGTATCTCTAAAACATTATAAACAAAAGTAATCGCTAGCCCTCAGGCTGTCGTGTACGTTTGTTTGGATCTTTACATATGCGGTAAAATTCGGTGGGCACACCGCGCCACACCTGGTCATTTGACTCTTCCACGATGGGCTGGACCTAAGTTACGTCCAAGTGAGGGTGATCATGTGTATACGTATGGTACCTAAGTAATGTCGAACGTTGCAGTGTTTGTTGTGGTGTCTTGTGTGTGACTTAAGTTTATAATTGTGTTTTGTTTTAAAAGCTTGATTATTCCTAAGCCACGATGGGACGGACCTAAGTTATGTCTCGAGGGGTAATTAAGTAAAGAAAAATATTTTATGCGTCAGCTTATTCACTAGTATATGTTGTTGGCATATTTTTTAAACATTTTGCAGGTAATCAAGATTAAGAGCTTTGAATTCTCGAAGTGCTTTGATATCTGATGGGTCGGATCATTTTGTTAATATTAAAATAAAAATTGTGGTTTTTGTATAAACAAGTAATATTTTATAAACACTAAATGGGTATTTTATAATCCCATGTTTTGTTATGTAAACATAATATATTAATCCACGTAAATATATTTCCGCTTTAATCTGCTACCTCTGATTTAATTACAATTGTGGTACAAACATATGTGTCATACGCCTAGGTCATGGTTTGGGGTGTGACACACCGTTGCTACTCCTAAGGCCATGTGTAGTGAAGGGCTACAAAATGTAGACAATTTTTGACACGTGGCGCCACGCTAGCAGATGGACGATTTTATTTTAAGGGTGTTTTGTGGTGTTGTAGCCCCATCCCATCATATATATATATATATATATATATATATATATATATATATATATATATATATGTGTGTGTGTGTGTGTGTGTGTGTGTGTGTGTATGTATGTATGTTTAAGTTCATAAGAGAAGTCATTTAATTACGTGAAGTGCGAGAAGTTATTCCAATCAATCAAATTTTTTCTTATTTAATTAAATGAAGGGCATAATAGTAAAGATATCATTTTTTATATTTGGTAAGTATTTATATTTTTAGAAGTTTCAATTTTACTAATGTATTAATGTATGTATTTATTAAATAAATATATCAAACATCAACATTTTGATGGATTCATGAGTATAATTTTCGTACCAAATTATGTTTGTTTTTTCTCATTGCCACATTCAAATATGGATTGAACCAAAGATGTAAATGATTATCCCAATTATATTACTTTATTTTTTTCAATTATTTAAATTTTTTTATCTATAAAATTTATAACTCGAAATGGTTACGACTATACCTAATATAATCATGTGCATATCAAAATCATCTCTTCTCATTTCAGAACAGCAAATTCAATAAAATTTTACATATTTTATGGTGTACACAATTACAATATTGGAAAAATAAATAACTACAAATGGCTGACATAAAAACATTCACCTACATTTAACAGAAAACAACCTACACATGACATCATTCATGCACAACTATTAAATAAATCTCACTACACAACCAGTATATACCTACACAATTTACTTGTATTTGGGGAACCAAATTAACAAATACCTACACAAACTTTTAGCAACCTACACAACCAATATTTATCTAGAGAACTATATTAAGATAAACCTACACAAATTTTTAGCAGCCTACATAATAAAAATTTCTCTACATAGTTTGGTTGATAAATCCAAATGTAATTATTATATTTTTATTATTTTTTTGTAATAACTATGTAGAATTTTAAAATATGTATATAGCTAGTGGATATGTAGGAAAAATTGTGTTTTTGTATGCTTGTAAACTTTAATAGTGTGGTGGTTGCTTACGAGTGTTAAGTATGTGTGTGAATTTTATAGTTTTTGTGTAAGACATTTTCGTATATGTAGGTTAATAAATCCAATTACGATATATACATTTTATTGCGTCGGACATTCCTTTGATATTTTTGTTAACAATTACAACAAATTAATGTCTTAAATCTCACATAGATGTTTATGAGTTTACCCATACACATATTTACAAATTAAATGTAGGAATTTATCAAATTTGTGTTGGATAATATACATATACAGCAAAGCCTCCCCACATGTTTACCCATGTGTGTAGGATTATATCAAATTATCTAGGCATAATCAAACAAACATAATTTATGAATATGAAATAATAAAAACGCAAGACTTACAAAAAAAATGAAAACAAAATTTTTTTTTTACAAACAAAATATAAAAATATTTTTTTAATTAAGCGTCAAAGATAAGTCAAATAAAGAATTAATTAAGGATTGTTTCCAAAACGAATTCTTCTAATAAAATACAGAACTACCCTTAAAGCATTGAAATCAATTAAATTGGAGAGTTAAAATTTGCAACATTACCATTTTAATTATTGACCATAGATCAAAGATAATCAGTGATCCAGATTTATTTCGCTCACTTTTCGTAATAAAACCATTTCTCTCCTGAACCATCTCATATATATAAATCTATGCCCCTCTTATCGCCAAGGGATGGGGGCGGTGTTCTCGCCCCTTGTCGCCCCTGCATGTCGCTCACTACACTTAACCTAAGGGTGAATCTCTGGCTAACTCTTTTTAGAGAGTGGGTTTATTATTTGGGCATTTAAAAGAATATTAAGGGGCCTAAATCAAAATCATTTATTTGATTAAGTGTTTATCCATTTTTTGAAAATTATATTTTCTTTTATATATTTTGTTTTTGTTTTTACTTTAAGTATTTGATTCATTTAATAAAAGAAAAATGATCATAACATACTTAAGCGTCGTTTTTGATTTTGAGGTTTTAAGGTGGCTATGAGGGGTGACGGGAAGGAGATGGCTAAATACCTCGGTGACTTTCAATTTGGGGTGGGAGTCCCCAGTGGGGCAGAGGCCGTGCTTCATAGCGCGAACAGGTTTCTAAATCAGTTTCATTCAGATGGGTCATTGGCTATGCTTACTGTTGATTTCTCCAATGCCTTCAACTTAGTAGATAGGACGACCCTTCTACATGAGGTTCGGAGTCGATGTCCTTCCATTTCTCTTTGGGTGGATTTTTTATATGGGCAGTCGGCTAGGTTATATGTGGGTGATACTTTCATTAAATCCACCACTAGGGTTCAACAGGGGGACCCTCTTGGGCCTCTCCTTTTTGCCTTAGCTTTGCACCCACTTGTTCACCAAATCAGAGATCGGTGCAAGCTTCTCTTTCATGCTTGGTACTTGGATGATGGCACGATTATCGGGGATACTAGAGAGGTAGCCAAAGCATTAGATATTATCAGGTCTGAGGGGCCTCTTTTGGGTCTTGAATTAAACGTTAAGAAAACAGAGTTATTTTGGCCAACATGCAATGGGGTGAAGGCACAGGAGGGGTTGTTCCCTTGCGGGATTGGAAGGCCGGTGCTTGGCGTGAAACTCCTTGGTGGTGCTGTAAGCCAGGATGCGGGGTTTATCAGCAGTTTGGCTATGAAAAGGGCATCTAGCGCTGTGGAACTGATGAGCTGTCTCCCAAGACTTCGGGATCCTCAATGCGAGCTTCTTTTGCTTCGCTCATTTATGGGAGTCGCCAAGCTTTTGTTCGGTTTGAGAACATGCCAACCTATGTATGTGGGGGAAGCTTTTTCTATATTTGACAATGGTCTTCGAATGGCGATTGAGGACATCGTGGTTTGTGGAGGTCCGTTCTTTGGGGATCTCCAATGGAGGTTGGCATCACTTCCGATCTGTTATGGGGGGTTGGGTCTCTGTTCGGCCGAGGATGTATCTACATATGCTTTTGTGGCTTCGAGAGCACAGTCGTGGTGTTTGCAAGACCATATTCTTCGGGGTTGTGATATTTATGGGTTGGACTCTGATTATGGGTGTGAGATGGATCGTTTACGTACTTCACTTCCAGATTTTGATCTTAGCGGGTTCTCTAATAAGGATACTGCCCCCCCTAAAGCCCAACATGTTGTGGCGAGTGCCTTATTTAGTGGAATCGTCAAGAGTTTAGAAGTGAAGTTTGATCTATCTCCTCGCCAAAAGGCGGTGTTTGAATGCCTTCGGGCTCCTCGGTCTCAGGATTTTCTAACGGCCATCCCCATTGAAGGATTAGGCCAACGTATGTCGGGTTTGGAGTATCGAGCTATCCTTAAGTACCGGTTAATGATCCCTATGTTCCCGACGGATGAACCTTGCCCAATTTGTCGCAAGGTCTGTTTGGATTCTTTTGGTGACCATGCGGTGCATTGCAAATAATTGCTTGGCTTTAAATACAGACATGATCTGGTTAGGGATGTTCTGTGTGATGTTCTTAAACGGGCAGGGAATTCTGCTAAAAAGGAGGCCCCTGTTAACTTTCTCACGGATCCTCTTGAAGGGAGGTCTACTTTACGACCAGCTGATATTCTTGTGTTCGGGTGGGCAGGGGGGAAACACGCCTGTGTGGATCTTACAGGAGTGTCTCCTCTTGTTGGGCTCAGGGACCGTGGGTTTGTTGTGGGTCAGGCTGCGTTGAAGGCTGAATCGGGCAAAGTTGTTAAACACGAGAAAGCTTGTTTAGATAATCAACATGTCTTTCTACCATTTGCCTTTGATACATTTGGTTTTCTGGCTCCAGAGGCTGTGAAATTTTTGAGTAGGGTTCAGCGCGTCGTACACGGAACCTCTTCAGCTTCTAGGTCCCAAAGCTTCGTTTTTAGCAGGATTGGCTTTGCTATTCAAAAGGGGGTTGCGGCGCAGCTTGTTGCCCGTTTGCCTGCCACTTTATTGTAATCGTTTTATAGTAAATGTAAATTACAAGGCAATATATTATTTGTCAGAATTGGGGTACTTGAGCGTAGCACCTCTCTCATCCTAATTCCTAAGACATGGATAAGGTATTGGCTTACATTAAAAATTGTAAGAGTATAAGACATGTCATGTTGTTTTGATTGTGAAGGACTTCAAATGATGGAGATGAGATGAAGGGAAAAAAAAAGAAACTGAATTTGATCTCCGGCAGGCAGCAGTGCAGCACCACAAATGTTGAAGAAGAAAACAAAACCTAAATGGAGTAATTGATATTGGGATTTTTAACTAAGATAATGAGCTTTCTCTAAAAATTACAAAAGTCCAATCCATTCACATTTATTTTTCTGTTTAAATAAGTTTTTATTATTGCTGTTAATTATGTACATAAATATTTTATGTTTTGTTATTTTATGATCATGATCTTATTATGCTTTATTTTAAAGTATTTGTTTTTTTTATTTAGTATGTTTTTTTTTTATAAATGTAAAAAAGAAATAGAAATAATAATATGAGGTAATGATTAGAAGAATTTCATCCACTATATACATTTTATCCAAAAAAATTCTTATGGTAATTATAAGGGCTCCACTCCTCCACTACACATGGTCTAGTTTTTTTCTTTTTATTTTATTTTTCTTTTGTATTGGAAAATAAATTAATATACTAATATTTAGTTTCTCTTGAAAATACACTATTGGACAGTTCACCCAACTTTTGTAAAACTCAACTTTAGAGTTGAGTATGAAACTGAAATTAACCATATCTTTCTGTTTCCACGCTTTATGATTTACCTTTACTGTATCTTAAGTCATAATCGTTCGTTGCAACAACATTTCTACACGCATAAATGATCATTGTAACGGCTCACCAAACACATGAAACATCATTCAATTTTAGTTCACAAAACCATATCTTCATTCACCTTATATCATCCACAACTTCTTCCATCAAATCATGGCTTCATCTACCGAAATCGCCCATGACTTCCAACCATTTATTCGAGTATATACCGACGGTCGAGTCGAGCGCCCACTCACCACGCCCCGTCTCCCACCATCCACTGACCCCGTCACGGGCGTTCAATCAAAAGACGTCATTATTTCCTCCTCCGAAGTAAAATCACGCATTTTCCTTCCGAAAGTCAACCCCGTTGACCCGCCACAAAAGCTCCCTCTCATAATCTACGTCCACGGAGGCGGGTTTTGCATCGGGTCACCGTTAAACATCGTCACACAGAACTTCCTAACGCCGTTAGTCTCCCAGACTCATGCGGTCGCAGTAGCCATTGGGTACAGGCTCGCCCCTGAACACCCTCTCCCTGCAGCGTACCAGGACTGCTGGGACGCGTTTCAGTGGATCGCGTCCCATGCATCCGGGTCAGGTCTCGAGCCGTGGATCAATGACTACGTTGACACGGCTCGGGTTTACCTGGTGGGGGAGAGTGCTGGGGCGAACTTAGCCCACTACATTGTGGTTCAAGCGGGGGTTAATAATACCCGTTTGGGTATCCGTGGGTTGATTGCATTGCACCCGTATTTCTCTAATAAAGAACCCGATAAGATGATTCAATACTTTTACCCGGGTAGTTCGGGTTCGGATGATGACCCGAAACTGAACCCGTGTTCGGATCCGGATCTTGAGAAAATGTGTTGCTCGAGGGTTTTGGTAGTAGTGGCGGAGCATGACTTTTTGAAACCGAGAGGGGTCGGGCATAGAGAGACATTGGAAAAGAGTAAATGGGGAGGTAGGTTGGAGTTTATGGAGAATGAAGGCGAAAATCATTGTTTTTACTTGTTTAATCCATCAAGTGAAAAGGCCAAGAGACTAACTCAAACAATTATATCGTTTATCAACGAGTAATCTAAGAGTATACCGGTTGTTTTTACTATCTGGTACAAGTTAAAGTTAAAATAAGTCGTTATAATTCAACCAGAAGTCGTGTAATTTATGAAGAAATAAGAAAACGGATGAACTGTGAACATTTTGATTTGATGATTGTATGGTTTTTGATAGTATGAAGATCAAAAACAACGTTTAAGCATGATAAGTCCCTAAACTTTGCTATCTTAGTCGAGCAAACACCGAAACTCCATGTGATTATTCCCAATTTTGCTAATTTCTTAATAAGCAAAACATATTTAAAAAACTACCTCAGCCAATTCCTGATGTGCATCATTAACTTCTTAATCATAAATGGTATATTCTAGAGACTCACTCTGTTTATCAAGCTGATAATACTTCTTCAACTCTGCTATCTATTCATCAAGCCCTCTTAATCTGTCATCCAAGTATTGCAAAGCTTGAACTATCTGATTTCTCTAAAATCCTGATATTATAAAAATAATAAGAAACGAGTCACCAAATGCAAGAAATACCTATCTTAACAATCACTTGCAAGTTTCTTGCATGATTTTCAGGCTTCCGTGGCGACGCTATCAAAGTCAATGATGCTATCTGCAATTAGTGAATGATTGTTAATTATATATATTTCACCCATTACAATCAGACATAAGAAATGCCATGCATTCCCCTGTTGCACAACTTAATAAGAATTGCTTGTTATATTGTGTGACCCTTAATAAAGTGAGTGAATTTCAGATACACAGAAGCAAGTGGCTTGACCAATCTAAGTGTTTCTGTTTTGTGTTTTAAGCTACTTAAAAGTTAAAACCTATTAAGTTTTTCCTGATAAAATCTTATTTTCTGTTTCCCCCATGACTTTATCTAGTTTCATGAGTAACATTTTCTAGACTATGGGGCTATATTTTTAACAGATAACAAGGTATGATTGATCACTATTTTATTTGAAAAAAAAACAAATGTTTCATGATAAATCACTCACAAAGATGCACACTTTCACCTCATCTTGTTAGTCACTATAGTTTTAAGTATCTAGTTTGATATTTATCCCATAATGCCTATTTATCATTTCCCTCTCTCCACATCTTGATGTTTCTTTCTACTTCATTTTCTCTCTATTAAGCATGTGCGTGCAGTATCAAGTATCAATATTGTGAGAAACCATCATAACAAAATGTGAGAGAGTAAATGATGAATTACACACATACAAAGAAAATTTTATGTTCACTAATAAATGATGAAGATTACCGGGATACAATTATCAGTGTTATCAAAAACAATCTCAACAAATGCTGAGAGAAGTTGAATATTGATGGCCTGCTCCTACTTAAGCAAGGTTCACAAAAAAGTTACTATTTAATATCGCAAACCAGTTGATAAGACCATAAGAACTTTACCAACAATACAAAGAGGAAGGCATGCATGTCTTCAACACGCGGCTTATGAAAAAGGTCACTTAAAACGGACTGATTCATACTAGATAAAAGTATTATATTTACAATAATAATAACAAAAATTGTCAATCAAATCAACAGGGCCGGCTCCAAAAAGACGAAATTTTTTTTGGGCCAAAGGCGAAAATTTTTTCGAGCCTTAAGTAAAAGGAACACTTTTTTTTTGTTTAAACAATTTAATTTTAAGTGGGCTACTTAGTTATGATTTGAGTTGTGTAATAAACTTGTGTATATAAATAAACATAAAAATGTCTCAACTAAGACTAAAACCTATAACCTCTTGGTTAGATGTCATGCCTCTTTGGCCTTTGCCACTACACCAAGCTAGTGGTTATGAAATTATGTTGAAACATTGATTATACATAATATTTTTCCATAAAAATAAATATAATTTTTTAAAAAAAAAGTTTCGGGCCTAGCGGGGCCGTGGCTGTCACACCCCTAGGCCGGCCCTGCAAATCAATTCTCTAAACAATGCATAATTTAACTACAACTAAGCAATCAGTTCGCAGATCCACCCATCTAAGTAAAAAAATTGAAATTTTATAGTGTTATAGATACAGATGATTCAACTTGATACAAAAGAAAACAATAAATGGCATATTCACATTCTAACATATGAAAAGCTCCAAACAAATAGTTACCTATTCGTGAAATTCGAAGCAAAAACTTCAAATTGATGGCGGGGCAACTCGTTTAGGATTCGCTTTGTGGATTCAGTGAAAAGGAAACAGACGATGGTGCATTTAGGGTTCGAAGAACTGCTGGCGGGTTTGGGTTTAGAGTTTGGAGAATTGGTGAAAACCGATGGCGCTTTAGGAGAAGTGAAGGCGGTAACTGTGAAATTAGATTTAGGGTTCAGAAACAGCTTCAAACTGGCTATTAAGATTTACAGCTGTCTCCTGTTTTTTTGAGCAGGTTAGAAGCGGTTTATAAGCTTTTAACATGAAAATTCAACCGCTTCAAATTGACGGATTTTGTAGTAGTGAAAACTGCATCAGATTGGGTCTTAGCCTCTTAGGAAATGTAGGAAAGAGAGACGTACAATTGGTTTGCAATAGTCATGTTTAGGGGTGGCAAATTGCCTCAATGGATTGAATGGGTTGTATCAAAATGTATATAAAGGGTCAAACTAAAAATGAATATGATTGAAACGGGTCCAATTATTTTAGCATTTTTTTATGGAACGAGAAAACGGGAAAAAAATAGTATTTTTACTTTTTTTAGTTTTTGATTTATATTTCAAATTATGATTTTTTAATTATTTTTTTGAATTTTTTAATGAGGGGCTTTTGAAATGGGTTAAATGGGTTGAGATTACAAAAACCTCTCATTAAAAAACTAAAAAAATAATTAAAAAAATTATAACTTGAAATATAAATCAAAAACTAAAAATGTAAAAATACTAAAAAGTTTTTTCCGTTCTTCTCATTCCATAAAAAAAATAAAAAAAACTCGAGAAATGTAAATCCATTTCAATCATTTTCTTTTTTAGTTTGACCAATTCTGATCTATTGTATACATTTTAATACAATCTATTCAACCCATGGATTATATTTGCCACCTTTAATTATGCTGGTCGAAAAAAGCCACACTTCATGTGGGTCAATTTAAGAGTCTCACGGTTTAAATGTACGGTTCACATTGGTTGGTTCCATGGAACCTATCAGTTTGAATAAGTCACATAAAAGGTTTTGGTTGTAATAAGTTGGTTTAAAGAATAGCATTATTGAAACGGGTCCCGTGTCAGTTATAAATGTCACGATGACACCTTATAACAACCAAACTTTAAAGTGAAATCTTCATACACACTCAATATTTTGTTATCTACTATATTACTAATAATGATGTTGCTACCAAAGACGATTTTTAAATTTTAATCATAACTTAAAATACCTAAAAAATACTCATAAGTTAAATCGGTTTATTAATAAACGTGCATGATTAATAAGAAAGTGATTTCAAATTTTCCACATTCTTCGATTAAAAAGGAGACCACGATCGTATGACTGGGCATTTGGATCTCTATATTATTATGAGACTAGGAGGTGTACTCGCCGATTCCCACTTTCCCTCTTAGGCTGTCATCGGCGCTACAAACGTATATTATTATTAGACTACAAACGTATGGATTTGTTTTTTTATAGTAGTATTTTTGGTCTTGTAAATGACTTTGACATATATTAGACCGATAAATTTGGTGAAATATATTTATGTTCTTAACCACCCGCCGTCGATGAGTATTCGACAAATTGTTTGTTGTCTCCGACAGACACAAAGGTATTATCAATGTATTAAGTAATGATAGAGGATGTAGAGATAACGTTGTTCATATGTTTTGTCTTCGACACGTTCGAAGCAACCTGATGCAGATGTTTAATATTAGAGAATTGAAGGAAATTTGTTGGGATATCGGTAGCACCACACAACAAAGGAAGTATGTGTCACGCTCCCATTCTAGGCCTAGGAGTGTGATCCATAGTTGGTATCATATTTATAAATATATCAGAGTTGGGGGTTAATAAGGAAAACTTATAAAAACATGGGGATTTATATTATGAGTAAAACCAAATTTTGGCGCCAAAGTTCCGGTTAAGAGGGAAAGGGGCCGAACCAACGTTGGTAGTCCACATGTTTCATCCCTCGCACGCCACCGCAGCATCTAAGATTTTTTAATGTCTCCATGTGCTGCCACGAATACATGCAACCTCTACTCACCATCCATCCATCCAAATTACCTTCTTGTATGGATAGACAATTAGAAACCAGCGGATACGCCATAGATAAATCTTACTTTGATTCCTTTTTCTTTTTAATTTCTAGGGTTCGTCACCATAAACCCTTGAAGAGGTAGGTCCCAGCAGAGACCAGTTGGTCCCGCAAGACTCACCTTGAACAGGGACGTCTGCGCAAAGGCCATCTGCTCCCGCAGGACCCACCATGCTCATAGAATCTTACGCGCAGTACGCAAGCTGTACACGCAGGGAAAGCCTCCCAATGGTGAAGTACCCCACCTGTTCCCGCAGTTGCGGATACAAGCCATCAGGGAAGGCTACCCGCAGACAGCAGGGCTACACGCACAAGGCAATAGCTACTTCAGTAGTCACATGAAGGAATGAGCAAGGCGGGAACAATCCCGCCAAAATGAGCCAGTCCGTATGATTCTGAAAGATCTTTTGTACTATACCTACCAAGGTATGGATAGGACAGACAATCTGACCAGAACAACCCATGAGCCAATCACAGGGTGACAGCTCACCGACAACAGTACGAGGAGGAGCACCCTCTAGTACTGTTTGTCACTATTAGCCGCTGCCTACTCACCAACTCTTACTGAGGGGCGTGCGTAGCCTACAGTTGGTAGAATAGTGTTACTGTTGGCCGTAACCTATTCACCAACCAGCATGGCCTGCGTATAATCCACAGTAGGTGGGACGTGCATAATCTACAGTTGGTGGAATAGTGCAGCCGACTTTGTTACTGTTGGCCGTAACCTATCCACCAACCAGTATGGCCTATGCATAATCCACTGTTGGTAGAACAGGAATACTATTCAGCCGGCTGTACCTTCTAGGAAACCTACCTTCGGCTATAAATACTCCAACATCTTGGAATGGTAAGGGCATCTGATCTCAATCTTATCTAGCAATCTCTTAATATACTCTTATATTCAGAGCAACCTAGTCTGATTCTCACGCCGGAGGGTGGTCACAAGGAGGAACCCCCCCTTCTCAGTGACGAGCTTACGGTGTCTGTTTTGCAGGTCTCCTGAAGAACAGCCTTCTCAGCTAGATCTCACCCGTGGGAAACATTACTTAACCCCCAGATTATCTATAATCTGTCCAGGGTTCACTTAGTGTTTCTTCATTGGCGCCATCCGTGCATAAAAGCTAGAACTATTTTAGTTTTTTCACAATTTCTGAAGAAATGGTTAACGTTACTCCGGTCCAAAGGCCAGTAACCGACCAAGAAACCCCGGTAACGACCCCAGCAACTGGGGGGAACACCGGCGGTTATACAATCCTTACGAACACTACCCCGACTACCCAAGCCGGGGCAAGTGCAGTAAATATTCCACTGGGGTTCACCGATACCCAGCTGGAAAAACGAACGAGGGTCCCTCGCCAAACACTAGATCAAGTGAAGGCGTGGGCCGAAGCACGGCAAAGAGAATTCCAAGCCGAATTGGATGAACGCTTGCGTTCAGCTCAACAGGCTGACGAATTCGGCAGTACTCGCCAACACCTCAATATGAGCAGTGACTGCGAGTACTCAGACGAGTTGGAGTCCGATACCGACGCAAACCCTCGCCATAAGGCGAAAGGGAAGCGTAAGGAAACGGACGTCCAACCAAAAAG
Source organism: Bidens hawaiensis (assembly GCF_021521415.1). NCBI lineage: Eukaryota > Viridiplantae > Streptophyta > Magnoliopsida > Asterales > Asteraceae > Bidens > Bidens hawaiensis. The sequence goes on from NW_027494006.1 coordinate 312,419, forward strand.
GAATTTTGGGGAAGCTTTTAAACCAATCGCGGAGAGAAACCCGCGTGACTTCTCCAAAACCTTTAGACCAACTGCTACAAATGCAGGAAAGTCAAAATTCGCAAGGGACATTGCGGAAGCAATCGCCCCGAGAAGTGCCAAACAGATGTCCAACATTGGCACTTATGATGGTCTATCCGACCCAGACGACCATTTGAACAGGTTCATTGCGGGGGCTACCGTCAGCAACTGGACGGAACCCACGTGGTGCTACATGTTCCAGATGACTCTGGTCGGAGCGGCCAGGGCATGGTTCGATCGTTTACCGATCCACCACATATATGACTGGGCGGACTTTCAGAACAAGTTCAGCCAGCACTTCAGCCAACAGAGGAAGTACACTGAAGAGCAGTGGACGATCCTCAACTGCGTGAGAGAGGAGGATGAATCTTTACTAGACTTCATCACTCGCTTCAACTCCAAAAAGCTAAGTCTCGGCAACATAAGTGAGGATCTGGTTCGCGCCGCCTTCATCCAAGGCGCCGAATACCCAGAACTTATCCGCACATTGACGGGTAAGGATGGCATGCCATCAACATGGGATGCCATCATGACGGCGGCAAAGCGCTTTGCCGAGACGGAAAAGCAACTGGGAAGGGACCTTCCCCAGAGTACACACCTCTACACGCAGAGGACAAGAGAGAACAATGTCCGGATCGCCCGGCAGAACAAAAAGAGGAGGCTAGGTATTTGGCAGTCAAGGGTAAACTTTGACACCTCATCCAGCTCTCGCCCTCTTGTTGGCGGAAGAGACAACACACACCCTTCAAACCGAAAACACCGGTGGACGCCACTCACGAAGAGCGTCACGGAGATATTTGCCACGGAAAAATTGCCATGGCCAAAAGCCCCATTGATCCGGCAGAAACCTAATGCGGATCAAAGCAAATCCTGTGATTTCCACGGGACAAAGGGTCATGGTACTGAAGAGTGCACATCCTTGAAGGATATTGTTGAGACATTTGTCAAGGATGGAAGACTTGCACATCTCGTGGCATCAATCAGGAAGGGAGGAAGGAATGACAACCGGTACAGAGGTAACGGACGAAAGCCCGTCGACATCAGCATCAACATGGTTCATGGCAAGGTCAGAGGAAGAAAAAGACGAGTGACAGAACCATGCGCGTGGAAGGAAGCTGAGGTGCGCTTCCCGCGAGTGCCAGGAGGCCCCAGCAAAGAAGGCCCCATCGTCATCAGAAGCCAGCTGGGGCATTACATCACTTCCCGCACTCTTGCTGACAACGGCGCTTCGTCGACAGTGATGTACAGGCAGTTCTTTGATAAGCTGGATGATGAAGACAAAGAACGCTTGGAAACGGTCTACGCTTCAATGGAAGGGTTTGACGGCAGTACAGAAACCCCCCTGGGTATCCTATCTTTCCCCGTTACTCTTACCGATGGGAATCATTCACGCACAGAAGACGTGGATTTTGTCGTGATGAAGAAGCCACACCACACGTACGACATCCTATTCGGAAGAGACGGGATGGCAAGATTCAACGCCGTGGTATCTTCAGTCCACGGCATGATGGGATGGCCAACAGCTGAGGGTGTAGCGATGATCACTGGCATTCCCCAGGTATGCATCGCATCTGTCTCATCTAAACCCAAACCGAAAAAGGTTAAACCAACCATCACAGAACCGGAAAAATGGGCCTTCAATGGCAAATACCCCGACCAGGCCGTTACCATTGGACCAACAATCGTTGATCCCACCCGCACCCTACTCAAACGCTTACTGCAGAAAAACGCTGACATCTTTGCGTGGGCACCAGCTGACATGACTGGTGTACCCCGAAGTAAGGCGGAGCATAAGCTCAAGTGCGATCCCGCTGTTACGCCAGTCGTACAAAAGCGCAGAGTAATGGGGCCTGAACAAACTAACGCGTGTAGAACCCAAGTCAAGGAACTCCTTGACGCAGGCATCGTACGCGTTAGCAGATATCAAACATGGGTTGCAAATCCCGTAATGGTACCGAAGAATGACAAACAATGGCGCATGTGCATAGATTTCAAAGATTTGAACAAAGCATGCCCCAAAGATTGTTATCCGTTACCAGAAATTGATCTTAAGGTGGATTCGTTGGTACCATTTCGCCTCAAATGCTTCTTGGATGCGTATAAGGGGTACCATCAAATCCACATGGCCGTAGATGACCAGGACAAAACCGCATTTCGGACGCCCGATGGTACATTTTGTTATAAAATGATGCCATTCGGACTTAAGAATGCAGGGTCCACGTACCAACGACTGATGGACAAAGAGTTTCATGCCCAAATCGGGAGAAACTTGGAAGTCTATATGGATGATTTGGTCATCAAAAGCCCCGAGCCAGAAGCGATGTTGAAAGACATTGAAGAAACTTTCAACACGCTCAGAAAGATAAACATGAAGCTCAACCCGAGCAAGTGTTCATTTGGGATGGAAGAAGGGAAGTTCTTGGGAGTCATTATTACTAAAGATGGCTTCAGAGCGAACCCTGAAAAGGTCGAAGCCATTGTAAAAATGGAATCACCTACCACCATCAAACAGGCTCAGACACTGAATGGACGACTAGTCGCACTTAATCACTTTTTGGCAAACCATGCGGATAAGTCGTTTCCTTTCGTGTCAACATTGAGAAACTGCTTAAAGAAAACGCACTTCCGCTGGACACCAGAAGCGGAAGCAGCTTTTCAGGAGATTCGGTCACTCCTGATCGAACTCACAACACTTACAGCACCACAAGCGGGAGAGGAGTTAATCCTATACCTTTCCGCAACAGATAGAGCAACCGGCGCAGTCCTGCTAATAGAACGAAAAGGCATCCAGGTGCCAATCTATTATGTTAGCCGTGTACTAACAGACGTAGAAACCCGGTACTCTACCCTCGAAAAATTGGTCTTAGCACTTATACACGCTTCACGCAGGTTAAGACAATATTTCCAGGGCCACCCAATCACCATTCTCACCAACTTCAAACTCTCAAACGTTCTAGGCAAACCCGAATTATCGGGACGTCTAGCCAAATGGGCAATTGAATTGGGAGAATATGCAATTAAGTACAAGCCAAGACCAGCCATAAAGGGCCAGGTCCTGGCCGATTTTATTGCAGAAGTCCCCGCTTCGCGGGAGAAAGAGTGCCAGGAGGAGGCTCAACCCTCCCCAGCACAGGACATCAATGATGTCTGGCGACTCTACACTGATGGAGCAGCCAGTAACGAGGGTTCAGGCGCAGGGTTAAAATTAACCAACCCAGCAGGCCAAGAATATACTTACGCTATTCGGTTGGATTTTCCAAGTACGAATAACGAAGCCGAATACGAAGCATTCTTGGCCGGTTTGAGAATTGCGCGTAAGATGGGAGTGAAAAACTTGGAAGCCCACGTGGATTCCATGCTGGTGGCCAACCAAATAAATGGGACGTACACGGCTGTGAACGACACAATGGCCCTGTACCTCGCCCAGGCAAAAACCCTTATGCGTGATTTTAATGATTGTAAAGTCATACACGTCAAGCGCAGCGAAAACAAATCTGCGGATGCGTTAAGCAAGCTTGCGTCACTAGCCTTCACCCACTTGGGAAAGGACATCCGCATTGAACTCCTCGAAGCACCATCAGTCCCGCACAAGGAAATTTGTGTCATCCAAACCGGTACAGAAACGTGGATGACACCAATAATAAATTACCTTACAGCAGGAACGCTACCAGAGTCAAAAACACAGGCAAGAAAACTACGCTGTAAAGCACTGAATTATCAACTCGTCAATGACATCCTTTACAGACGTAACTTTCTTGGCCCACTCTTAAGATGCGTGGACAACCAAGATGCTGACTACCTCCTAAGGGAAGTACACGAAGGCATCTGTGGAGTACACGCAGGTCCCCGCGCTGTTGTAGCCAAGCTAAACAACGCGGGATACTTTTGGCCGGGGATGCATACGGATGCACTGGCATACATCAGAAAATGCAGGTCTTGCCAACTTTACGCACCCAACACGCACCGCCCGAAGAATGAACTGGTTCCAGTCACTTCTTCATGGCCATTTCAGAAGTGGGCCATCGATGTGACAGGCCCATTTCCTTCAGCAGCAGGAAATGTTCAGTTCCTAGTGGTAGCCATCGACTACTTCACCAAGTGGATAGAAGCAAAACCTTTAGCCCAAACAACCGCGAAGCATATCAAAAAATTTATTTGGGAATTTATTATTTGTCGTTTTGGACTTCCACAGAATTTGGTGAGCGATAACGGCACCAACTTTGCTGACAAGAAGCTACAACAGTGGCTAAAAGAACTTCAAATCACCCACACATTTACCTCAGTGGCACACCCGCAAGGTAATGGTGAGGTGGAAAGAGCAAACAAGAGCATCGTCGATGGCATAAAGAAAAGACTCTTGGAACACAGATCCGGCTGGGTGGACGAGCTTCCGCACGTCCTTTGGGCAAACAGAACGCTGAAGAAGGCCAGTACGGGAGAAACCCCGTTCAGCCTCACTTATGGCACTGAAGCCATGGTCCCGGTCGAAATTGGTCTACCCTCACCAAGGGTCTTGAGTCAGCCAGAAGACAATGATGCGGAAAGACGGTTGGATCTTATGCTAACCGAGGAACGCAGAGACTTAGCCGCAGTGCGTGAAGAGAACTACAAACGACAAATGCAAAAGTACTACAACACGCGGGTAAAACTCTGCAACTTCAAGATAGGAGACTACATACTGCGTAACAACGAGGCTTCAAACCAAGAGCGCCCGGGAAAGCTGGCCCCGGTTTGGGAAGGGCCATACATTATCAAAGAAGTCCTGGGAAAGGGCGCATACCGGCTCGAAAGGCTCGATGGCACTCCCATCCCAAGAACATGGAATGGAGCTCAATTACGCAAATGTTATATGTAGATCAATTCCAAAACTTGTAAAGAAAAGGCCTAGAGCCACTTCTAATGGAAATGATTCTCCTTTCATAATGTGTTTACCTTTATACTTATGAACTTCCCACTGATACCGGTATTCACCGCATAAACGGGAAGAAGTAAGTCGTTACGTGTGGAAGGCGGAAAAAACCCGCATAAACACAACGTTAATAAGGGAAACCTACACGCAGGTATGATGTAAGTAAAGTTTAGCCATCCTTGTAAGTGCAAGTGACGGTCTTACCCGCACAATCACGAACAAGGAAGCAAAACTTCAACCTATCATCTACCACGTTCAAAGGTTATCCTAAAAAAAAAAAACAAAAAAACAAAAAAAATAAGGAAAACCTACACGCAGGTCAGATATGGGTAAAGTTTAGCCATCCTACTAAGTGCAAGTGACGGTCATACCCGCACAATCACGAAAGAGGAAGCAAAACTTCACACCTATTATCTACCACGTTCAAAGGTTAACTTATCCTCAAATAAGGTAAACCTACACGCAGGTCAGATATGGGTAAAGTTTAGCCATCCTACTAAGTGCAAGTGACGGTCATACCCGCACAATCACGAAGGAGGAAGCAAAACTTCACACCTATCTACCACGTTCAAAGGTTAACTTATCCTAAACACTTGGAAAATTGCTAATTTAAACTAAAGTATGCAAGTCATATAAAGTTTATAAAGCAAGGAATCCAATGAATCAAGCGGTCTTAGCCGCGCAAAGATTTACATTTCATAAATATTCGTTACAAGAATGGACAGGTAACTACCCGCCTACAAGAAAGAATCTATACAAACTAAATCTATCCTAGTAGCGGGAAGGGATCTTCAGGATCAGGCTTCAGGGCCACTTCCACTTGGACCAGCGCCGTCAGTAGAGCGTGGCTGTTCAAGGTAAGCCTTAAGGATAGGTAGCCCGTCATCAGCAGCAGCAATTTCATTCACCTTCTCCACCACCGGATGCGGGAAGGCGGCGTATTGATTTACTGCTTGGTCATATATGGCTTCGGTATCTACATTGTACAAAGGGAAGTTAGATGGCGGGACGCCTTTCTCAACAAACCCTAGACCAAGCAGGAAGCCGACCCGTTCCCCATCCTCGTGAGAAGCGTTGAGGGCTGCGCTCATTGCATTGTCGTAGGATGTCTCTGAGAAGACCCGATGCACAACCTACATAAGAAAATATACAAGTGTCAGCACCCTATCTACAAAGAAAAGCGTGAAGACATGAAGATAGACATACCTGAGACAACGCTTCTCGAAGAAGCCATTCCTTGGCAACCAGAGCTTCTTTAAGGGCGGCTTGAGCTTGGGTGCAGGCGCGTTCGGCTTCGCTTTTGTTAAGGTTGGCAAGTAGAACTTCCTTTGCGGCAGCCTCTTCGACGCCCTTAAGCTTCCGCTCGGTATGGTCAAGCACGCCCCTCTGGTCCAAGATCTCCTGGAGCTTCTTGGCATCTTCCATCGCCAAGGCATCATGAGCACGTTGGAGAGCCTCTAATTTGGCCTTGAGCTCCTCGTTCTCCATGCGTAAAGGCTCAGCAACGGCTTCAGCCTTGGTGGCCCTCTCGGTCGCGTTCCTCGCAGTCTCCTTAGCTAGCCGAAGCTGTTCGTTAACAGCTTGGGCAGCCTTGGAGCGGGCCTCGAGTCGCGCTTGAACCTCAACCTCGAGGGCCTTGAAGGCCTTCTCCTTCTCCGTAGCAGCTGCGGACAGCTTTTGGTTCTCCTCCCGAAGAGCCCGCGCTTGAGATACTTCTTTGGCGCGAGCTGCTTTCAACTTGTCGTTTTCACGACAAAGCAGCTCGACGCGCGGCTGCATCCGGGCTTGGAGAACCCGAAGCTCGTTGGTTAGCCTACCCTCCTGGTAGCTAGCCATGGCTTCCCCCAACGCACCATGGGGAGCAGCGTGGCGAGCCCATTCCACGCACTCCACAGGGGTACGAAGGGTTGTTCCTCGGCGTATGTTCCATCGCGGAACATACACTTCATTGGAATCCGACACTGCAGAAAGCAAAAAGCAGTTAGGAAAAGATGATAAAATATATATAGAAAAAAGGGGCCAAAAGAACCCTACGCACCTGTAGGGTCAATTACAGGCCGATAGCCGCCGAACCCACCACCTGAACCCAATGGAAATCCGTCCAAGAGGTCAGGCAGATGGGAAAGTGGCGGAAAGATGCGAGAAGCCCCACGCGTACCTGAGGGACCGGCCGTCGTTGCCGATGACGGGGGCATGGTAGCAGCCGCCGTGGTCGCCGCCGCGGTCGCTGCCGCAGAATCCGCGGCAAAAGTAACCGCCGGCTCTGTGAAGGATGCTGTAAAAATCGCACTCACAGCCGGCGGTGACGTCATCTCGGCTGGAACAGTCGGCTCAGAATGAGCAACTGAACCAGCGGAAGCAGGCGCAGGCGCCTGGGTCGACGCCTCAGGTAGGCTGACCAAGCCTACCGTCATTGGCGGAGAAGTAGTACTCGGCCCCTCACCCTGGAATGCGCCAACATCCACGCCTGCGTAAAGAAGAAAAGTGTTAAAAGACTTGGATTAAACTACGAAGATAAAAGCTAAGAGAGTTGTACTTACGGGTTTTCTTGAGCTTGAACGTACGGACGGGCGGGGACGAACCCGATGGAGCCGGTCTCTTGATGCCGGTCACCGTCGTCGTCATTGGTTCTCCGGAGGTAACAGTCGTAGCCTCCGGAACAGTGGTCTTCTCACCACCGGGGTTCCCCGCCACCTCTTCACTATCTGACTCAGTGTCAGATAGGAGCACTGGATCGGCTGTGGAGGCCGCCTTCTCCTTCCCTTTCCCGCCGGCAGCCCTCTTCTTCCGCACTAACGGAGGACCATCTGCGGATTCCTCAGAAGAAGACAGGATGTAAGGAATTCCAGCAGCGGGTACAGCACTGAGGGGTGGAGGAGAGAATAACGCCTTACCTGGCCGCCGGTGGCTAAGGATCTCGTGGCCCAGCGGATAGACCTCCACAAACCGATCCGCTGTTTGCTCCAGGATGGGCAACTCGTTCTCGTCAAGAGCACGAGTACCCACCCGCACAGGGTCGTCAGCTTCCCGCGGGTACAGGAGCGACTCCAAATTGTTCCCCTCTGAAAGAAAAGAAACAGTTAGAAGACAAACTCATATCAGCAAGAAAGACAAGACATACCATAAGGAGTAGAGTTCAAACCGTATTCGAGAAGGATGGGAACCTGAGACGCCTCCTTCCATACCCGGCTCATCCCCAGCATCACCATCCCGGACTCCGCAAACCGGTAAACCGGAGATTGGACCCGGGATATCTTCGCAAACCACTCCGCCTCCTGGTAGTTGGTGGCGTGGTGGCTTGGAATTGCCTGGCCATTTTTAAACTTCATGGCAATGGGGATGGCGCGGGCAGAAATGTAGAAGAACTCCCGCTTCCACGATCGGAGACTGCGCTCGGTCGCGCAAATCTTCAAACCCTTGATCCGGGTTGTCAGGGTGTACCACCCCTGGATGCACCTCCAAGTATAGAAGGTCATCAGGCGGTCCACATAGGGCTCAATGCCCAGAATCCGGCACACCCACTCGAAATGGCGAATCTTGGCGATCGCCATGGGGTGCAACTCGGTCAGATGAACACCGTGCCTCTCAAGGACACGGTAAACAAACTTTGTCAATGGGAACCTAAGATTCCCATAGACAAAGAATGCTGCATAAACCCCGATCTTGCCTCTGGGGGCATCGTACACGGTCTGATGGGGTTCAGGAAACTCAGGCTCGAAAGGATCGAGCATGAACTTCCTAACAACATACCGGTACTGATCGCCGGGCAGAGCACACTGGCACTCACCAGCAGTACTCCTGTCATCGGTGGTAGACTCGAGATCATGTGAAGACATCTTGCAGAAAGAAAGCGATTTCGGGAAAATGCTTGCCTGAAAAGGGGAGTATTTGCCGGAAATCGCTAAGAAGAAGAGAAGGGTGAAGGTGTGAATTACAAAGGACCCTCTCCCCCTTTATATACTAATCGCAATTAATGCGGTGAATTTAATGCGGAGGAGAGAGAAATCGAGGGTGCAATGAAACTATGACGCGTGGCAAAAAGCAAGCTGGCAACAGCTGTCAGAAGGACGCGTGCCAGTAATTTCGTGGCCACGCGCCCGAAAAATCGCGCCCACGCGCCTGAAAAAGCGTCTGGAATGACCATGTACTGTCACGTCACCATAACTTCCTGCACGTCCTGACACAGTCAGAAGAAACCGTCGCACGACGTTTCAGATGTTTGGACTGTTCTTATCCTCACCAACCTTTCGAATTTCAAAATTCAAAATTCAAAAAGATTCAAAAGTAAGCGGGAAAATACCCCTTACCTTGGCAACCAAGTAACCATAAGACGGATGCGGGTACAGTGTTAAGGCAAAACCCTTCACATACCTAGCACCCGCAGGGAATTGAAGCCAAGAATACCCCGGCAACAAAGTAACTATAAGACGGGTGCGGGTACAGTGTTAAGGCAAAACCCTTCACATACCTAGCACCCGCAGGGAATTGATGCCAGGGGTACCTTGAAAGTAAAGTAACCGTAAGACGAGCGCGGGTACAGTGTTAAGGCAAAACCCTTCACATACCTAGCGCTCCGCAGGGAATTGAAACCAAGAAGGATCTTCTGGGCAATGCTTGCGGAAACGGAAATAACATCCCCGCATAGCGGGAACGTCGAGAACTACATTGTTTGAGGCTCCAGGATGGAATTGGTGGTTTAAACATAATTGATCACTATGTTCAAAACCACTAAAACCTCAGGGAGAATCCACACAAGTGAGACCCAACGCTCCTGACTTGCGAGAAGGTTACATACCTACCCGCATCATACCTAAAGATCAAGCAAAAAAATCGGGAATTTTTGCAAGTGACATTAGGAAACCTGCGGGAAGAATCCCCACGAAGAACCTTAAAACTAAAAACCCTTTTCAAAACCCCTTGCTTAAAGTCCAAAGGTTCACCTCACTTTATTAAACATTCATGAGAAGAACATTGGACTGGGGGGACTTGAAGAGGTAGGTCCCAGCAGAGACCAGTTGGTCCCGCAAGACTCACCTTGAACAGGGACGTCTGCGCAAAGGCCATCTGCTCCCGCAGGACCCACCATGCTCATAGAATCTTACGCGCAGTACGCAAGCTGTACACGCAGGGAAAGCCTCCCAATGGTGAAGTACCCCGCCTGTTCCCGCAGTTGCGGATACAAGCCATCAGGGAAGGCTACCCGCAGACAGCAGGGCTACACGCACAAGGCAATAGCTACTTCAGTAGTCACATGAAGGAATGAGCAAGGCGGGAACAATCCCGCCAAAATGAGCCAGTCCGTATGATTCTGAAAGATCTTTTGTACTATACCTACCAAGGTATGGATAGGACAGACAATCTGACCAGAACAACCCATGAGCCAATCACAGGGTGACAGCTCACCGACAACAGTACGAGGAGGAGCACCCTCTAGTACTGTTTGTCACTATTAGCCGCTGCCTACTCACCAACTCTTACTGAGGGGCGTGCGTAGCCTACAGTTGGTAGAATAGTGTTACTGTTGGCCGTAACCTATTCACCAACCAGCATGGCCTGCGTATAATCCACAGTAGGTGGGACGTGCATAATCTACAGTTGGTGGAATAGTGCAGCCGACTTTGTTACTGTTGGCCGTAACCTATCCACAAACCAGTATGGCCTATGCATAATCCACTGTTGGTAGAACAGGAATACTATTCAGCCGGCTGTACCTTCTAGGAAACCTACCTTCGGCTATAAATACTCCAACATCTTGGAATGGTAAGGGCATCTGATCTCAATCTTATCTAGCAATCTCTTAATATACTCTTATATTCAGAGCAACCTAGTCTGATTCTCACGCCGGAGGGTGATCACAAGGAGGAACCCCCCTTCTCAGTGACGAGCTTACGGTGTCTGTTTTGCAGGTCTCCTGAAGAACAGCCTTCTCAGCTAGATCTCACCCGTGGGAAACATTACTTAACCCCCAGATTATCTATAATCAGGTTCACTTAGTGTTTCTTCAACCCTAGAAACCGTGCTTATGCTTACTTTGATTCCTTTGTAATTGTTATTATTTGATTATGTTTGCTGAAACTTTCTTAATGCAGTGGAGATGTCGACATAATTCCTTCTTCATGATCCCGGGTAAGTCCCTAACCTCTAATCTGATATGTCTTCTTATTCTATTTATTTGAAATTAGGGTATCATAATTACATTTATGTTCAGTTTATGGCTTTATTGATGAACAACAACCTCTGAATCTTTCAATTGCATATCTAGAAGCTAAATGAATCGTTAAAGTTGAAAGCGAAGCTGATTTAACTTTTTATAATACAGCCAGCCTTTTGTGTTTTTAATCCTGGTCAACTACAGATTTTGTACAAGTCTAATTATCTTTAATACATGACATGTATTTATTGAAAATATCATGTGTGTAATTAGGACTGCTACTTTTCAATTCGATTACCGTTTCATTATGGGGGTTTTGATAATGTGTTATTTGCTATAATTATTGTTCATTTGTGTCTGTAATGCGTCCTTTAGCTTCTCACATTTGTTAGCGGATGCTGTTGTCCACATATTTCAGGTGGCTTTTAATAATTTCCCGGTCGATTGCTTGGATGCTTTGTTAGGTTAGCTTTATATGGTTGTGAATGTAGGTTTTTTTTAAGTGTTTGCTATTTGTTTGGTTTTAATGGGCTGAAAGTGAATTTGTGGGTTTTAGTTCTTTAGATTGTTGATAAACATACATAAATATTAAGTTTTGATAAACACTTCATATTTGTTGACTTTGTTGGCAGCTCATTTTAGGTGGATTTTCAACAATTGAGGACTTGAGGTTAGCCAACTGCAAGTTGTAACAAATCTTATTTGTTTCATATTCTTGGTGTATTAAGCTTGTATGAAAATTGGCAAAACAGTTAGTGTTCAACCGGCTAAGGATAGCATCGAGCATAAGTGGTCAATATCCGATAGTTATCGATAAGCCAACATCGAGTTCAAGCCTTTAGACCGTATCTAGGTTCGACATTTTAGAGGTTAAACAAAACCTTAGTTTGACCCGTTAGAGATAGAAACATAACATGAATCGACCTGTTAAGAGATAAGTGAAATGTACCAGCTAAAGATAAAACATAACCCAAATCAATTAGTTGTCGGTTAAACTTAACTCGAGTTCGCCCCGTTAGGAAGACTGTACAAGAGCTCGACCCGTGAGAGATTAAAATAACCCAATTTGACATGTTAGGAACTAAACATGTCCTTAATCAACCTGTTAAGAGATGAAATATAGTTTGAACCAACCCGTTAGAGATAAAAGATAGTCTACTTTTTTTTGCCACTATTTAGGCTTTTGAGCTTCTTTTCAATTGTGATGTGTTAGTCGCGGTAACTTGCAGTAAATGGCGAGTTTTGTATTGCGGTTTTTTTTTTTGCTTAATTAGTATATTTTACAAGTTTTACGCCACAATGTATTGTTTGTATGATTTGTATATCTGCAATTAGTTTCGATTATAAACAATAGTTTAGTTATGGCCTGGTGGTTGTGTTTAGTTGTTGACGTGCTCACCGGTCTGGTGCTCAGATTCAAGCCCCAGTTATTGCAGACGGTGGGTTTTTTAAGAGTTCTTTTTAGGTGGGGTCAGAGATTTTTGGAGTTCTTTCTTAGTGTGTCTGTCTTGTGTGTTCCCTTTTGTTGTTATTTCAAATAAACAGATTGGGTTTTATTGGTGTTTTTTGTTCTTATGTTTAATCTTCTTACACATTATGTGTCTGCTATCATCTATGAGGTGAGTAAGTTTTGTAATTTTTGTTAAAGAAAAGTCTAGGGTTTTTGCGAAACTTAAAAAAGATGTTTATTTTATGCTTGCCTAATTAGGGGTTTTTGAGGGTGTGTTAATTTTTATGTTAATTTAGTTTGTTTCTGTTTATACATTTGGTTATGGAAGTTACTCTACTGATGTTGTTAAGGTGTTGTGTTTATTGAGTTTTTATTTTATTTTACTTTTTTCCCTGTTTGTTTTAATTTTGACAATGTTAGTTTTCTTACTTGGTAAAGTAGGGGTAACCAAACCTTAACCGTTTAACGAAAATAACCGATAACCGATCTAAGTTAACCGATAACCAAGATTAAAAGACAGTTATAGGTAAGGTTATATGATTAACCGATTAATCGGTTATGGTTACGGTAAAGGGTGCCTCATAACCAAACGTGAACCGAACCTAACCGAAAAGATTAAGACATGCTACATGAATATGCATATAAATAACTATATGTGTAGGCAGTGTAGCGTAAGTTAAGAACGGAAAAATGCCTGACCCTGATATCATTTACTTACTAAAAGCCCATGATATCGGTTTTTTTTTTACATACGGTTTGATCTATAATATGGCATGTGTAAATTGAGATACCTAAAACAAGGTACGTGAAACCAATTCATGAGTTAAGAGCAAGAAAAAACAAAATGTTACATTTTTGATACAATAAACAAACAATTGTTTTCCTATAAAGAGTTAACCCAAATTAATAAGTAGCGTAAAAAGAAATATAGGATGACTTCGGTGCTGATGATCGTTAACCCAAAAGAGTTGCAGTACAAATGAATGATTTAACAGTTGACCTTTGTTTATGGTAGCCTGGGTATCTTCATATTGATTCATTCAAACATGACTTGCTTAATTATATTGTTTTGAGCTATTTTTGTTTAACTCAAATTTATGGTTAACTGACGTGGCTCAATTATGGTTATCGATTAACCTGCATCTCGGTTATGATTATGGTTTTAAGCAAAAACCGTTTCATGCACACCCCTTTGGGAAAGTATAAATGATTTGTAGTTTTGTCCAATTCATAAAAGATATTCTGTCTCTGTTTTGGTGTGGTTTATGTAGGGGTCTGGTCTGTCTGAAAGTTAACGTTAATTTTTTATTTATTATTTTTTTTCCGGATTGTGGGTTTGGTGAATAGCGATTTATGTAGCGTTTTATGTGGGTTTGATGAATAGTGGTTTGGTGGATAGTTTTCAGCACATTGATCAGCTCTGCTCTAAGGTATGTCCCTTTTAAGTTTAAGTTTGTGCTTTATGGTTTGTGGTGTTCGTGTGTGTTTGATCGATCTTATTAAGTGCTAGTGATATTTGTATGGTAGTGTTAACTGTATATTTTGGAGTTTTTTTTGTGTGAAGTAAGTTTTGTGTGGACATGTTGTATTGGTTCGTTAGATGTTGTATGCTTTTAAGTTGTTACTGATTAATTAAGTAAACAATATTTGTGCCCTCGAGAAATGATGCCGGAAAGGCAATTGGGTCAACAGGTCAGGTTTATTATTACACTTACTTGAAGTACGCCAACCGTTCATTTTTAAAAGAAAACAGTTCCCAGTTAAAGAGTGTTATGTGATGACTACCAACATAAGTCAAGGCCAATCACTAAACAAAATTGGTGCCTACCTACCTCATCTGGTGTTTAGTCATGTCGGGAGCGACATCACAATCTTTCAATACAGGTTATGCAGACGGTTTGCAGGAACATATTTAAAGGCTGTCATAACAAGAAATATGCTGCAATTTTGAAACAAGAGAAGACTTTTTGGCAATGACAACAGCGGAGGCAGCATAGCTAGTGCAGCAATATAACTATGTCTTTTGCTAAAAGCCTCGCAGTTATGATTCTTAATATGTAAATCTCCAAAAATACTTAGATGTTTGTTAAACACTACTAAATGTCATGCTAACAATGATAGTTAATCATCCACAAAACAGCCACATAATTGCAGCTACTGCACCACCAAGCCCGGCGCGTTGCGCCGGGTCAACCCCTAGTATACAGTAAAATACAATTTTGGTGCCGCTAGCATCTAATTGGACCAAGTGGCGGTCTGCCACTGGTCCATGCAATTTGCTTTTTTTTTAAGTTCTGGTATCGTAACGAATATTACGAAAAAAATTAATATTATACAGACCAGCTGCCTCAACGTTGGGAGTGACAAAAATCGGGTTTTATCAATGTCCGAGTTTCACAGCCCGATGCCAACTCACCTGTTCACCTCGATTTTTTTTAATTTTTTAGTCGGAGTGACAAAAATCGGGTTTTACCAATGTCCGAGTTTCACCGCCCGATGCCAACTCACATGTTCACCTCGATTTTTTTTTTTTAGTCTCGGTATCGTAATGAACGTAACCAAAATCGATCGAATTTGATTCGACTCACTTTCTCAACGCAGGGACCGACAACGCTTGGGTTTTATTAATTATATATAATAATTTTTATGTTTTTTTATGTTTTAGTTTTGGTACCGTAACGAATATAACGAAAAAGACTACTATTATATAGACTCGTATATAGTAAATGTCAACTTTGATGTCGCAAGCCCGTGATTGGCTACTTTGCGGCACCCTATTGGTTGGATTTTTTTTTTGTTATTTTAGTTCCGGCCCGCAATGAAAACGTAACGAATACCTACCGAATATGAATTTTTTTATTTTTCTTTTTTTTCATTACTTTGTTTTAGTTACGGTATCGTGTCAAACACGACGTTAACCGACCTAATTAAATAAACTCACTGAGTTTTGTTTTACTTCCAGTACGTAATGAAAACCGACCGAATGTTATTTTTGTTTTTTTAGTTCCGTTACCGTAACGAACATCCTATTGGTTGGATTTTTTTTGTTCTTTTAGTTTCGGCCCACAATGAAAACTTAACGAATACCTACCGAATGTGAATTTTGTTTTTGCTCTTTTTTTTCATTACATTGTTTTAGTTACGGTATCGTGTCAAAGGCGACGTTAACCGACCGAATTTAAGTAGACTCACTGAGTTTTGTTTTAGTTCCAGTACGTAATGAAAACCGACTGAATGTTTATGTATGTTTTTTTAGTTCTGTTACCGTAATGAACATGATGAAAATCGACTGAATTCGCGTAAACTCAACTGCCTCAACGCCCGAGATCGATAACGGTCGGAATTTATCAACGATCGAGTTTTGCCGATCGACACGACACCATTGGTTCACCACAATTTTTATAATATTTTTGTCTTAGTTTCGATACTATAACGCACGTAACCGATTTTGTTCTTTTAGTTTCTCCCGCAATGAAAACGTAACGAAAGCTGATCGAATTCAAGTAGACTCGCTGAGTTTTGTTTAAGTTCCAGTACGTAATGAAAACCGACCGGATGTTATTTTTGATTTTTAGTTCAGTTACCGTGACGAACATGATGAAAACCTACTGAATTCGCGTAGACTCAACCGCCTCAACGCCCGGGATCGATAACGGTCGGGATTTACCAACGATCGAGTTTTGCCGACCGACTCCACGTCGTTGGTTCACCCTAATTTTTATAATATTTTTGTCTTAGTTTCGATACTATAACGCACGTAACCGAAACCGACCGAATTCACGTCGACATACTGTATCAACGCTTGGGTTTTACCATTGCCCGAGTTTTACCGAACTGCCCGGCGCAACGCGCCGGGAGAAATACTAGTTATAAATATTTACAACAAAAGAGACGAGACGAAAGTCTCGTTTAGTATTTACTTGTTTATATGTTTAACAAAAACATCATATTTTAATATCTAACAAAATTATCCGATCCATCAGATTCTTGAGCTTCTTCGTCCTTTAAGCTCTATTCCTGATTACCTGCAAAATGTTATAAAAATACGTCATCAACGAATGCTGGTGAATATGCTAACGCTAAAAATATTTTCTTTTACTTAATCACCCCTCGAGACCACGTAAGTCTCGGCCCATCTTGGCTTAGGAATAATCAAGTTAACAATCATTATAAACTCGAGTCTCTACACTAGGTCACCTCAGCAAAACACCGCAACGTTCCGACGTACTTAGGTACCATAAATATACACAAGGTCATTCTCACTCGAACATACTTTGGTTCGGCTCATCGTGGCCGGAGGTCGTGACCAGGCGTGGTGCGATGTGCCCGCCGCATACCACATGTGTAAGGATCCAGACAAACGTATACTACAGCCTGAGGGCTAGGCTCATACTCTTATTTACAATCTTTTTAGAGACACGTAGCCTCATGTAAAGTTTTACACATAACACGTTTGTTTGTTTGAAAATAAGTTTGTAAAAGTGGGGGCGTATTCACCTTTTCAATAGGATCGGCTTCCAACACCGTCCGTGGATCTTTCCTTGCTATCTCGCACCTATAGTACGAGTATAACCTTGTTAGTCGGATACACGATCCGGCTTAAGACCTTTAGTCTTATTTATCCCGATGAACCTTTAGTTCAATATCTCATTTTACTTTAAAACCTTTAGTTAAAAAGTAATATTTATAAACCTTTAGTTTATTCATAAAACCCGACGTTTCTTCTTCATTAAGAAACGTATTTTTCTTTCTTTATTATTTAAGTATACTCATTATACTTAAATAATATATTTCATAACAACGAATAATCTTATAAACTTATATATATTCATATATATATTTTATCTTTCTTTTCTTCATTTCCTTTGTTATATCTTTCGTTGTTTATCGAGAATAATATCGACTTGGGGTATTAAGCCTTTATAATTATTTTGTTATTATTTTGGTCGGGCATTATGCCTACCTTGCTTGGCTTAGAAATACCCTTCACACTTGGGCCACACTTCGACTCTATCTTCCTTACCAACACCTTCCCTTTGACACGTTTATCGGGACGTCAACTCTCCATGGCACGTACTTCGATATGGTTGTTGGGACGTCGGGGCAGCACTTCCTTCTTGTTTAGAATGTTGTCGGAGAGTGGTACGTAAATCGAAATGATGGGCACGAAAAACGAGGTAACGGGGCACGGATTTTGAGAGGGATCGATGGCACATATATCGAGGTTTAGAGAGAGAGTAGTGAGAGAGTAATGTGTGTGTTTTTGGTGTGATTTTAAATGAATCCGTAGCCCTCCTATTTATAGCCA
The DNA here is from genome assembly GCF_021521415.1 of Bidens hawaiensis. NCBI lineage: Eukaryota > Viridiplantae > Streptophyta > Magnoliopsida > Asterales > Asteraceae > Bidens > Bidens hawaiensis. The sequence goes on from NW_027494006.1 coordinate 330,297, forward strand.
AATTTTGACCACATCGCGGTACGCGATGGGTCACTTGGCAGGCCTATCGCATACCGCGATATAGGCCTGCTGAGTCACACAGTAGACCTGCCACGTGTGACACGTGGCGGACGTGTTGCCACGTGGTGACACGTGGCGGCAACCGTTGCCACCGTGTGCCACGTGGCACACGTGTCACAACCTGTCAAACATCCGCGATGGGTGTCTCTCTTGCGCGATGGGTCAAGAAAACAGATTTTTCGTTTAAGCCCCTGGAGTTTGGAGATTGGCAGAATTGGTCCCTATACTTTAGAAAATTGACATTTTTGGCCCGATATTTACGTGATGTTACAGTATGATCGTTCGGTGGATTTATTGAAGAGCATCAAGCCAGAAGTGTGGGAGTATCTGGAAGAGATAGGCGAGAAGAGGTGGACTCTTATGAAGGATAAAAACAATCATCGATGGGGTATTCTAACGACTTACATTTCAGAAAGCTTTATCTATGCATACATCTTTATTCGATGAATGCTATCATGAGTTTATTAAACAATTTAACACATGCATGTATTTTTCTCATCTTGAAATTTTAACTCATTCATTCATCTTCAACCACCCATGAATAAAAGAAAGAATTAATGTGACTATATTTTCCAGAATTTGTCATTACTTACGGCAACTTTCCAGAAAACTTTTTGATAGAATTGGTAAAGAGATATGATTTGATCGATGAATCCTCCTCCTCTATTAACATCATATATATATATATATATATATATATATATTGTTTATAATACAATCTTCTATATAAAGATAAGAATCAACAATAAATGCATTTTACATGGAAATAATATTGACTAAAGATAACTCAATAATAAGTCTATTACTCCCCTGCAGTCGAAGCGGGAGGATATCGAATGCTGAGACTGGATCTGAAATCTTTAAACAGAGTACGCGGTAAACCTTTTTTAAATATGTCAGCAATCTGAGAAGAGGTGGGGCATGGAAAATTCGGACTTGGCCCTTTTGTACTTGTTCGCGAACAAAGTGAATATCAAGTTCAATGTGTTTTGTTCGCTGATGTTGAACAGGGTTGCCGGATAAGTAGATGGCACTTACGTTATCACAGTAGACCAAAGTGGCTCGAGAAAGTGGACGATTTAACTCTAGGAGAAGGTTGCGTAACCAACATATTTCAGCCACTACATTTGCGACTCCGCGATACTCGGCTTCGGCACTTGAATGAGAGATAGTCGGCTGTCTTTTGGAAGACCAAGAGATCAAGTTATGACCATAATAGACATAGTAACCCGAGATTGATCTACGCGTATCCGGGCAACCTGCCCAATCAGCATCTGTGTATGCGAGAAGGGACGGACTGGTGGTTTTACCCAATGTTAGGCTATATTCAGCAGTCCCGGAAATATACCGAATGATACGTTTTAGAGCATCCCAATGGCTTGTCATCGGAGCGTGCATGTGCATGCATACCTGTTGAACCGCATAGCTAATATCTGGTCTAGTGAAAGTGAGATATTGAAGAGCTCCGGAAATGCTACGATATAAGGTTTGATCGGAAAAAGGAGTGCCAATTGAGGCACTTAGCTTACTGTTGGTTTCGACATGGGTAGACATGGGTTTGCAGAATTCCATGCCTACCCGTTTTGTTATTTCCCGAGCATAGATAGCCTGAGAAAGGAACATGGTGTCACCTATACGTGTAACCGAAATGCCAAGGAAGTGGCTTAACGAACCTAAGTCTTTCATGGCGAACTCAGTGGCGAGGCAAAACATGAGGTGTTGACGTAGAGTTTCAGACGATGTAGTGAGTAGGATGTCGTCAACATATAGGAGAAGGTATGCCGAGTCGTTTCCTTGATTTAAAATAAAGAGAGAAGCATCACAACGACTTTGTCGAAAACCCAATCGTAAAACATAATCCGTGAATCGTTGATACCAGGCCCGCGGTGCTTGCTTTAGCCCATATAAGGATTTTTTAAGTAAACAAACGTGGTTCGGGTAATCTTTGTGTATATATCCCATCGGTTGATACATATAAACCGTTTCGTTTAACTTCCCATGTAAGAAGGCATTCGCCACATCCAACTGATGAACCGGCCAAGATCGAGTTAAAGAGATAGATAAAACTGTACGAATCGTTGCCGGTTTGACAACCGGGCTAAAGGTTTCCCCACAATCAATACCAACCTGTTGTGAACGACCGTCACACACTAATCGAGCCTTGTATCTTTCGAGGGTGCCATTGGAGTTAAACTTATGCTTGAAAAGCCACATTCTACGTATAATGTTCATCTGAGGGTGACGTGGGACAAGTTCCCAAGTCTCATTTTTAATAAGGACATTAAACTCGTCGGTCATGGCATTATGCCATTCCGGGATGGACAAAGCAAAGGCCGGGTTTCTTGGAATGGGAAATATTGAACTAGCGGAGAGGTTGAAAAGTTTCTTAGGTTTAACAATTCCGTCCATGCCACGCGTGCACATAGAGCGGGTAGTGGGAAGTGGTGGTGTTTGGACGTTAATCAGTGGTATAGTGGCAGTATTTGAGGTTGTGTTGGGAGATCGAAGATTGGACTTGAGGTGTATGAGTGGAATTGTTCATGTGGGTTGACATTGGGAAGAGATAGTTGTCCGGGGAGTGAGCTGTGGGTGTTGGGGAGGGTTTATTTAGTGAGGGGGCTGAAGTAGGAGTGGGGTCCACGTGGGCCCAGATTTGAGGATGAGGTGGAGAAGAGAGGAAATTGTAGTTGTGGGTAGTGTGAGGTGGGCTTGAAAATGGAAAAATTGTTTCGTCAAAAACAACATGACGGGAAAGAGTTATTTGGTTAGTTTTAAGGTTCAAGCATTTGTAACCATGGTGTTGGGTAGGGTATCCGAGAAAAGTGTAAGGAGTAGAACGATGGGCAAGTTTGTGAGTAAGAGTGGGCGGATGGAGAGGATAACAAAGTGATCCAAAAACACGTAAATGTTCATAGGTGGGGTAACGATTATAAAGAAGTTCGGTGGGTGTTTTGAAGTTGTGAGTTTTACTAGGAAGGATATTGATAAGATAAGTAGCCATTTCTAAGGCATGATGCCAAAATGAAGCAGGTAAAGATGCATGAGCAAGGAGGATGTATGAGGGCATGAGATACGAAAAATCATGCCATGTTGGTCACAATATTGTTTGAACGCAGAATTAATATATTCAGTACCGTTTCACATTGGAAGGTTTTTATTTTACGTTCAAATTGTGTTTCAATTTGTTTGGAGTAGTTGCAAAATATGGAATATACTTGAGACTTTTTAGCAATTGGTTATGTCCATAGAAAATTAGTTAAGTCATCCAAAAATAATATATAATACCAATGGCCCCCGGTACTTAAAATGGGAGATGTCCAAAGGTCGCTATGAATAATGTCAAAAGGGAAAAACGTACAATTATTGGAAGACATAAAAGGTAATTTAATACTTTTCCCAAGAACACAAGATTGACAAAGAGTCTTACTCATTTTATTAAAAGAAAGAACATTAGAAAACTTTAAAATTTGCAATAAGTCCGGGCCGGGATGACCAAGACGTTGGTGCCAAAGTTGTTGAGAGATTGCAGCAAAAGTGGAAGGTGAAGTATATTGAGTAGACTTTGGTGGAAGAAGCAGATAGAGATCACCGCTGCTGTTGCATCGAAGGATAGGGATCCGGTTTTTGAAATCCTTCACAAGAAAACCAAACGGGTCAAATTCTATTGAAATCCAATTATCAGTGGTTAGGCGACAAACAGAAATAAGGTTCTCAATTAATTTGGGAGCGAGAAGAACATTATTTAGTTTAAAGGGTGGGTATGGGGGTGGTAAAGTTTGAGTGCCTTGTCCATTAACCGGACAATAATATTATGTAAAATGCCATTAAAAAAAGATTGGAAATTATCCGGGTTGTTGGTCATGTGAGAGGTAGCGCCGGTATCCATGACCCATTGGTTTGGCGGATTAAGTGGCATAGTGTGTAGAGCCTGCTCAGTATTTGTTGGAGTGTAGACTGCTGCATATGCCTGGTTAGGTCGAGGCCCAAGGATACCGGATCCAGACTGGCCATGAGATTGCTGATTGGGACGTGGAGAAGTTTAAAGGGTAGGGGCATGGTGGGTTCCAATTGTTTTGATAGTTGTAATTTTGAGGAGCGGTGTATTTTGACACTGTTGTTGTTGACTTTGGAATCCCAGGCTTAAATTGTGAAAATGTTTTCTCAAACAACATTACAACCTTACAAGCAACCAGTACCACCAGATCACAAACACAAACAGAAAAAAGAATGGCAAGAGAAGTATCAGAGATTTGTATGTACAGCAATGTACTCTACGCCACTAAGCCGGAACTGTGTGTGTGTTTTTATTAGGTTTTAGATTGTGTTAGGGCTTGTAGCAATAGAATCATCGTGTTTATTCGCCTGGATCTTAGAATGCTGATCTATCAAGTGTCAATGTATGTGTATTTGATTGGTTTATTTTAGAGGATACAGGATACGAAGATCTCGATATACATTACCAAATCGATTGATATAGGCATGTTTCTGAATAGAACCTTAATATTTGTTACTGAGTTTAAATCCTAATTAGGTACACAATGGAACGACCACGGTTTAGTGATCACTTGGAGGCAATCAAGTTCATCTGTAAAGATTTCTGGTCTGAGCTTTTCAAGAAGCAGATAGACAATTTAAAGACGAATCATAGGGCAAGTTTCACTTTTCACACTCCATATAGTGTATAACAGCTATAAATTATAGCAGAGGATTGATCAAGTGGCTTATTTATATTATTTCAGGGTACATTTGTTTTGCAAGAGGATAAATTTGCATGGCTTTCACGCATGTCGGGTGAGGGTTCTATTACTGAGGCTGGAAACAAAACTGCAGAAACAACTGGCATGCATCTTTACTTCCCTTGTGGGATTATAAGAGGGGCTCTTTCAAATTTGGGCATTCCTTGTGCTGTTTCTGCAGATATATCCAATCTTCCTGCTTGTAAGTTTTCAAGTGCTTCTGATTAGGCGTAAACGAACAGAACGTTCAGTGAGTCATTTGTGGACCTTTACTGAAAGTTCGTTTCTTTAGTAAACGAACGAACGAATAAGCATGAACAAATGTTTGTGTTCATTTAGTTAAACGAACAAACATGTACAAATGTTTGTGTTCATTTAGTTAAACGAACGAACCTGAACACGTTTCTGGTTCGTTCATTTATGTTCGTGAACGTTCACCTGTTTATGTTCTTTTGTTCATATTTTTTTCCCGTCAGTTTACGTTTGTTTATATATTCATTTAAAAATATTTAGGTCTATTACACTTTAGTCTAGTTTAATGAAATGAAAATATCACATCGTACAATTTAGTCTAAATTTATTAACTTTTTAAGCTCAACAGATTGATGTTTACGTTTTCTTTTAATTTGTGTTATGTTCGCTCCGTTATGTTTGTCCTTGGATGTTCAATTATGTTTTGTTTGTTTGCTTTTGTGTCATTAATACTATTAACAAACGAACACATTCATTTTCTTAAGGAATGAACACAAACAAGAAAGCCTTGTTTGTTTAATTGTTCGTGCTAGATCGTTTGTTCGGATAAAGTTAAACGACCGAACACGGACTTCTTCTTTGTTAGGTTCATTTACAAGCGTAAAATATGTTAACAAAATTTAAATGGTTGTACGGGTTGAAAATCACAAAATGTGTATTCATGTACATAAACCTACCTGCCTTGTTTACTAGAAAAAGGTTAGATTGGTATTGTTACTACTATTAACATCTTCAAAATATAGTATTTGTAATGTTATTTAAAGCATTAATTATTTTTCCATACATATGATGAGCAGGTTCATTTGTGATCCGGATAAAGGTTTAGCAAACGTCAACTTTTTTGGGCTGCAATTCAAGCTTTGTATTTTCTTTTACAGCAATGTAAGTAAGCAAGTTTGTAACTGTTGTTTCTGTTTTAACTGTTGAGAGTTGAAATCAATCAACAAGACTTTTAGAAGGTTGGAAATGTGATGCTTTATTATTATCATATCAAAAAGACAACCATATGATTATTTTTTTATGTGCAATGTGCTCGCAAACGAGATTGACTTGTATTGTTAAAAGTATTTTTAAATTTGATTGTTGATTGCTTCAATGATGCTTGAAATAGCTTTGTTTTTGTTTGAAACTTTAAAAAAAGCTGTGCGGTTTTGCATGTATTCTGTCATGTGTGAATTCTTTAAAGAGTATGCTGTTGGTTACCTTAAAAAGAACAGGTTGGCATTTCACGATGTTGTAGGTAAGTATTGTGAATTCTTAAATCATAGATCAAACGCAACGCAAAATAATTGGTTTGGGTTAGCTAACATAACCCATTCACCAAACATGATCATTTTAATAAATGAGATAACCTACAGATGACTTAGTTTAACATGTTAATCTGTTTTAAGGGTTTTATTTTTAAATAGCACATTTGACTTTAGAGAGAGAAAATTGTTATAATATTATCTATAATATATATAAACGAAAACATAAAAATCTTGCGTGTACGTGTCGTCATGTGGTCGTTCCCCCTTTTTTTGGAGTCACCAAATTTTGCTTGATTTTTAAATAAAGGTTTCTCATGCATTTGACCCTAATTCATGGGTATGGGTTTTACCAAACCCAGATATTCCTTAAACGGGTTATAACATCTCCTTAAATTAAAAATTATTCTCACTAAATTATTAATGTAAAAATCCTATAAAATAGGATATATTAAAAATTAATACTAGAGGTGGCAATGTAAGTGGGTTGGGTTGGATTTGGGTGATGGGTCAGGATGGATTTTTAAAATAAAGGGTTAGGATTAGAGGTGGCAAACGGGTTGGGTTAGGTCGAAATGGGTCATGGGTCGAAACGGGTTAGGGTTGAAACGGCGTAGGGTTGAAACGGGTTAAGGTCAAAACGGGTCACTTAAAAAAGGGTTGTTTTGGTTCGGGTCGGAACGGGTTATGGTCAACAGGTTCGGGTTAGAATGGGTCAAGGTCGGATCGGGTCAAAACGGGTTTCGGGTCCGTTTTTTTTGGACCAACGAATCAACGCGTTTTCAACACGCTACAACTCGTTTTAACAAAAAAAGCTCGTTTAAGTGATTTTCCAGTTCGTTTCAGCACGTAACAGCTCGTTTTAGCGATTTTTCAGTTCGTTTCAGCACGTAACAGCTCGTTTAAGCGTTTTTTAAGTTCATTTCAGCACCTAACAGCTCGTTTAAGCGATTTTTAAGTTCGTTTCAGCACGTAACAACTCGTTTAAGCGATTATTAAGTCGTTTCAGCACGTAACAGCTCGTTTAAGCGATTTTTCATTTCGTTTCAGCACGTAACAGCTCGTTTAAGCGATTTTTCAGTTCGTTTCAGCAAGTAACAGCTCGTTTAAGCGATTTTTCATTTCGTTTCAGCACGTAACACCTCGTTTAAGCGATTTTTAAGTTCGTTTCAGCACGTAACACCTCGTTTAAGCGATTTTTAAGTTCGTTTCAGCACGTAACAGCTCGTTTAAGCGATTTTTCAGTTCGTTTCAGCACGTAACAGCTCGTTTAAGCGATTTTTAAGTTCGTTTCAGCAAGTAACAGCTCGTTTAAGCGATTTTTCAGTTCGTTTCAGCACGTAATGGCTCGTTTAAGCGATTTTCAGTTCGTTCAGCACCTAACAGCTCGTTTAAGCGATTTTCAGTTCGTTTCAGCACCTAACAGCTCATTTAAGATATTTTCAGTTCATTTCAGCACTTAACAACTCGTTTAAGCGAATTTTCAGTTCGTTTCAACACTTAACACCTTGTTTCAGCACGTATTTGCTTCGTTTTCGTTGACTTTTCAGTTTCGGTTAATTTTTCGGGGGTTTTTTTTTGTGTTGAACGAGGACAACGGATTAAACGTTTTAGTTTTTTTACTTTTTTTTGTTTTTGTTTGATATTTTAAGTTATGATTTCTTTATTGTTTTTTTGGAATATTTTTTTGAGGGTTTTTGTTAAGATCAAAACCCCTCAAAAAAAAATTCAAAAAAAACAATAAAAAAATCATAACTCAAAATATAAATAAAAAATGAAAAAAGTAAAAAAACTAAAATGTTTTCGCCATTGTCTTCGTTTATCAAAAAAAAAAAACCGACAAATTAACCGAAATAGAAAAGTCGACGAAAACGAAACAAAAACCAAAATCGACCCGTCCAGTGCGAAAACTCGAGTCGGCACGAAACCTGATCCGAGCCGAAACCTAAACCGATATCGTTTCAATCTAAAACCCGTTTCAACCCGAACATGCCACTTTTCCTTAAGACATTAACCCACATCAACCCATATAGTTAAATTTTCAACTCATTTTGACCCGAAAATAAGAATGTGAAATTTCAAATTGACCCATTTAATTAAAACATATGACCCAAATCAACCCATTTAAATTTTAAAACAACCCAAATTGACCCATTTGAATGAGTTTGGGTCAAGATTGCCACCTCTAGTTAGGATAGATATGGGTCAAGATGGATAAAGCTAACCCATCTTGACCCAAGTTAAGGTATACATATAAGGGTGGTAAACCGAACCCAAATGGATTGTTTTGGGTCAAAATGGATAAACTTTAAAAGTAAAATAGGTTAGGATGGATCATAAAAATTCTTCAAGTGGGTCGGGATGGGTTGGAAATATAAAAGTGAGTTTTATTTATAGATTAAATGGGTCAAAACAAAATACCCAGGTTATTCAAAATTTATCTAATTCAAAATACCCAAACTATCACATGCGAAACAAAACTCATCTGAAACCCAAAAGACGATCAAAACGAAACAAAAACCTCGAACCGACTAAAACGAAACTGAACAGAAATAGAAAAAACGACCAAAACGAAACACAAAAAACCGGAATGAAACCAAAAAACTGACCAAAACGAAACAAAAAAGCGAAATGCAACCGAAAAGCTAACCAAAACTAAACAAAAACACCGAATCGACCAAACCGAAACAAAACTGAATCGAAATAGAAAAACGACCAAAATGAAACAAAAAAACTGATATGAAACCGAAAAGTTGACCAAAACGAAACAAAAAAAAAAGCGAAATGCAAATGAAAAGTTACCAAAACAAAACAAAAACACCGAACCGACCTAAACGAAACAAAAAAACCGAAACGAAACTGAACTGTAATAGAAAAACGACTGAAACGAAACAAAAAAACCAAAACAAACTGAACCGGAATAGAAAAACGACAAAAAAGAAACAAAAAAAAGCGAAATGCAACTGAAAAGCTGACCAAAACAAAACAAAAACACCGAACCGACCAAAACGAAACAAAAAAACCGAAATGAAACTGAACAGAAATAGAAAAACGACCAAAACAAAACAAAAAAATCGAAACGAAACTGAACTGAAATAGAAAAACGATCAAAACGAAACAAAATTCCAAAACGAAACTGAACCGGAATAGAAAAACAACCAAAATGAAACAAAAAAAACGAAATGCAACTGAAAAGCTGACCAAAACAAAACAAAAACACTGAACATACCAAAACGAAACAAAAAACCGAAACGAAACTGAACTGAAATAAAAAAACGACTTAAACGAAACAAAAAAAAAACTGAACTGAAACTGAAAAACTGACCAAAAGGAAACATAAAAAACTAAATGCAATTTAAAAACCGGATCAAAACGAATCAAAAACACCGAACCGACTAAAACGAAACAAAAAAACTGAAACGAAACGAAACCGAAATAGAAAAACGACTAAAACGATAAAAAAAAACGATATGACACCGAAAAACTGACCAAAACGAAACAAAAAAAAGCGAAATGCAATCAAAAAGCTTACATCGAAACCAAAAAACTGAAACGTAACGGACTAAAATAAAATAAAATGAATCGAAACGAAACAAAAAAAAACTAAATGAAACCGAAAAAACTGACTAAAACAAAACAACATTGAAAGCGAAAAAACTGAGAAATCGAAACCGAAATCATTGAAACCGAGCAAATACCGAAACCGACCGAAATGAAAAAAAAAAACAAAACCGAACTGAAAAAAAAACTCGAAAAACTCAAACCTGAACCGGTACAAAACGAGTTTTTTTTTATTTTTTTTATTTTTTTTGAACGAGGATGACGTGGGAAACATTTTAGTTATTTTACATTTTGCATTTTTTATTTATATTTTGAGTTATTATTTTTTTAATAGCTTTTTGAATATTTTTTGAGGGGTTTTTAAAACCCTTTGTATATATATTTAATACCTTATTTATTTTAATATATATATATATATATATATATATTATTTAAATTAAAAAACCAATTTTATAGTAAATAAACGGGTCTTGGGTCTAATTAAATCATAAGTATATTATTAACTTTCATAAATATTATTTTTAATTAAAAAACCAATTTTATAGTAAAAAAAATAAACGCGTATTGGGTCTCATCAAAACCATATAGCTTTTAAATCATGTTATAACATCTCATTTATTTGTGAAATAATTTATCATCAAACCATATGTTTATAATTAACTTTCATACAATAAAAAAATATATATTCAAAAAATAAATAAATATTAGAACAAACAATATAAAACAACTACTGTAATACGGGAGATAAAAACTAGTTGATAGATATTTTGATTAGTACTTTTCATTCTAAGTATTCATTTCTAGAAGCGGTCTTAAATTTTCCTCTTGAAGTCTCCATCAACTTTTCAGTTTCATCAATAACATTATGCTTATCAGAAACAAATTAAACGACTAAACATAATTATGACCAATAACATTTCATTCACAGATTTGTTTTCCTTTTGTCATTCATGCTACGACTTTTGTTGTTTTTGAACTGCGTGTTCTTGTGATTGCATCACGCGTATTTTAATTTGTTGTGACTCCTCCTTGAGATAACTTCTCCAGTCATATCCATTTTGTTTTGTCCTTTATCTTTGTTGAGTGCCAAATATGGTAATGGTCTTCACAGCTCTTGTTTCTTTGTTGGTATGTTAATTTTGCGAGAACTAGGATTGATTTTACCATCCTTGACTTGTTCTTAGCTTGTGTTTCGGCTTGGATATGTTTTTAGCGTCGCATGGACTGAATCTGTTGAAGGGTTAAAAAATAAGAATCCAGAGAAAGAATGACTTAAGATTGATGTAAAGAAAATATAGATTTTAGTAGGTTTATACAGTTGCTGGGGATTTTTAAATTAATTAATGGCCCCATTTTTAACGATGTTATCGTTTTTTCACATTGGGATGGTGTTGAGAGCTAGTCTCCAATCAGTGAAATATAATGGTGGTGCCAACGGAACATACCCATATTGTGTACCTAACTATCGATTCTCCGATTATTTTCATTTGGCTCCTCTAACCCGACAAAATTTACAACCAAGCTTGTTGATTAAAAATTATAGATAAGGAAGCAAAAAATAACAAAAAAGATACCATATACAAAATCGTGAATTTGAGTTTGAGTTATTGGTTGATTAAATTGTTACTAAATTACTCAAGTTGAAACACGATACAAACTAATTTTAATTCACGACACAAACTAGGCAAGTTGAAACACGATACAAACCGATTTTAATTATGTCCGATACAAACACAACATGAATAAATATATGGTTAGAGTTCATCTATTCAACCCGTCAACCGGACATGATTGACACCCCTAGTAAAACCGATATTTTTTTTAATGAAATTTGGAAATAAAAAATCCAGCTTATTAAAAAATATATATGAATTGCATGTAAAATATAAATTACAAAAATGTTAAAAACTTAAAATTTATCTATGGGGGTGTTTGGGATTGCTTATTTTCACCAACTTATAACTTATAAACTTTTTTAGAAGTAATACGGTGTTTGGGATTGTTAGGGGAAATTTTTCTTAAGTTACACTTTTTAAACTTATTAACTTAATGAAAAGTTATAAAAAAATAAAATAAGTAATCACAAACACCCCCTATATATTAAAGGAAACCTAGGGTTGCACTATAACAATATACAATGAACTTTATGTTTGTGCAGTTTTAGTCCTTGTTGTTTGAGTTATACATGTTTTTGTCATTGCTGTTAATTTTACTATATATATGTGTTATTTTTAGCACCTTGATTTAGTCCGTGTCTGATTTAGCCACCCTACCTTTTTATGTCCTTTTGTATTTTTAACAAGATGGACGTGTTATGTTCTATCTCTAACGGGATGAACCCAAGTCATATCTTATCTCTTAACGAGTCAAACTCAGGTTATGTATTATCTCTAACGGGTTAATTGGGGTTACGTTTTATCTCGAACCAATACCGACCGAATTTCTTTTGCATACATCTTAGACACACGATAAGATAAGTGCATACGTTGCACAGCTTGGCGCAATGTGCCTGGGTCTACTAGTTTATATAATATTAATGGTTATACGAACACGTAATAATGTCACAAAGAGGAATCAATACGCTACAAAATAATTTACGTATGCGATTGTGACATTTCGAATAACCATAATTATTAAAAAAATTATCCTTTTGGCACATTTTCCAAGTGTTTTTTAGTATAATAAAGCAAGCAAAATCAAATTTGTGTAAAGTATACGATAACAGAATAAAGAAATAAAAGAAGTAATGACGTCGGGGTTAGCTTTAGGTTAGAAAGTGATTGAAAAATTGCAAAATGTGTGATTGTTTTTTAATTTTGAATATTTTATTCAATATAATAGTATGTTCCCATTCAAAATATGTTGAGAAGTGTTCCGACTATTATTGTCTACAAAGTACTAAATGCTAAAAAAAAAACAACGTTTTAGTTCCGACTATTTTGTATAAAAAATCCAAACCAATAGACCTGTCTATCGGACCGAATTAATTTCTCTGTCCCATCACCACTTTGATGAGGTGGTCATGGAGGATTTCCTAAGAGTTGTCTTCATGTATATGTCACGTGTTTTAAACAAAAGAGGAAATTTTGTCAATATCTCTTATAGAGCTAGGAGTGTTGGTTGTTCAAAAAAATAAAAATAAATTAAGACTTCCCCTGACAATTTGGAAAAAAAGACATTTGCAAAATAAAAAGTGACCATGTCTAGCGAAACCGGGAGAAAAACCAACATTCCAACAGAGTCGAGCAAGTTTCTTAATATTGTGTATTTTGTTTTCGATCAAAGGTCTGATCTTCCAATACATTTCTTACGATGGAAACATTTATAATCATCATTGGAGCTGACTTGAATAAAATTCAAGATGTTAATCATAGAAATATTGAACTGTATCGAAATTGACTCAAAATACAACTTGGTTTTTTTGATTGGCTAGAGATATTTATGTCTTACATATTTATGATGATAGGGGCATGAACATATAGGAATGGAATAGTATTTATTACATGGGTAAAGTCATTTACCTGGCAAAGAAAAAGAAGATTGCAAAAAAAAAAAAAATAGAAAAAAAAAGAAAACCAGAAATGAGGGACTTTAGAGGCATGGGCGGATCTATATGGTAAATGAGTGATTTTCCGGAACCATTCGAGTTTCAAAATAATAGTGTATTTATGTATAAAAAATATTATAGGAACCACCTTATAATTTAAGAAGAAACCACTCAATTTACATTACAAAATCTGGAAGTTGGTTTTGTAAACTTAAGGTCATGGGTTTGATTCCGGTTGTTAGACTATTTTTTTTTCTAATTTAGTTCTATGCCCTTATATCAATTTAGGGTTTTATAAAATACACGGTACACAACTATGCCGCATCTCCCCCCTCTTCAAACTCATGCTCAAGCTACCATACCATCGCCGTTCTCCGACCACCACCGTTGAAGAAGTAATGCAACGATTTTAAAAGACAAAAAAACTCATAGAGAACAACTATAAGTATTTTTTTTCTTAATTCTTAAAGACTATTGTATTTATATTATATTTTTTTAGTTTCTAATGACGGTGTCTATTTTATTATTTTATCGTATTTTTACTATGTAATGAACTTTGCCCGAACCGTCGAACCGACCCAACCTCAAACCGACCCAGAATTTTTGATAACCGACTCTGTGAAATTGAAGCATCTAAAAGTAGTGCACTACCTAAAAAAAATTTCTGAATCCGCCATTATTAGAGGTGGTTCTTATCGTACGACACAGCCGATCAAGGCTATTAAAACTAAGAACACAAGGTCGTGTAGGATTGAGACTTCATTGACTATACAAAAGTTCTAAAGGACCGAGTATCTAAGAAGAATATACAATAGGTAGTTAATAAAGAGTTCGTTGAAGGTTAACAAACTTGTATTGACAATTAAGTTGTTTTAAACAATAACTTTTTTTGAAAGGTTTTTTAAACAATAAAATACTTATAGTTGCTAGATTATGTTCACAAGAGCACACGAAATGACATATGTGATATCACCAGGGGAGTGCAAATCTCGGATGGCCCCATATGGGAACACCATCCTCTCAGATCCTAAGGTTTTTTTACCACAAAATTCATAGCATATTTCCGGTTTTCGAAGAATTGATAAGCAAATCAAACTCAAAATGGGGGATGTTGGGATAATTTTGGGGGCTTTTACATTTCATGCCTTCTTATTTTTAAATGACAAAACGCAAAGTTTAACAACTTGTGATTTTGTGCTTTTACACTTGAGCCATGATCTAGACCTGCTTACCATGTCAAATGATTCAATATATCTAATGAAAGTTTCATATTTTGTTTGGGCACACAGGTCAAGCCCTTGCTTGTTTATCGATGAAGCGGTACTATTATGTCACAACAAGACTTAGTAACACTGTAAACATATATAGAAGTAAATACATTATGACAAAAAAAGAAAGCGTCAAGTTTGTTAACATTGACTTGTTTCTTAATACACCCATAACCTCTACGAATATTGCAACCCTTAGTTGCTTATAAGTTATAATTCGATTAAAGCCGTCATTTTAATTAGAATTTCGACCGTGATTCAAATCTTCATTTCATTATATGGTGAGATTCTTTAACTTTTATCACTTTTGTGCCAATGTTTTGAATGAATGATGAAAGATGCATGATACTTTTAGTAATGAAAATGAAGTGTAGCACCAACATATATCATTGAGAGTCTTAATTACGTCAGCAATGAAGATATCATCAACATTGATTTATAACTTTTTGCATTTTTTGATGCCTAAATGGTCCATTAAGAGGCCAAATTAAGATATGTATGCAAGCCTATTCATTCTGAAAGCATTTAAGTCTGTGACATAAAATACGAGAACACCATACATTATATATATGTGACATTAAAATGATCTTCTAAATTCTCATATGCATATGATATAAGCAAACTATTTTATGAGAGAGGTAGAGGCTTATGTTTTTGGTTTAAAAAAAAAGTAAAACATTTTATATTTATTTCATTATATATGTATTTTATACGGATATGGATATGTGCCGAACGTTAGATTCTCTTTATTAACAAAAGTTAGATTCTCTTTATTGGCATTTCTTTTGTATTTGCTTTGTACTTAGTTGACTTAACGTTTATATGAGTTAAAAACAAAAACTTATTTTATGAAACCACTCTAATTTTGTTATTCTAAAACAAATTAGGTACGTGTAAATTAATCACAAACTAGTTTTTTTTTCCATGGGCGTTGCGTGGTGAATTTCGTTTTGTGTTACGTGTTAAGCATTATCAGTTTGGTTCGTAATAACACCGTCATGAAGTCGACACAAGGTATAACAACCGGAATAGACATTTCAATTAAAAACATAAAAATGAATCCTGATATCGGTTAAGATAACACTGATATAGTTTCATACAAATTGATAATTTAAATTTGAATTAGTCATGACGTCATTCAAGTCATTCAGTTTTTCAAAAACAACCAATTCAAACAATCGTCTTCATACGCACCCGTCTCCGGTTTCTCACGGCCCGCTTCTCTCCTCCATATTGATCAAACCAATCCTAACAACTCGCCACTTCCTCATATACGGCCAAGAACAAAACCGTTGCTTTGACACGATCACTTTATTTTTTATAAAGAAAAATATATATTTCCCAACAAGACATAAGGTCACATCACAGCTTTTTAAAAAAGACAAAACCCACATAGTTAAGGTACTGTATTTGAAAAATACAAATATCTTATCAATTATCTTTATCATCATCATCATTATCATCATGATGCATATATATATATATATATATATATTAATAATAAGATAAAAAGATTCCAAGCAAGTATCCAAACAAAACTTGGAAGTTTCACAAATCCAACAAAATAATAATTCTTATTTCTTAATATTAATATCCAAAGTCTTTGTTTTCAATCATTATTATTATTATTATTATTATTATTATTATTATTATTATTCATTCATCATTCATTCTGTTTGGATGGACGCCAAACCTATCATCTACCTCAATTTCCCCAATTTCCAAAACCCTAATTTCATCACTCAAACCCTAATTACTCGATCTCGTTAAACCATCATCATGTTCTCGTGGAACTTTGCTAAATCGGCAGAGGCTGTGTTCTCACGGTTAGCCGTGAAGAAGATTTGCAAGTTCTTATTGAAGAAGAAATTAGGGCAATTGCTTCTCGGTGATATTGATCTCGATCAGCTTGATGTTCAACTTAGTAACGGCACCATTCAGCTCTCTGATTTGGCCATTAATGTTGATTTTATTAATCACAAGGTTTGTGTTTTTGTCATTGTTGAATTAGGGTTTCGTAAGTTAATTTTAGTTTTAAAATCTGATTGTGATTTGTTGTGGTAATTTAGGTTATGAATCTCAATTTTGAATGAATTGGTCATAGTTAAACACTATGCAGTTAATTTAGGTTATCTCGGTGGGATATCATGCAGAATTTATATATAGCAATTTAACACTAACAATTCAGTAAATCTCCTACCATTAACAAGTTAACCTTTTGCAACACTTAACTATTGTAGCAAGTAGGAACTGATTAAGACTTAAAACACTAACATTAAACACTAAAAAATGACAATTAAGACTTAAAAAACTGTTATCGGGAAAATCGGTGATATATTGGTCAGATATCGGGCCAAATTTTGCTGATAATATCGTGACCAATATTCTGCTAGAGGTCCGATAACCGCTATATCATTACTTTAGCACCAATATCGACTGCATAGGAACAGTAGAGTCCGGTTGTCATGAATTTAAGCCAATCTGCTATGGCAATTTAGGTTATGAACTTCAATCTTGTATAAATTAATCATAGTTTAACATTAGAATCCATTTGTGATATGAAATTGACCCAATTTTAGGCCTGTCAATTGGGCACCTCTTTAAGACACGTTTAAACCTGTTATTTTTCTGTGTGTTTTTATTTTTATTTTTTAAAATAATGAAATTAGTAGGCTAGGTTCTATCAAGTAGTTAAACGAGTCGTATTCATGTTTGATACTTGTGTTAAGTGTGCCGTCTCTAACCTGTTTAACACGATTAGACCTGTTTTCCAGCCCTATGGGCTAATTTGATATGGTAATTTAGGTTATGAACTTTAGTTTTGAATAAATTGAGCATGGTTAAACAATAGAATTTGATTGTGTCATGAAATTGACCTGATATGTTATGGTTGTTTAGGTTATGATTATGAACTTTTATAATTTGATATGGTAATTTAGGTTATGAACTTTAGTTTTGAATAAATTGAGCATGGTTAAACAATAAAGTTTGATTGTGTCATGAAATTGACCTGATATGTTATGGTTATTTAGGTTATTATTATGAACTTTAATGTTGAATGTAAAGTAGTTTTTAAGTTGATAATACTTATAGAGATTAGAGTATGCAGCATTTGATGCATTTACAATTGTGTTTTCAGTTTGGTGAATCATCTATTTTGGTTGTGAAAGAAGGATCTATTGGAGCCCTAACTGTTAAGCTTCCATGGAAGAATAGAAATTGTGAGATTGAGTTGGATGAACTTGAGATTGTGGTCGGCCCGGGCCAGAAAAGAGATTCACATATTGTGAATGAAGCCTCTACGTCGGGTCAAGATGAGTTTGTGACACCTGGACATGAAGCGGTTAACAGTAGTATGACAACTAGTTCTGTTGATATTCATGAAGGTGTTAAAACTATTGCTAAAATGGTTAAATGGTTGCTTACAAGCTTTCATGTCAAAGTTAGAAAACTAATCGTTGCCCTAGATCTGCCTGAAGAACCGGACGGAAAACGGTGTTCAACAACTTTGGTTTTGAGGTTTGGTGAGGTGGAATGCGGGACCGGGGTTTCTGATGATGTTGACTCGAAAAGTCAGCAGACGGTTGACGGGTTTCTCGGGTTAAGTCGGCTTACAAACTTTGTGAAATTCGATGCGGCGACACTTGAGTTTATTCGACCGGACGGTAATGCAACGACACCTATCATTACAGGGCAAAAAGGTGGAGTTTCAGGGACAATTAAACTTAGCATACCATGGAAGAACGGTTCTCTAGATATCAGAAAACTGGATGCTGATGTGAATATTGATCCTTTAGAGTTAAGATTACAACCGAGTTCCATGAAAAGTGTGATGCATTTCTTGAATGTTTTTGAGGAACTTGATGAAGATCGCAAGAGTTTTATGCATAGCAAACCAATGGAATCTATATACCACAGTGTCTCATCATCTCATGGTTCATTTGAGTTTTCTTCTCAAAAACCAGATTCATGTTCTCCCACTGAAAAAGATTCCGTTTTTAACGCGTTGCTACAAAGCTCACATTTAATATCCGACTGGATGACATCACCTGTCACCCCTGACCAAGAACAAAAAAATGAAGAATCAGAATTTGGGGCCAGGTATATATACTCTCAATGCTTTTATATATTTGTATAATTGATGTCAGTTTTGCTAAGTTGTAGTTGGTCCCGTCTATTACAGTGTGGATCAATTTTTTGAATGTTTTGATGAATTGAGAAGTTCACAATCTGCATTGGGGAATAGTGGGATGTGGAACTGGACATGTTCGGTTTTCAGTGCAATAACTGCTGCATCAAATCTTGCTTCTGGGTCGCTATATATTGGTACGTGCCTTGCAGTTTTTGTGATATCTTTAGAAATTTTAAACATTAATTTATTCCGTACTTTTTTCTAATCGTGATGCAGAACAGAAACATGTTGAAACCAGTCTCAAAGCAAGGATCACACAGATTATGATTCTGTTTTCATTTGTGGATGACGATGAGAAGAAAGATGTTCATTATATAAACGCAGATATCAATGACATGCAGCTTGTGTTGCAGGTAATGAATTTTATTTTCAAATCAAGTTTTTCTTTAAACTTTGCAAAGGTTCAATCTTTATGCCCATACTAAGTTCCTAATTTGATAAGGTCAACAGGTCTGTCCTCAAGAGTCGAGCTTTGAAGCAACAGTCAACAATCTTGAAGTTTCTGATTGTTTTGGTACTCACAGTCTGCAATTTCAAATGATAAAAAACAAACAAGATGAAGTTGAACGTGCTTGTCCTCCTTTAGGCTTCTTAAACAATCACACGGTGCATTCTAGCACCCATCCGAGAGAAGGAAGAAGTATTTATAGGAGCGACGTGGCGAAGGTTTTGTTGCTCAAATTTTCTTCCGTCACGCGGTTCCGATATATCTCGCCTTCGGTTTCCCAAGATATTAAACCCAGGCCAAAATCGTTTTCACTAAATCTTCCACCACTCATTTTTTGGGTCAATTTTCAACTTATAAGCACGGCTTTGGATTTTTTTAAAGAAATTGAAAATTCGGTTAAAAGATATGGCAAAAAGGACCTCTCTATATCTCCTGATGGCAGTTTAAAAGGTTCACCTAAAGAAACAATAAGAGGCAACATTTCACTTATGGATGCAAGACTCGTGTTATGTTTCCCGTGTGAAAAGATTGAATGTTATGGAAGTTACAAAAATTACTTATCTTGGAATAAGTTTATTGTCATTGATCTTTTGTCTCCTGCGGGTATAAAAGATAGAAAACCTCGATCAAGAGACCGATTTCGTGTGACGGTTTCAAGTTCTTTGCATATAAACGTGGGAAATGTTTTGGTTTACCTTGTTTCATCAAATACTAAGTATAAATTTCAAGCCGAAAGGGTTTTAACCGTGTTTGATAAAACTGGTCATCCTTCTGTTATCAGTATGATTTGGCAAGACAATGCTGTTACAGGCCCATGGATCACAAAGCGGGCCAAGGTTGTTGCTAGTTCAGACGGTACTACTAGCAGGAATAATAGATCCAAAGGAAAAAGCCATGGGTTTGCGTTTGTAACTACCACTAAAGATATGGAAGAAGTTAATTACCGAACACGTGAAGAATTAGTTTCCAGCTCTTCTTTTATTTTTCATGTGAATCTTGCACCCGTCACTATCAATCTGGACCATTCATTATATCAAACTTTGCATGACCATTTACACCAAGTCACTAATTGGTTATCATGTATATTACCAGATCCGGTTGTAACTACCGAAAATCAGTTATCTCAATCGTCAGTTATCGTGGAATGCGATCTTGTTGAGGTTTGTGTTAGTGTATCACCAGTGGAGAATATTAAGGGATCAATTCAGAACGAGCTTCCGGGATCTTGGTGCAGTTTAAGGTTAAAAGTTGTAAAATTTGACTTGCTGACTGTATCAAATACAGGTGGAATATCGGGTGCTAACTTTCTTTGGGTGGCCCACGGTGAGGGTGATCTGTGGGGGTCCACCACAGGAGTTCCTGGTAAGCAGTTTCTTCTTATCTCTTGTGACAAGTCGAATCGGGGACGTGGGAACGGTGACGGATCAAATATATCGTCTTCTCGGTTTCCAGGGTCCGACATCATACACATGTGGGACCCAGACAAGCTTGCGAGTAAAATATCTGTATATATAAAGTGTGCTACTATTGTTGCGGTTGGGTGTCGTTTGGATTGGTTCGGCACCATCATATCGTTTTTTAGTCTTGAAGGTGACGGTTCTAAGAATGAAGATTCTAGAAGTTCTGGGTCTTCTTCATTCGTTCTTAATTTGATCGATATTGGCTTGAGTTATGAACCGTACTCGAGTCACAACAATTCTTTTCAAGAACCGTGCGTTGGTGCTCTTTTAGCAGCATCAAGTTTGAAACTTTTAAACGTGTTTGAGATGGATTATGAAGTCAAAGCTCACGATCTGGGTTTGCTGCTTTGTGAAGAGTCGGGGGTCAAGAATCTTAATGGGTTGTACAACGAGCAAACTCTTAGAAATAACGGGTATGTGAAAGTGGCGGAAGGATTGCACGTTGAAGCGGTTTTAAGAACTGATTGTAAGAACGGGTGTGAATGGGAATTAGAATGTTCCGATTCTCACATTGTTCTAGAAACTTGTCAAGATTCCACGTTCGGACTCGGTCGTCTTGCAGCTCAAATCCAGCAGATTTTTGCTCCCGATGTTGAAGAGTCAATTGTGCATTTGCAGACTCGGTGGGACAATTATAAGCTGGCGTTAAGTAAACATTCCACGTCATCAAGTTCCGACACAAATCAAGAAGTGTTTACAGTCAACTTAATGGATGAAATATGTGAAGAAACATTTAACTTGTCACACAAGTCATCTGCTAAAGTGTCGGTTCCTGTCTCAGGACCGGGTAATATAGAAACCTTGTTTTCACATGCAATATTTCCAGAGTTAATAGATGGGTATTTCTTATCTGACTCCTGCCCGTCACTGAGTGCCAAGTCAGCAACTGTTAAGGACCCCGAGGCTCAAACTGGAAGTGGATGGTATGGTGATTCACTGCTGAACATTGTTGAGGATCATGTTTTAGGTATTTGTGAAAAAACCAGTTCCAAACTTATTGGAACCCAAGATTCTGTTTCACAAACTGGGAATGCAAAAGTTAAGGGTCTTGTCGTTTTAAAGAATATTGATGTAAGGTGGACACTTTATGCGGGTTCTGACTGGGAATATACGAGGGATAAAGCAGTTTGTTTAGAGTTTGCATTGTCTAAATTAGGTCTCCGATGCAATATCTTTCCTGACGGTGAAATATGTGTTTCCAAGATGTCGCTTTCGGTTCAAGATTTTTCTCTTAATGACGTCAGCAAAGGTGCACCCTGGGTACAGGTCAGCAAGATTCTAGAATCAAGATTATCGATCGTCGTGCATTTTGTTTTTTGTATAAGTGCTTTTTATTTACTTTTTAATGTTTTTTCAGATTTTTGGTTGTTATCAATCGAAAGATCGGCCACGAGAATCACGTTCTAGAGCGTTGAAACTAGATTTAGAATCTGTTAGACCGCATCCTTCAACCCCTCTTGAGGAATATCGGTAAGTTTAGATTTATAATAACTTTTTAAATTTCCTTTTGTTTTTTAATTTTTATTTAAATGTATCGAGTGTTTTCAGGTTACAAATTGCAGTGCTTCCGATGCGTTTGCATCTTCATCAAAGCCACCTTGAATTCCTAATCAGTTTCTTTGGAGGAAAAAACTTATCATCTGATCATCCTCAAGATATACCTGAAACCGATATATCCGCAGAGGCGCTACTTCCATTTTTTCAGGCAAGTTACATTTAATTATTTATACATACGTGTTTATCTTTTATTATTAATGTGCTCATTTGCTCAAACTTGGTTGTATTATTGTTTCAGAAGCTTAGCATATCACCTGTTGTCATTCGGGTTGACTACATTCCTTCTCATGTTGACTTAGTTGCGTTAGGCCATGGGAAGTTTGTGGAACTTGTTAATATATTTCAATGGAAGGTAATAGTAATATTCTTGATTTCAAGGTAATAGTAAAACTCGATAATATAAAACTAAACAAGCTACCCGTTATTTACTTCTTCAGGGAGTAGAGTTAAAACTGAAACATGTCGAATCCGTTGGTGTTTACGGTTGGAGCAGTGTGTGCGAGACAATTATTGGTGAGTGGTTGGAAGATATTTCTCAAAATCAGGTATTAGACTTATTATATAATCATCATATCTATAGGGGTATCCGCATGAAATGTTATTTTCTATATATATAATATATGGTTGTATTGTTTACAGATTCATAAACTGTTGAAAGGCCTTCCGCCAATTAGGTCACTGGTTGCTGTCGGTTCTAGTGCTGCAAAGTTAGTTTCTTTACCCGTGAAAAACTATAAGAAAGATCGCAGAATAGTCAAGGGGATACAAAGGGGTATGCAATAAATATATAAAATGGCCATTGTTTCCATTTTCTTTTTTTCTTTTCCTTCTTTTTTTTTGTAATATATGTTGATTTGTTTTATGTTAAATCATCAAAATTTGAGCAGGTACAATTGCATTTTTGAGGAGTGTATCACTTGAGGCTATTGGACTTGGAGCACATTTGGCAGCCGGGGCCCATGCTATCCTTGTCCAGGCAGAGGACATAGTTTCAACTAGTCCCCCGTCCTCACCTATACATACACGAGTAAATACTAATAATGCAAGATCCAGTCAGCCTAAAGATGCTCGTCAAGGAATACAACAGGTAATCGGTCAACAACACAAACACACACATATATATGGATAGGTTCAATACAAAACAGTAAATTATTGCGAGAACCAAAAGAAAAAAATTAAATTCTTCAATTTTTTTATCAATGGTTCACGTATTTTAATTTTTTTACTTCTTACATACAAATCGCTAAACTAATTTTTAATATGTTTTTGTTCATTTTAAAATTCTTACGTATCAAATATGTATATGTATCTATATACGTGTATGTGTATACAGACACATTATATGTATGTATAAGTCGATTATGACATGATTTACTTGATGACAGGCTTTAGAGACCATGGGTGACGGTATAGGAAAGTCGGCTGCTGCTTTAGTCCAAGCACCTCTGAAAAAGTATCAACGTGGGGCAAGTGTAGGTTCGGCTTTGTGCACTGTTGTTCAGGCAGCTCCTGGAGCCGCCATAGCTCCTGCTTCAGCTGCTGCACGTGCGGTTCACTCGGCTCTTCTTGGTGCTAGAAACAGGTCGGTTTCTCTCTTTATGTTGATATAATTAAGCTCATGACAGTAAATAAATTTATCGGAGATTTATTTTTTACAGTCTTGATCCGGAGCACAAGAAAGATTCAATGGATAAATATCTAGGGACGACTCAGGCTGAGAGACGTTAATATGCATACAATAGGTTATATTAAAGTGTGAAACTAACAAGCTAGCTAACTTGTTTAGCAAGAAACAAGATGAATGATGGGCACTCGAAGGGAATGACAAGTGGTAATTTTGGTATTGGTTAAATTGGATTGATGACTCCCTGGAAAGGCTAGCTATTGTGCAGATTATCCCTGTCACAGGTCATTGGAATGGTTTGTTTATGATTGTTATTGAGGCCAGGGTAGGCCAGCTTCATATTCTGATGGAGTTTTTGTAGATATTATTATCTATTTGCATCTCTTGAATTCTCAAGTTGTATAAAGTTCCACATTATTTTTTGTACATAATTTATAAACCGAACTGTTATAAAGCTAGATAATTACTGTTGACCGTAAGTTTGGCAGCATAGACTCATCGTGTTGGGTTACATGTTAAAACAGGTCTGATTAAAACAGGTTAGATGCTGATGGTATAGAAGTTGGTTTATCCTCTATATGGGTTGTTGGGTTAAGGTTTTGTGACTTTGTCCACAGAAACGGGTCAGTTTGGACAAACTTAAACAACCTGGCATTCTTTTTCAACGTTTAGGCATTAGTTGAAGAACTAGTATTTTTATCCCGCACTTCGCAGCGGGTTAACATTCGATAAACTAATTGGCCTACCTACGCCTACGCGTTGCGTAGGAAGACATTTCATTAGGTTTTTTACTTCCTTTTCCTCTATTAGTTTATCTTCAATTAGTTGTAAAAGAGATCACTAATAATTTGATTTTTATAAAACTCAACGTAGTTTTTATTTTTTTTTTGTGTTTAAATACTGAATTCATTGATGAATTAGACTATCAAATACATATACATAACTCTAAAATAAGTAATAATCTATCTATACTATATAATAAATAAAACTTACTAAATAACACATGTCATTATCAAATTGATCCTTATAAAATTTTTTCCTTTTCTTTCTCATATTAAATACCTTTGAGAATTCTCTTTTTCATTAATAATTTGTATTTCATTTTTTTTACTTTTTAATATTTCATTTACTCTTTTTAATAATTCTTTGCTATTAGTAATTTTGTATTTCATTTTTTTTACTTTTTGATCTTTCATTTTCTCTTTTTAATGATTCTGTCCTTTTTTTTGAACGACCAACTAAGTAACGTCGGGTACTCCGTACGCGGCCCCCATTGGCCAAAGGTAGCCCGAGCCGGCCACTATTCTGGACGGACGAAGCCTCTAGCGGTCCACCCTATTGAGGGATTCACCGATAAAACCTGACCCCACACCCGCCTAATGGCACGACAGCGAGGAGCCGGTAAAACCGGGTGAGATCAGGACTCGAACCCTGGCAAGCCAGAGTCATCCCTCATATCTCCCATATAAATTGGTGATAGTGAGGTTTGAACCCCCTACACTAGTAAGTGAGTGCTCTACCATTGAGCCACATCCAATTTATACAATTAAATACCAACATAAATATGTTTTTTTGTTTTATATAATTTATTATATTAGTTATTAATATTAGGTTTATATAAGTAATCAATTTTCACGTTGATATTGAATAATAATTTCAAAATTTAAGGTTTTAAATATATTATAGTAATTAAGGTTTTATAAGAAATGATATTATTGGATGAAGAGGCAAGATTAATTTTAAAATTAAATTTCAATAAACTTTTACTTATTAAATATATAAGATTATTTACTAAATTACAAGTCTTTTTCTTTCAAACCCTGAAAAGACAAATTCACTATTGATGTATTCTTATTGTTTATATTAACTTAAACGGGCGGGTTTCTTTAACCGGTCAAAATATCAAACATTGTTCAAGTCAAAACAGTTTATGATTAAAATGAGGGTCGGTCCACGGGTTGGTTTAAAAAAGTAGCCATTTACAACTTCTTTTTTAGTTAGCTATTTAATCAACTCATCATTTATGTTAAGTTCATATATATTCTTAAAATCCACAAAAATATAAACACTAGACTACATGTTTTTGGTTTTTCAGGTGGATAAAACAACTTATATTTGAAATACACATGTTAGACATTAGCACACTATTAATCATATAATAAATTGACTTTGTATATTCTTCTATCATTATAGTTTTCTTTAGTGAGCGAGTTATACTTGCACCGAAAAATGAGGTCGCTCACGAAACTAGCAACCTTTTCCTATCCATGTTCTATCAGTCATAAAATGATACGTTACAAGAAAGTATTAGTTTCCTGATGTTTTAAATGACCTTAAAATCAAAGGTTGTCAAGTTATAGATTAGTCCTAAAAGCCGACGTTGAAGTAATGTTGCTTAAAATATTAACTAGAAAATTGGTATATGCAATGATACTAAACTATATGTGAAAATACAATATGATAACCGTGTTGTAGAAGCCGAAATCATATCCGAAAGTAATATTGGAACTCACATTTTTTTTGTTAAAAAAAATCTTATACCTTTAGATAAAATGGTTAATTTCAAAACATGAAATTTTCACTTTATTTTTGTTTTGCATTAAAGATTAATAAAATCTAAGGTCAATCATTATAGATGGTTAGTTTGTTTTTAAGACAATTTATTTTAACTCATGAAAGTTGTGTATTGCATTATTTAGAGTTATAAACAGAAACAATGTGAAAATACTAAATTTTTATTTACAAAATAAAGTTACAAATAAAACTACAAGTATTGTGTACAAAGATATATTAAGAGATTTATAAATTTCTAACTTCTTTTTATATCCTACCATATAATAAATCTTTATATCTTTTGAACATATTTTTTGTTTTTTAAATTTTGTTATTATTAAAATAAATTTATTTATTCTAACCCGTGTGCTACACGGGTAACTAAGCTAGTGCATTAAATATTTAAATAAAAGTAAGAACAAACAAAACATTCTATATATTAAAGAACTTAAAGAAACACAAATTACAACTAAGGTGCTTGAAAATTGTAAATCTATCATGTGAGAAAACATATTAGTATTTTTAAAACTTTATATGATACCTATCTACTTTGTTGCTTCTTATTTTTGTATGTGAGGCGTCTCATTACTCTCATACCACCAACCGGTACTACTCAACCTGAAGTAAACGAAAAGGTGTTCTCGTGTGGCAGCCGTACACTTTGCCTTGTTCCTTCTCAATCCGTGCTTGTTTTGTTGCTTCTCCCCGCTTTTAATTGATATATTGCGGTATCAAAGGCTAGCTACGTGGGGATGTGCCCCCTTGGTCTTTCTTCCACACCATCCAATATGTTAACAATTTAGTGCCGCCAACATTTGTCTTTTTATTAAGACCAATTTTATTAAATAAAATCAAAAGGACCATTTACAAGAAGCAAGGATCCCCAAGTACAAAGAAAGCAAAATAGACAAACACCAAACAACTTATACAAGAAAACTACAAAGGTAAGTTCATGAAATTGAAACGACATCACTTTTTTCACTCTAGACCCAGTCTCTTATCTCGGTTACTTACCCAAATGAATGACATGGCCTTAATGTCATTTATTAATTTCGCTATGGAGAATGCGTTATTATTGAATAGCATATTGTTTCTCGTTAACCATATCAACCAACAAGTAATCACTTGAATCGTCTCGCGTTTCATCTTATTCCCCTTGTTTGTGGTTGCCAAAATTTGGCTAATCTTATTTAAAAAAAGCCAAACACGACATGATTGAAAGAAATACCAGAGTAATCAAACCCGAACAAAATAAAATATAAGATAAATTTGAAACTCGGAGCTACCATACCCGACCCGTGAACAGTGAACCCCATATTAATCCATCTCTCACCTCATTTCACACATATTATTAATTATTAGGGTTTAACACCACAAACCTCAACAATGGCTTCTCTAATGGCGATTCGCAGAGCCACTTCTTCTTCATGCAAGGTACGATCTTTACACTCTTCCATCTTCACCCGTAACAGTCTCAAATCATTCTCCACATCAGCCGCATCAAACCACTTCAATTCACACCCACACCCCACAACCTCAATCAAACACTAATAATCAATGGAACCCACAACCCAATTGGAATAATAATCCGAATCAAGGATACCCAGTTCGCCAAAATTACCCACCAAATGTTCCCAACCAAAACCCTAATCAAAGCCCCAATTTTTACTCACAAAATCAGTACCAAAACCCTAACCCTAATTACCGTCAAACTCAAAATTATCCACCACCACCACCACCACCACCATCACCACAAAGCCCTAGTCCTAGTGTCAAGAAAGTTGATTTGTTGAGTGTGTGTAAAGAGGGAAAGCTCAAGGAAGCTATTGAGTTACTGGGTCAAGGTGAACTTGCAGATGCTGAATGTTTTCATGTTTTGTTTGGGTTATGTGGGAAATTGAAGAAGCTTGAGGAGGCTAAGAAGGTGCATGATTATTTTCTGAGGTCGAGTTATCGAGGGGATGTGCAGTTGAATCATAAAGTGATTGATATGTATAGTAAATGTGGGAGTATGGTGGATGCACGCCGGGTGTTCGATCATATGTCTGAGAGAAATATGGATTCTTGGCATTGTATTATTAACGGGTATGCTGGGAACGGGTTAGGGGATGACGGGTTGGAGATGTATGAGCAGATGAGGAATGTCGGGCTACAGCCGAATGAAGAGACTTTTCTTGCGGTTTTGGATTCTTGTGCTGGTGCGGATGCTATTGAAGAGGCGTTTTTG